>NC_141879.1:345344621-345647651 GCF_056163025.1 Triticum urartu | reverse complement strand
CTTCTTGACCATGCTTTGCCTTCTCTTCTCGCTCTCATTTGCGTAAGTTGCCACTATATATGCTAGTGCTTGCTGCAGCTCCACCTCACTACCTTTTTCCTACCCATAAGCTTAAATAGTCTTGATCGTGAGGGTGTGAGATTGCTGAGTCCTCGTGACTCACAGATTACTTCCAAAACCATATGCAGGTGCCGATGATGCCATTCCAAGGTATGCAACCGAACTCAAGTGGGAGTTCGACGAGGATTCATGACGTTACTATGTTTCCTTTCCAAATGATCAGTAGTGGAGCCCAGTTGGGGCGATAGGGGATCTTATGCATTTGGGGTTGTCTTTATTTTGGTTCCATAGTCGGACCTTGATTGTATTATGGATGATGTAATGTTATATTTATGTAACGCCCTCGATGCGGCTATATCTCCCACGTGTCGAAGCACGACTTAGAGGCATAACCACATTGAAAGCAATGTCGCAAGTGAGGTAATCTTCACACAACCCATGTAATACATAAGGGAAAAAGATACATAGTTGGCTTACAATCGCCACTTCACACAATCACATGAATAAAGCATTACATCAACCAGATACAATCAGGGTCCGACTACAGAACCAAAATAAAAGAAGACTACCCCAAATGCTACACAGATCCCCGATCGTCCCAACTAGGCTCCACTGCTGATCAACTAGAACAAAACAACACAAAGGACAAGTTCTTCATCGAGCTCCTCCTTAAGCTTGCTTGCGTCACCTGCTCAGCAACATCGGCACCTGCAAACTGGTTTTGGAAGTATCTGTGAGTCACGGGGACTCAGCAATCTCACACCCTCGTGATCAAGACTATTTAAGCTCATAGGTAGGGTAAAAGGTATGAGGTGGAACTGCAGCAAGCGACTAGCATATTTGGTGGCTAACATACGTAAATGAGAGCGAGAAGAGAAGGCAAAAGCACGGTCAAGAAACTATGATCAAGAAGTGATCCTAGAACAACCTACGTCAAGCATAACTCCAACATCGTGTTCACTTCCCGGACTCCGCCGAGAAGAGACCATCACGGTTACACACGCGGTTGGTGCATTTTAATTAAGTTCAACTTTAGGATTTCTACAACCGGACATTAACAAATTCCCATCTACCCATAACCGCGGTCACGGCTTTTGGAAGTTCATGATCCTGCAGGGGTGTCCCGACTTAGCACATCACAAGCTCTCACGGTCAACAAGGGATATTCCTTCTAGCGGGAAGACCCGATCAGACTCGGAATCCCGGTTACAAGACATCCTCGACAATGGTAAAACAAGTCCAGCAAATCCGCCCGATGCACCGACATCGTTATAGGAGCTGCACATATCTCGTTCTCAGGGTAACACCGGATGAACACTACGTACAGCTAAAACCAGCCCTCAAGTTTCCCCGAGGTGGCGCCGCAAGTGGCTTTGTTTCGGACCAACACTTAGACAAGCACTGGCCCGGGGGGGTTAAAATAAAGATGACCCTTGGGCTGGCCTAACCCAAGGGAAAAAAGGCTAGGAGGCGAATGGTAAAACCACGGTTTGGCCTTGCTGGAGGAGATTTATTCAAGGCGAACTGTCACGGGGTTCCCATTATAACCCAACCGCGTAAGTGACGCAAAATCCGGGAACATAACACCGATATGACAGAAACTAGGGCGGCAAGAGTGGAACAAAACACCAGGCATAAGGCCGAGCCTTCCACCCTTTACCAAGTATATAGATGCATTAATTAAATAAGAGATATTGTGATATCCCAACAAAATAACCATGTTCCAAAAAGGAACAAGCTCCAATCTTCACTTGCAACTAACAACGCTATAAGAGGGGCTGAGCAAAGCGGTAAGATAGCCAAACAACGGTTTGCTAGGACAAGGTGGTTAGAGGCTTGGCTTAACAATATGGAAGGCATGATAAGCAAGTGGTAGGTATCGCAGCATAGGCATAGCAAAAGAGCGAGCAACTAGCAAGCAAAGATAGAAGTGATTTCGAGCGTATGGTCATCTTGCCTGAGATCCCGCAAGGAAGAAGGACGAGTCCATGAAGAAGACAAACGGACGTAGTCGAACGGATCCTCACAACGTGACGTTATCGGAACTAACCCGAAGAAGCAACACCGGAAAGAACGCAAACCACATGGTAAACAACCATCACATAAAAATGGCACGATGCGCAAACAAGTATGATGCATGTCCGGTTTAATGAGGCATGCCATGGCAAAGTGCACAAACAATCCTACAAATTAAGTGGAGCTCAATATGCAACTCTGTTGCATATTGACGGAACACCACATCAAATATTTAGTTCTCTCTCAATTATGAACCCAACAATATTAAATGTAGCTAAACATGTCAAGAGGTGAAATATAACAAAATATACCATCTAAACAATTTAAATGGGGCCGGATATAACAAACAACAAATCCGGTAAATCCCCATATGCATTTAGCAATTTAATGCAACAACAATTTTAAACATTCTTGAAGTTGTTATCATGATGCGAATGAAATGCAAGTTTTATGCAAAATTTATGAATAAGTTGATAAGAGCATATTATCAAGCATTTGTCATCGTGGCGGAAATGAAAAGGGGTGCCACGACAACGATACGAAAATGGTGCCACGGCAGCGTTCCGGTTCCGGTAACTCGATTGAGATACCGATGCAAAGGAGAAGTGTGCGGATCCGTGCAAAAGATGGTGGGGCGCTCCTGGATTCCGGGTGTCCCATGAGTTGGCGACAAGGAAACGTGTGACAATTTGGACACGGTGCAAACACGAGCATCTCAAACATCGCAAGCATTCGTTCACGGACGTCGTCTCGGGGTTATACCGTCGGAGCGTGCAAAGGGGACGGTTCTCGTTCGTAGAGGGAAGTAGGCGTTCTCACGACGGCAGTAGTGGAAGTAGTCGTTCTCGCTTCGTAGATGTTCACACTCCGTAGGTGTTCGGGGTCAATAAGGAACTTGCCGTCCACGAGTCTTCGAGGGTCGACGGTACATGTTCTGTAAACGTTCGAGCGGCGGTAGTGGTACACATTCACGGAGTAGGTCGTACACGTCGACGGTCTTATCGGAACCTTGTCAACGTTCGCGATCCACCTTGGTGATCTGAAGGGGTACTTGGTGTCATGGTACTTGGGTCTTCGGACTTGCCGGTCTCGGTTCTTGCGACGGTAGTTGTACAAGGTCATAGTGGGAGGTAGTGCTACTCGCGAACTTGTCGGATCCACGGCGACGGTAGCGGAACCTCACGGATTCGTGGTCTCCGGGCGGTCTCGGTCTTGACGGAGGGGTACTTGACGCATCCCGGATATGTAGTCGTACACGGTGTTACATGTAGCCGAACTTGAGGTGGTCTTGGCATCGGACTTGCGGCGTTGGGACAGAACCATAGCAAGGTTCAACAGCTACCCCACGTCCATGATGAAAAACGGAGCTCGGGCAGAGAGTCTAAACAGCTTGCAGGGGCGTGGGTGGAGCAACAACATAACACCAGCAAAGGCCATGGCGACATGGAGCCTTGGGCGCCATCGGGGTGGAAGGGTGCGGTTCCTGCCAAGCTCTCGGAGGGCCCGGCCATGGAGGCAGGAAGGTGACGATGCTGGGGATCGGTGCTGGGGCTCCGGCGAACTCCGGCAACGCAGACGACGAAGGGAGCGAGCTGCGCGAGGCTCCTGCTGGGCGCTCGAGGTGGCGCAGGCACGCCGGAGCCACCGGACGAGATGCAGGTCACCGGGAGGTTCGGCAGGGGCGCGGGGCAGCTCGCGGAAGCACCGATGGTCGAGGACGGCAAAGCAGAGGAGGCCGACGAGGGGATTGGGCGTCGGGTCGACCTCCGGTGGCGGCGGAGCTAGGGCTCACCGGAGCAGGGGGGCCGTGGCTCCATGGGGCGGCGCTCGGGGTAGGAGCCGCGGACACAGGGACTTAGCGCGGCGGCTCCTCAACGCAGGAAGCGGCGGCGATGGTGGCCCGCAGCGGCGAGGGCGCATGGCGGCGGGAGGATCAAGGAGAGCTGCTGTTGCGAGCGAGAAAGAGAGATCGAGGGAGATGGGATCGGGCAGAGGAGGGGTAGAGCACGGTGCCTCCTCTCCTGGCATCATGAGGGGCAAGCGAGAGGGAGTGCTGGATGAGGGGATCGGGAGATTGGGCTTAGATTACATGGGCTAGATGGGCCTAGGCTTAGAAGGGAAAAGGCTGGCCTAAAGGCCGGTGCAGATGGGCCGCGGGGATAGGCAGGGGCTCTCTCCTCTCTCTCCTTCTATTCTTTTAAGAGAAAAAGAAATAGAGAGAAAACAAAGGAGGGTTAAGGAAAGGATTTTGAGCATGAGGATAATTTTCCCGAACTCACAAAAATATGCTCGTTCCGAGAAAAATAGAAAAAGCCCGGTCGAACAAAAGATTTCAAACTCATTTGAATTTAATTCAAATGGGTTTGAACTGGGACGAGGTTTCTCGAGTGACAAAAAATGTTGAAATTTTAGGTGAAGCTCCAGAAAATGATGAAAGGATATAAGGCAAGGATAGAGAGTCAACAATCGAAGAAGAAAAGGCCAAGGAATTAATATGCAAGTGTGTTATAGGTGATTCCAAAGTTAATGTAATATTTATAATAGCTCTCTAAATATCGAGAGGATATGTTGTAAAGAGAATCACCATTTGAATTCCCTCGGTTTAAATGGATGAAAGGTCCATGCCATTATTTAGTTGAGTTAAGAAAAAAAATGACATAATGGCAAGAAGACATGATGCAATGCACATGATGCAAAGAACCAAAACAAAACACGACAACACTCGGGAAGATGGAAGGCATCTGAAGCTCCAGTCTTGGGGCGTCACAACACTCCACCACTACGAGAGGATCTCGTCCCGAGATCTAGGATGGCACCGGAGGGACAACGGAAGAGAAAGAGAAAAGGTAAAACTAAGTTTCTTCTTTGACAAACGAGTGAAACCAAAGAACCTTGAGAGGTTGAACCATTTCGAGAAAAGAATACAACGGAGATTAATGAAGTTGAAAACACTCCGTTAGAAAAGAGGAACCAGGAGCATTACGAGAACCTTGAGGTTGAAGGGCAAGATATATATATTGAAACCACTCCAGTTAAGTCAAGATAGAGAAGGATTAAGAATGATATAATTTGGACAGCACTCCGACTGAAAATGAAAGGAACTAAAATCATGAACTTGACAAGATGAGAGGATACTTGAATGGAGGACACGACACTCCGGTTAAAAGGATAAGCAAAATAAAGAACATGATGTTCACAAAACAAGAAGATTGATTGAAGGGAGCCACGTCACAATGACTCCAGAAGAAAAGAGAGAATGAAATGGAATGAACGGAGGAGAAAAACAATATCTTTTATCTCGAATGAGCTTGAAAGCATCTTAGGGGAAGGGTTGAACGTAATTGTTGGAAAACCAACAACGAAAAGAGTAAGCTTGTAGTGGGCTTATGGAGAATATCTCAAAATTATGAGGTGAAATTCTGCCACAAAAGGAAAACAATGGATTGGATTGATATCAACAAGGAGACGGGAAACTTATTCCACTGGAAGGATAAATGAAGAACTTGGGTCATCTATAAGCACCATAAATAGCAACAGTCCTTAGGGAAAGCTTTAGGTGAAATATAACCCAAGATAAATCCAAAGAAGAAATTGATGGGTTTAAATATCTCATTCCTGACAACTTTTGAATCAAGAAACATGAAGGGAAATTGTCAAGAAAGACATAACACCATATCAAAAGAAAAGTTAAAAAGAATTGCACTCCGGAATGCAAGCAGAAGAATGATTGAGCTCCTTAGAAAAGAATCTCAATGACACTTGGAGAAGGGATTATTTCCTTGATGAATCATCATGTAGAACATCCATGAAGAACTCGGGTAACAAAAGGATGATCAAACGGAAGGAAAAAAGAGGTTGAAAACACAAGGTGAATCCTTGTACCGATTTAGATGAATCTCCATGGTGAAATAGTTGAAAAAGATTGGAACTCTGGGAAAAGAGAAGATGAATAACTGAAATCAGGAATTTGATGAACCTCCGGAATAAGGAATTAATCATCTGGGTGAATCAAGAATAAGAATTATGTTATGCTCCTCCTTCACCAATTAAATTGATGACGAGAAAACGGATTGCATACAACTTATTCTCATAGAAAAGATTAAGAGAGATATAACATAAACTTGAGAATGTCTTCAATGAACCGCCGGTAGGATTGGAACATCGAATAAATTGATATGATAAACGAAGGAAGAGGAACTCTTGAATGAACCACCGTAAGAATTGAAAATGAACAAAGTAAAGGGATGAATCACCGGGAAGAATTATAAAAAGCATGAAGATACTTGAGAGGATTTAGATACAAGGGAACGGAGAGATCATGAATTGATTAAAGAATATTTGAATGATGTACCGGTAAGATTTGGAGAATGAGAGCTGCCAGCTGAAATGAATAATAATGAGATGATGGCCTCCGGAGAATCAAACTGAAGAGAGTCCTGAATTTGCACAGGATAGGTGAAAAGAATTCCCACAATCGAAAATAATTATGAGAGGATGGCAACAAGTTTGAACTACGCATCTCTAAGAGAATGGTTAAGATTTTGAGGAAAACTCTTCTTCGGTCATCGAAATCTGAGAATTACGACGAGAAACACCACCAAATTGTTGAGATACTCCGAAATAAAGATGAATGGAAAAGTTGAACCAACGATGAAAAGAATTTGAAAGATCTTGGAGAAAAGCATTTAACTGGCGAAAAATTCATTCTTACGTCAAACTTGGAAAAGAATTTGAGAGTAACGCCGGGAAAAGAGAGGAGTCAGGTAAGATCCTGGGAAAAGACCTATGGGTTAGGGCCCACTCAAAAGATACACCGTTGAACGATTTGAAGGAGAGATTGCACCGGTTGAATTAAATGGCTTGAATACGATAGGACCTCGAAATAGCTTGAATCAAAGCAGAGTGGAAACACGAATCTTCGAGATATCTTTAGCACTCCGGAGCAAATGAATAACGAAAAGTTAATGATTGAGAGGTGCATCGGCGAGAGAAGACATTTGAAATAAGGCAAAGAATATGATCAAACATCGAAAGCTTGATTTGAATCCACCGGAGAAGAGAACGAGTGAAGAGTGACGAACTTGCAGCTCCATTAGAATCTTCCTGAGAATCACCGGATAAGAACATTGACGGAAAAGAATGGGGAGACTTCACATCCATAAGATGGATGCTTGATTAAGACATCTGAGTCCTTGAGGAAAAAGGGCGGGCGGGCGGGAAAAACAAAGACAATTTGGAGACGGATGAAAAGAACACCGTTGAGAAGAACTGATAATTGATCTTGCGGACGTTGAAAATGAACGGATTCGCTTGAGGAGAAAACACACCGGTTTAAAAGGATTGACATGACAATCTCGATTATCATGAAGGGCTGGTATTCACATAGGGATATGAGAACACCACTTAGTCAAACCATGGAATCACACTTGACATCGAAGCAACTCGAATACCACAACTCAAAACAAAACAAAGGATCGGCTTGTGAAATAAGCCGGAACAAACATATGATAGAGATTTCGTCCGAAGTTTTCGTGGTGGGGCCTACACGGGCTCGATCGTACAGCACCATTATGTACAAGGCAGTGCACATGACATACGAAGCGTCCCCGAGTCGGCATAGCCAAGGACTCTTTAAGACACAACGAGACAACTATAAAACCAACCGTGGATAGGCGGACCACTAGACGTTGAACCCCAATTTCATATCATACATCTGTCGGAAAGATATCCTAAGATCTACTTGAATTCCCACTTATGAACTCCTGAAACTTTCCGGTTATGCAATCAGGTGTTGGGGATACAGGGGAAGCATAATATCTCACCCAAAGCTAGCAAATCCTACATCCAGCTGTATCCATCCTTCAACACATAACCAAGAAACCTTCGGAAATCGTTTACCTCAACCTTCGAAAAGCATCTGTTATACGAGTTATGGCAATACTCCCGAACTCCCGCCCCAGTACTGGGTGGCGTCGAGGTTATCTCACCAACAACTACATAAAAGAGATTTTCAATGTCGGCGAAACTAAACTCAGGTATTCCAGAACTGCAACGATATAATTGTGACGACAACACCTCGGAGCTCAACTCCTCGGGACACTGCCACAACCCGTAAATGTCAGGAGGCACCAAGAACAATGTTCTCGTCATAAAACCATCAGAACGATTCCAAGATACCCGCGTGATCCTAATTTTTTTTAGTGAAATTTAGAAGAGAAGAGTCAAAACTCTACGCCAGGATGCCTCACCAGAGCGATGAAGGGACTGAGGAGTAAAAAGAAGTCCTAACTCTCCGATATATATAATCCTAAATGACTCAAAACATTTTTCTAGACTCAACAACGCCAACGATTTGATCAAGCAGGGGGGCTCCTAAGTCGGGGAAGGCTCTGATACCAACTTGTAAGGCCCTCGATGCGGCTATATCTCCCACGTGTAGAAGCATGACTTAGAGGCATAACCGCATTGAAAGCAATGTCGCAAGTGAGGTAATCTTCACACAACCCATGTAATACATAAGGGAAAAAGATACATAGTTGGCTTACAATGGCCACTTCACACAATCACATGAATAAAGCATTACATCAACCAGATACAATTAGGGTCCGTCTACGGAACCAAAATAAAAGAAGACTACCCCAAATGCTACACAGATCCCCGATCGTCCCAACTGGGCTCCACTACTAATCAATTAGAACAATACAACACAAAGGAAAAGGTCTTCATCGAGCTCCTCCTTGAGCTGCGTTGCGTCACCTGCTCGGTAACATCGGCACCTGCAAACTAGTTTTGGAAGTATCTGTGAGTCACGGGGACTCAACAATCTCACACCCTCGCAATCAAGACTATTTAAGCTCATAGGTAGGGTAAAAGGTATGAGGTGGAACTGCAGCAAGCGACTAGCATATTTGGTGGCTAACATATGCAAATGAGAGCGAGAAGAGAAGGCAAAAGCATGGTCAAGAAACTATGATCAAGAAGTGATCCTAGAACAACCTACGTCAAGCATAACTCCAACACCGTGTTCACTTCCCGGACTCCGCCGAGAAGAGACCATCACGGTTACACACGCGGTTGGTGCATTTTAATTAAGTTCAACTTTAGGTTTTCTACAACCGGACATTAACAAATTCCCATCTGCCCATAACCGCGGGCATGACTTTCGAAAGTTCATGACCCTGCAGGGGTGTCCCAACTTATCCCATCACAAGCTCTCACGGTCAACGAAGGATATTCCTTCTAGCGGGAAGACCCGATCAGACTCGGAATCTCGGTTACAAGACATCCTCGACAATGGTACAACAAGTCCAGCAAGACCGGCTGATGCGCCGACATCCTGATAGGAGCTGCATATATCTCGTTCTCAGGGCAACACCGGATGAACACTACGTACAGCTAAAACCAGCCCTCAAGTTTCCTCGAGGTGGCGCCGCAAGTGGCTCTGTTTCGGACCAACACTTAGACTAGCACTGGCCCAGGGGGGTTAAAATAAAGATGACCCTTGGGCTGGCCTAACCCAAGGGAAAAAAGGCTAGGAGGTGAAGGGTAAAACCAAGGTTGGGCCTTGCAGGAGGAGTTTATTCAAGGCGAACTGTCAAGGGGTTCCCATTATAACCCAACCGCGTAAGGAAGGCAAAATCCGGGAACATAACACCGATATGATGGAAACTAGGGCGGCAAGAGTGGAACAAAACACCAGGCATAAGGCCGAGCCTTCCACCCTTTACCAAGTATATAGATGCATTAATTAAATAAGAGATATTGTGATATCCCAACAAAATAGCCATGTTCCAACAAGGAACAAGCTCCAATCTTCACCTGCAACTAACAACGCTATAAGAGGGGTTGAGCAAAGCGGTAACATAGCCAAACAACGGTTTGCTAGGACAAGGTGGTTAGAGGCTTGGCTTAACAATATGGAAGGCATGATAAGCAAGTGGTAGGTATCGCAGCATAGGCATAGCAAAAGAGCGAGCAACTAGCAAGCAAAGATAGAAGAGATTTCGAGGGTATGGTCATCTTGCCTGAGATCCCACAAGGAAGAAGAATGAGTCCATGAAGAAGACAAACAGACGTAGTCGAACGGATCCTCACAACGCGACGTTATCGGAACTAACCCGAAGAAGCAACACCGGAAAGAACGCAAACCACATGGTAAACAACCATCACATAAGCATGGCACGATGCGCAAACAAGTATGATGCATGTCCGGTTTAATGAGGCATGGCATGGCCAAGTGCACAAACAATCCTACAAATTAAGTGGAGCTCAATATGCAACTCCGTTGCATATTGACGGAACACCACATCAAATATTTAGTTCTCTCTCGATTATGAACCCAACAATATTAAATGTAGCTAAACATGTCAAGAGGTGAAACATAACAAAATATACCATCTAAACAGTTTAAATGGGGCCGGATATAACAAACAACAAATCCAGTAAATCCCCATATGCATTTATTAATTTAATGCAACAACAATTTTAAACATTCTTGAAGTTGTTATCATGATGCGGATAACATGCAAGTTTTATGCAAAATTTATGAATAAGTTGATAAGAGAATATTATGAAGCATTTGTCATCGTGGCGGAAATGAAAAGGGTTGCCACGGCAACGATACGAAAACGGTGCCACGGTAGTGTTCCGGTTCCGGTAACTCGATTGAGTCACCGATGCAAAGGAGAAGTGTGCGGATTCGTGTCGGTGTAGAAAAAGAGGGGTGCGTTTTTGGTACCCCTAAAACTGTGCACGGGCAGTCTGAGCCACGGGCACCCCCACACTGAGCAAGGCAAGGGAGGTGAGCCAAGGTAAGGCCGAAGCTCAGGAGAAGCAGAACGACGCCAAGACCAAGACCGCAAAGAGCAAAGGGGACGAAGCGGACCCCCCGGCTAGATCCTTGCCGGGAGGTGGTTTTGGCAAACCCGGCAAGACCCTTGCTGTGGTAGCTCGCCCCACACCTACGGAGTGAGTCACCCTTGTGTCCACTGCCCCCATGGGGCAAGGATTCGGGAGACATCCCCGTGGTGGCATGCAGATCTTTCTGAAGACATTCAAGATCAGATACACCCTTCAGAAGATGATGACCCTTGGTGGGATCCCAGCCAAGGAGGATCACAAGGCCCACGGCAAGAACCTTGTCGGGGATGACAGCAGGCGCCACGGCAAGACCCTTGCCGTGGCCCCGGCAAGGCCCTTGCCAAGAACACCCATTGGGCCACCATCAGGCCCACACTAGTCAAACCTCCACCACCGTTCGCGTGCAGCTGCCGACGCAACCAGTTGGGCAGGCACCTGCGTGGCGGCATGCAGCTCTTCGTGGAGACCCACCACTGCGCCACCTCAGCTGCCTACCTGCTTACATGGCACCGCGGGCGCCGCTGGCCAGGGCGCGTGTCGGCGCGAGAGGGAGCGTCGATGAACGAGATAGGGCTCTCCCCCGTCCCCGATAAAGCAAGGACACCTGGGCAAGACGCATTAAGTGCGCCTTGTCATGTAATGCGAGGGATAACCTTGCATCACTGCTCCCTTTCCACCTCCTGGTGCTACTGTGGCAACCCCTTTTCCTATAAAAGGAGGCCCGAGGCAACCAGGAGGAGGATTCGGCTTTTTGGAGCTCCTCACGCCCCATAGCTAGCTCAAGAACATAGATATACAATCCACCAAAGCAGGAGTAGGGTTTTACGCATCCCCGCGGCCCGAACCTGGATAAATGAATCGTGTGCTATCTGTTTGATCCGCTCTTCTCACGACCCCGCGCCCCGCAACCGTAGTAGGGATTCTTGTGATCCCATAGGTGTCGTTCCCACTGACATCTTTGGCGCGCCAGGTAGGGGAAGGGCAATTGTGAGAATCGGCTCTAGCAGTTAGCCTGGCACTCCTTCATCTTCGTGACCCTTGAAGAAGAATGGAGGCCAGAAGATGGACGCTCGAGCGATCGCAAACAGAAGCTAAGTTGCACTGAACCCTTATTTGTGCTACCCTTCTTATTTGAGGTTATTCCCCCCAGAGATATTTGCTTTGTATGAGAAACCTGCATGCCAGGGGGCTCTACCACGATCGGCAACGCCCTTGCCCTGTTTCGAGTCCGCTCAACAGCTCAAGCGGCTGCGTCGAGAATGGCAGAGTAGCCTTCCTCGATCTGCAACACCCCCGATTCTGACTCGAGTCAAGCTCGATAGTTCGAGCGGTCGTGTTCAGAACGGAAAGGTGGCTCGTCCGGCAGCACGGGTACCCGGCTGGCCATGGGGATCCGTCCCCAAAACGCCGCTAGGGGCTTCCGCGCCAGCAAGCCTTCCCGATCGACGTAGGGCACGCATACAAAGAGGAATCGAACGGGGAAATAACATGCATGAAAATTAAGAGTACTTCAAAGTTATATTACATCACATCATAGCTGCGGTTCTAACTAAAGATAAAATTTGTCTTGGTCGGGAACCCGCAGCGGCGAAGAAGAATAGGATGCCTAATCCCGGTGCTGGCCTTCCACCCTCTTGATTTCGTCGATGCAGTCGGTGATGGGCTTGATGCACTCCTTGAGCACCGTGAGGTCAGCACCATCCGGCAAGCTCTTCATCGCGGCCGCGAAGTCAAGATCGGGATTCCAGTATGCCGTCTTGGTGAGGACCTTGGTCACGACCCTCCGGCAGAGTCGCCGGGCCTCCTCGGCCAGCGTGGCCACCCTGTTGGAGTGAAGATACGCCAAGGCTCCGAGGATGCCCTCGAAGAACAGGGTCAACTTGGTGTTGACGGTCCCGCTGCGAACAGGGGTGTACCTCACGTGTGGCATCCCCATGGTGGCCAACTGCGAGGTGACCCTGCCGGCGACCTCCTCCAGGCGGCTGATCCACCTGTCCTCGCCCGCCACATAATCCTGGTGGGAGGCGGCCTCGTTCGCCCGCAGCTGCTTCTCCTCCTCCAGGCTCCTGGTCAAGGTCTCCTCCCGAGCCCTGCTCTCCGACAGCATCTTCTCGAGATCCTCCAGCTTCAGCTTGAGGTCTCTGACGGAGTTTTGCGCTTCGGAGAGCTCCCCAGCCCTGCTGATGACTGCTCCTTGCGCCTCCACCAAGGCGCTGTTGAGCGTGCTCTTCCGTTGGACAGCTTGAGGGCATGCTCCTTCAGCTCATCATGCGCCACCTCCAACTCCCTTACCTTGCCGGCATGGGCCAGAGCCTGGGCATCGAGTGCCTCCTTGTGCCTCTGCTCTAGCTCGTGAGTCCGCTGCGCGACAAGGGCCTCGAGCTCCTCATCCTTGCCATGGAGCGCTGCGGCAAGCTTCGCCTCGCGCGCGGTGAGGTCCTCTTCCTGGGAATTCAAGGTGGCTTGATGCTGGTTCCGGGCGGCCTCGGCCGCAGCAGCCAAGTTCCCCGCCTTTTCCTGGGCCTTCTTGATGTCGGCCATCTTCATGTTGAGCTCCACATCGCGCTTGGACAATTTCTCCTGGAAGGCCCTCTGCTCCTCGCGAGCCTGGTGGAACCAGGTCTGCGTCTCGGCAACGCGCGCCTTGAAGTCCACCTCCGCGTTGTCCACCGTTGCCATCCTAGACTTGACCCTGTCCAGACGAGCACGGTGGAGCACTTGGAGCTTCCGGAAATTGGCCCCCATGGCACGGAAAAGCTGCTCTTCTGGGGAACCGTCGTCACCAACCCCCGGCTCATCAACCACCTCGAGCCCGGTGGCGGCAAGCACCTCGCCGTCAAAAACTTCCCCTTCGGCGGGCGCCCGGCTTGACGCCCCTGGGAGGTGGACGAAGAGATTGTCGCCCACCTTCAGATACCTGCCGGGGCCCGAGGTTGAGGAGGAGGGAGGCTGGTCACCCACCACCTCTTCCTCGGCGGAGGCCTTGCCGGCCCCACCGGTAGGTCCACCGCTGGTGCCCTCGGCAGAAGCCTCGCTGGTCGCCTTGGCGGCCCCCGCCGCGGTGTCCTCGGCAGCATCCTTGGCGGCCTCCTCAACAATGTTCCCAGCAATGGTATCCACGTCCTCCATACCTGTTGAAGGAGGGCCTGGCAGCAACGGGAGCAATGAAGCCAAGAAAAGAATAAGGGAAAAACAGAGACGTAGGACAGACGACTCACCAGTGCCAGGCTGTGAAGCAGAAGTCCCCTCTCCGCCAGCATTTGGCGCCGTGGCAGAGCCACCAGCGCCCAGGTTCCCCTCTTCCTCCATGGGTGTGGGCTCTGTGCCTGATGCCCTTGCCGGGGACGCCCCCCGCGGCGGCGTAGTCGATGGGGGTGGTGTGTTGGGAGTAGCCCTCTGTGGCTCCTCCTGCTACCGCTCCCCTCCTACAAACCCGGCAAGGTCAGTGTCATGGCATCGAGCACCTACCACATGTCGAGTAAGAAGAGGGTGACGAACTTACGCTGGGGGCTGCGCCGGGGGCTGCTGTCCGGGCTGCTCAGCACCACCAGTGGTGTCTTTGAAGCCCCAGCCGGGGGCTGGCTGCTCGCCGAGGTCCTCGCCCTCTTCGCCCTCTGGGCCAACGTCTCTGTCTCCCTACGGCAGCAAAAATGGATCAAGACAAGCGACCCAATTCAAGGAAATGGAAATGACAGTAAGGAACAGAGAACTTACTCGTCATCCGTCTCCTTCTCTTCCACCAGTTCCCTTTTCCTCTCCGGACTGAGAGGCCCGAGATCAAAAGGGAGCTCCGCATCATCATCCGAGTCGACGCCTGCCGGAGGAGGCGAAGGAGGCGGTGGGGTTTGTGCGCGCCCGGATGAGGAAGGGGCTGTTGTCTTCTTCTTCTCAGTGGCCTTCGTCAGCCTCTTGGCTGCCGTGGCCCCCGTGTGGCGCCCAGACCCCTCTAGGGTCAATTGAGGCCGCGCAGCCCTGCCGGGCCGGACCGGCTCACCGGAGCCAGCCCGCCGCGGGACTCGCCCTCTTCCCCTGGTTGGCGTCAAGCCTGCCGCCGTGTCCTCCTCCTCCCCCGACGACTCGTCGGCCGCGTCTTCAACGAGCGGAGATCCAGTGTTGGCGCTGCTGACCTCCCCGGAGGCCGCCGCCCACCAGGAGAGCTCCTCTTCCTCCGCCGCCGTTGCTGCCATGTCCTCCACGCCCCCGGCGCTGCCGGCCTCCATGGCAAGCTGTGCCTCTCGCCCTAGTGGCGATGTAGTCCAGCTCTGCCTGGGTGGTGTCCATGATAAGACACCGCTCGGCGTCGGCATTGACGTACACCTCGATCAGGGTGTCGAAGAATTGCTGCACATACTCGACCTTCGGCTCCTTCCAGCTCGGGACAGGGCCATGCGCATTACAGTCCGGCATCATGCCGATGATCTTGGACCGACGCGAATTGTTGCACAACGGGACCACCCCCGCTGGCAGCTTGAAAAATGGCCCCTTGAGGGCCTTGCCAACCTTTGCGGCAGCCCTCATGGCCTTGCCGGTCCGCTCGACCTCACCATCGCGACACACATCAAGCTGGAAAAGCCGCTGGCAGAAGTGGGCATGCGCCAGCACTGTGAAGTTGTGATCGAGGCCGGGGCGAAGTAGCATAATGTCAGCCGGGTTCGTGAAGAGCCAAGCTGGCCTCCGCTTGCTGTGCAACGGGGCGATCCGGCGGTGAATGAAGTCCGCCCCGATCATCTCAAGGGTGAGTCCGGCCTGGGTGAGCCGGAGAATCCTAGTGGTGGCGAAGGTGAGCCTCCCATCGGCGGCATCGACATCGCTCCAATCGCTGCCGCGGACCGGCGGCACTCGACGGACCTTGCAGAATTCCGGCGGGTTCTCATCTTCAATCCAGCACCACCGGCCACGCCATTCCTCCCACCTCTCCTTCACGGCACTGTCCGGGTACGCCCCCTTGGATCTTGGGATCCAGGTGACGCAACCGGAGACGGCTCCTCCTGGCTGGATTCGAGGGAAGAAGTAATGGCGGAAGAGCGCCATGTTGGGCTGCATCCCGGCAAAGCGTTCACAAAGATGCGCGAAGAAAGACATGCACGCCACCGCATTTGGAGTAAAATACAAGAGGCGAAAGCCGAAGGTGCGCATAACGTCGCAGAAGAAATCGGAGAAAGGAGGGCATAACCCGCAAGAAAAGTAATCAACGAAGAAGGGGTACCGATTTGAGGCGGGATCAGCGCAAGCGGCAGGAATGATGCATGTCGTCGGGTGTCCCGAACCCTCTCCCCCCGTCTTCACTCCTCATAGGGGCTTGAAGGAGGCCTGAAGCTCTTGAACATCAACCGTCGAGGGGAAGAAGAAGGCGGACTTCGTCCGGTCCCCCGACAGCGTGCTCTCCGACGGCTCCACCGTCCTGGCGCCCTTAGCCACCCCCTTGCCCTTGGCGAATTTGGGAGCCATGCCGACCAAGAAGTTCAGAGGGCTGAGGAAGGGGGATGGAAAAGCAGCGGCGGCGGGCGACAGCTAAAGCTTAGGAAGGAAGGAAGAAAGGGAACGGCGGCTGTGAGATCGGAAAAGGCACGAGGGAAGAGGAGAAAGTAAGCAGCGCGCCCATGGTTATTTCTTCTTATGGGGGAAAAACGCGGGCCGCCTCCTTTCACATTAACTGTGATGTGATGCATGCCCGCGGGAAGCAACCCCACACATGCCGCCCATGTCACACATGCCTCCCCATGCCGCGCCACGCGCAGGAAGCATGGGAAGCGCAGCGCGTGAAGAGACTTACCACGGTAAAAACCACCCCGCCTACCCGCGCACCGTTTTTGGGCCTAGCCCAACGACGCGATTGCACTTACGTGTGGCCCAGGCCAGGGGGCTCCTGTCGGTGTACAAAAAGACGGGTGCACTTTTGGTACCCCTATAACTGTGCACGGCCAGTCTAAGCCACGGGCACCACCACATTGAGCAAGGCAAGGGAGGTGAACCAAGGTATGGCCAAAGCTCAGGAGAAGCAGAATGACGCCAAGACCAAGACCACAAAGAGCAAAGGGGACGAAGCGGACCCCCCAGCAAGATCCTTGTCGGGAGGCGGTTTTGGCAAACCCGGCAAGACCCTTGCCGTGGCAGCTCGCCCCACACCTACGGAGTGAGTCACCCTTGAGTCCACTGCCCCCATGGGGCAAGGATTCGGGAGACATCCCCGTGGTGGCATGCAGATCATTGTGAAGACATTCAAGATCAGATACACCCTTCAGAAGATGATGACCCTTGGCGGGATCCCAGCCAAGGAAGACCACAAGGCCCCTGGCAAGAGCCTTGCCGAGGATGACAGCAGGCGCCACGGCAAGACCCTTGCCGGGGCCCTGGCAAGGCCCTTGCCAAGAACACCCTTTGGGCCACCATCAGGCCCACGTCAGTCAAACCTCCACCGCCGTTCACATGCAGCTGCCGACCCAACCAGCTGGGCAGGCACCTGCGTGGTGACATGCAGATCTTCGTGGAGACCCACCACTACGCCACCTCAGCTGCCTGCCTGCCTACATGGCACCGCGGGCGCCGCTGGCCAGGGCACGTGTCGACGCGAGAGGGACGGCGACGGACGAGACATGGCTCTCCCTCGTCCCCGATAAAGCAAGGACACTTGGGCAAGACGCATTAAATGCGCCTTGTCATGTAATGCGAGGGATAACCTCGCATCACTGCTCCCTTTCCACCTCCTGGTGCTACCGTGGCAACCCCTTTTCCTATAAAAGGAGGCCCGAGACAACCAGGAGGAGGATTCGGCTTTTTGGAGCTCCTCACGCCCCATAGCTAGCTCAAGAACAAAGATATACAATCCACCAAAGCAGGAGTAGGGTTTTACGCATCCCCGCAGCACGAACCTGGATAAACGAACCGTGTGCTATCTGTTTGATCCGCTCTTCTCACGACCCCGCGCCCCGCAACCGTAGTAGGGATTCTTGTGATCCCATAGGTGTCGTTCCCACCGACAATCCGTGCAAAAGATGGAGGGGCGCTCCCAGATTCCGGGTGTCCCACGAGTTGGCGACAAGGAAACGAGTGACAATTTGGACACGGTGCAAACACGAGCATCTCAAACATCACAAGCATTCGTTCATGGACGTCGTCTCGGGGTTATACCTTCGGAGCGTGCAAAGGGGACGGTTCTCGTTCATAGAGGGAAGTAGGCGTTCTCGCGACGGCGGTAGTGGAAGTAGTCGTTCTCGCTTCGTAGATGTTCACACTCCGTAGGTGTTTGGGTTTAACAAGGAACTTGCCGTCCACGGGTGTTCGAAGGTCGACGGTACATGTTCTGTAAACGTTCGAGCGGCGGTAGTGGTACACATTCACGGAGTAGGTCTTACATGTCGACGGTCTTATCGGAACCTCGTCAATGTTCGCGATCCACCTTGGTGATCTGAAGGGGTACTTGGCGTCATGGTAATTGGGTCTTCGGACTTGCTGGTCTCGGTTCTTGCGACGGTAGTTGTACAAGGTCGTAGTGGGAGGTAGTGGTACTCGCGAACTTGTCGGATCCACGATGACGGTAGTGGAACCTCACGGATTCATGGTCTCCGGGCGGTCTCGGTCTTGACGGAGGGGTACTTGACGCATCCCGGATATGTAGTCGTACACGGTGTTACATGTAGACAAACTAGAGGTGGTCTTGGCGTCGGAATTGCGGCGTTAGGACAGAACCATGGCGAGGTTCAACAGCTACCCCACGTCCATGACGAAAAATGGAGGTCGGCAGAGAGTCTAAACAGCTAGCAGGGCGTGGGTGGAGAAACAACATAACACCAGCAAAGGCCATGGCGACATGGAGCCTTGGGCGCCATCGGGGTGGAAGGGTGCGGTTCCTGCCAAGCTCTCGGAGGGGCCGGCCATGGAGGCAGGAAGGTGACGACGCTGGGGATCGGTGTTGTGGCTCCAGGAACTCCGGCAACGTAGACGACGAAGGGAGCGAGCGGCGCGAGGCTCCCGCTGGGCGCTCGAGGTGGCGCAGGCACGCCGGAGCCACCGGATGAGATGCAGGTCACCGGGAGGTTCGGCAGGGGCGCGGGGCAGCTCGCGGAAGCACCGATGGTCGAGGACGGCAAAGCAGAGGAGGCCGACGAGGGGATTGGGCATCGGGTCGACCTCTAGTGGCGGCGGAGCTAGGGCTCACCGGAGCAGGGGGGCCGTGGCTCCATGGGGCGGCGCTCGGGGTAGGAGCCGCGGACACAGGGACTTGGCGCGGCGGCTCCTCAATGTTGGAAGCGGCGGCGATGGTGACCCGCGGTGGCGAGGGCACATGGCGGCGGGGAGGATCGAGGAGAGCTGCTGTTGTGAGCGAGAAAGAGAGATCGAGGGAGATGGGATCGGGCAGAGGATGGGTAGAGCACGGTGCCTCCTCCCCTGGTGGCGCGAGGGGCAAGCGAGAGGGAGTGCTGGATGAGGGGATCGGGAGATTGGGCTTAGATTAGATGGGCTAGATGGGCCTAGGGTTAGAAGGGAAAAGGCTGGCCTAAAGGCCGGTGCAGATGGGCCGCGGGGATAGGCAGGGGCGCGGCTTGGCCTAGGGATGGGCCCTAGAGGCCAGCCTGCTGGGCTCTCTCCTCTCTCTCCTTCTATTCTTTTAAGAGAAAAGAAATAGAGAGAAAAAAAGGAGGGTTAAGGAAAGGATTTTGAGCTTGGGGATAATTTTTCCGAACTCACAAAAATATGCTCGTTCCGAGAAAAATAGAAAAAGCCCGGTCGAACAAAAGATTTCAAACTCATTTGAATTTAATTAAAATGGGTTTGAACTGGGACGAGGTTTCTTGAGTGACCAAAAATGTTGAAATTTTAGGTGAAGCTCCAGAAAATGACGAAAGGATATAAGGCAAGGTTAGAGAGTCAACACTCCAAGAAGAAAAGGCCAAGGAATTAATATGCAAGTGTGTTATAGGTGATTCCAAAGTTAATGTAATATTATAATAGCTCTCTAAATATCGAGAGGATATGTTGTAAAGAGAATCACCATGTGAATTCCCTCGGTTTAAATGGATCAAAGGTCCATGCCATTATTTAGTTGAGTTAAGAAAAAAATAAATGACATAATGGCAAGAAAACATGATGCAATGCACATGATGCAAAGAACCAAAACAAAACACGACAACACTCGGGAACATGGAAGGCATCAGAAGCTCCGGTCTTGGGGCGTCACATTTATGTATTGTGTGAAGTGGCAATTGTAAGCCAACTCTGTATCTCTTTCTTATTCAGTACATGGGATGTGTAAAGATTACCCCTCTTGCGACATGCCTACAATGCGGTTATGCCTCTAAGTCGTCCTCCGACACGTGGGAGATATAGCCGCATTGTGGGTGTTACACTGGAGGACGTCGACGGTGGGTGAACAGTAGCACGTGCAGGCAGTCGACGGTGGAGATGAACAATATCCCGTGGAGTCCCGTTTTGCGGTACGCCACACCCCTCCCAATGAACAGGACCATCCTTTCAACAGTAGCGCTCCAACACAAGTCCGTTTCCTTCGTTTTGTAGTACACCACACCCCTTGCGATCAACAGGACCCCATTTCCACCATAGGAGGTTCGTTTCCTCCATTTTGCGGTACGCTAGACCCCTCCCGATGAACAGGATCCCGCTTCGACCGTGGCCGATCGAACACAAGGCTGTTTCCTCCATTCTGTGGTACTCTAGGGATTGTTTCCATTGGTTTTTCTGTCCAAGCCGGTTGGCTCCTGATGAATAGCACATGTTCCATTGCCTCCCGATGAACTCGACACATTCCGTTGCCTCCCCATGAACACGACGACAACGCAGTTTCTCCATTCCGACCCAGCCATGTACACGAGCCCTGGCCATACGTATGCGCGAGTAGGCGTTTGAGACCCCGCTCGTACGTACGTACGTGGTCGTATTTCCTTTCTTGCACCCTGGCCGTTGTACGTACGTGCGCGCCTCTACTACGACACGTGCCCTTCCTTACACGGCCACGGTTCATCACTGCAGCCTACAGACAGACCGATCATATGTACATACACGTTCACGACCAGAATGACAACGCTACGTACGATTCAACGAGGTGGGTCCCGTATGTCAGGCACTTACTTGCGTGCGAAGATGTAGCTAGTGGGTCACAATAGTAAGGGGGCGAATCATTTTTTTGCCCGCAATATGGACACACTTCCTTGCATGCGAAGATGTAGTTGATGGGTCCCAGTAGTCTGGGGGGAAACAGTTTTTCATGAAATACGATGGCTCGTCCGGTGGGTCCCTATTGTCAGGTGGAGGAATCATTATTTTTCACGTAATAAGGAGGCATTTCCTTGTGTGCGGCCATGGACCCAGCTGTCAGCCTCTCCACGTATAGTACTCTTCTGATGGAAGTCGGTCATTGACCACATTGACCACGCCGCGTCGAGAGCACCAAGGAGGTGGACGATGGCGAGGCCTAGGAAGGGGATGATGCGGAGCCGGGGAAGATGTGACAATGGATGCCGACGCAGAGAGGAGTATGAGGGTTCACTGGTTCGGCTGCAGTGTGAGGCTGCCATCGCCGCAGGGCCTGGCCAACGGTGGGAGTAGTAGGGGGCGGTGAGGCCTCCGCGACAGTACAGCCGGCCACGGGAGGCAAGAGCAGGTGGCACGACCGGCGCTGCTTTGGGCGGCTGGAGCAAGAAGACCAGATGTTGAAGAAGCACTACTGCCGTTGGATGGACATCGTACGGTCACTGGAGCTAGAATCGTTCATATTGACTAATTTGACAAAGCCCTCCGTCCCTGTCAACTTAGTAGGCCCACATGTTAGCCTCCCACTATGGTGGGTCACAACTAGGAGGGGGAGTATTCATTTTTCTGTGCGTAATAAGGAGGCACTGCCTTGCGTGCAAAGATATAGTTCGTGGGCCCGACCTGTCAGCGGGGGGGGGGGGGGGGGTGGGGTGGTTTTTTCGCGGAATACAGAGGCCCTTCCGGTGGGTCCCAGATGTCAGTGGAGGAATCATTATTTTGCGCGTAATAAGGAGCCATTTCCTTGTGTGTGGCCGTGGACCCAGCTATCAGCCTCTCCACATACATTGCACGTCAGATGGATGTCATTCGTTGACCACGTTGACCACGGCGCACTGAGAGCTCCAGGGCGGTGGACGACGGCGAGGCCTAGGAAGGGAATGACACGAAGATGGGAAGACGCGGGAGTGGAGTCGCCAAAGAAGAGGTGTACGAGGGTTAACTGGTTCTGGTGCGGCGTGGTTCGGCAGTCGGTGGAGAAGAACATGAGGTGTGGAGGAGTGGAGGGATGGCCTGGCCGGCGATGGGGTAGCGCTTCACAGCGAAGCCTGCTAAGCAGAGCTGCTAGCAGCAGGAGGCGGGAGCAGGTGGTCTCGACGGCGCTGGAGGAAGAAGACGAGAGATTGAAGATGGATGCCGCTCGTTGGATGTAAATCCAATGGCTAACGCTGTCAGAATCATTTGTTGACTAAGTGGACAACGACTTGCGTTGGCTTCAATGTATTGGCCCACATTTCAGCCTCCAAAAATGTGGCACGTATTCAACCCATTTTTCTTCTTCAGAATTTACAGTCAATTTGATCTTTTTAGAACTATAGTCCATTTGCTGGGCTGGGTGAACAAATAATGTAGCGTCCATGCGGCCCAGTTATTTTTTTCCTAAAAAATTACAAGCAATTTGCACTTTCTCGAAATACACGATTTTGCTGGGCTGATTCTACTTATAATGTTGGGTTGGCGCAGCAATGTTATCAAAAAAGAAATAGGGGCTGAGCATTTTGTTATAAATATATTTAAATAATAGGTGATTTATTATTACATTGGTCCTTAAATACTACCAAGCTTTTGTACACAATCATCAGGATTTTCGTTGCCAAAAAAATCCCGGATTTTATTGTTAAGAAATTATTTTATTAGGTTAATAAGATGTGGGATATTGTTTTCTTACATATGTAAGTAACTGTTAAATATATTATGACGATAACTATAATAAATAATAACATATAAAATAATTTAAATATATATAATATAGTTAGCAGGGAAACATAAGTTGGACCAGGCGTTCCTATTATTATATAGAAAAATAGAACAGACATGTGTGTTTTCTTCAAAAAAGTACATAAATTGAGCTGCCGATGTTTCAGGAAAAATAAAACCTCGGATGGGAGGTCCATAGGTCGGTCGATACATGACGACCCTCAAGAAAATACAAACCGGGATGTCGTGAGCTGTGCATGTTAAAAAACAAAGCATAGACGGGGCAGCCCACAACCCAGCCGATACTTGTTGCCCCAGTGATAGTAAATGATACCTGCCAGCTCCCCGGCTTCGTTGTGAATTTATCCCCTTAAGTAACTACGTTGAAGCACCTAAAAAAATGGTAACTATGTTGACAAACCCACGGGCCCCAACGTCAGTACATAATTAGGAGGAAGTATTTTTTCTGTGAGGCACTTGCTGGCGTACGGCCATAGACCTAGTGGGTCCCGACTGTCCGCCTCTCCACATACAGTACTCTCCAGATTCCTCTTGTTTCTTCAGCATGTTCACAACGGCAGAAAGTGGCGCTGCGGCGAGCACACATAGGCACATGAGGAGATCGGACCACCTAAGGCAGTGCCTTATTTGTAACGAAAGTACAGAACTAGCCCAGTGGACAAGTGACACTACTGACAACTGTTCCATCCCAGTTCGATTCCACGTGATGCAGGGAAAATATCTCCACTTGTTTGCCTCTGCCATTATTGACATGTGGATCCCCACTGTCATCTACGTACACCACGTCCAACACTTACCAAAACTTCGTCCCTCGTTTTCTCTGTTTTTCGCACACTCGACATTGTGTGGGCATTTTGAAAATAGCATATCTTTTTGACTGTGCATCATATGAAGATGAGCTATGCATGAATGTTGATCAACATGATGTTAACTGGCTGGTAGTTCCATTTTCGACCATGAATAAAACTTCCAACATGATGTTATCCCTGTTTGAAAAGGCCATATTAATATAAATGCTCTACCTCTGAAAGTTGAGTTTCTTATCTGAAACTTGCAATTTCTTCTCTGAGAATCACATTCTCTGCACTTTTATACTCGTATGAAACTACATTTTTTAAGTTCTTCAGGAGTATCGCCGCCTTTTCGCTCTGTTGCGGATATTTGGCCATGGATGTCGCTGTCACCGCTAGTTGGTCCTTGTTGTCAAACCAAGATTGTATCTCCAACATCCTATCTAGCTTCATAGGATCACCGTTTGTGATCCTCACGTATCGGTTGTACTCCTCCGTCGATATACTTCTCCAAAGTACCTTCACTCGCCGGCGGTGGTTTTTGAATGGAAGAGGAGAGGAGCAGCGCTGGTTTTGGATTAGAATGGGAGAGGAGCGACACTTGTTTTGGATTGCAACATGAGAGGAGGGGCGGTGGTTTTGAAATTTAAGAGGAGACGAGCGGTTGTGGATTTAGATTGGATCAAGAGAGGAGCGGCGGTGGTTTAAGAGGAGAGGAGCGGCGCTAGTCTTGGAAGTATTTGTTTTTGCTTATTTTGGGTCAATGTTTGACCACATACTATATTTGACAAGCAAAATGTGAATGCACGTCACCAAAAATTGTATCGTTTGGTTCGTATCTGAGTGTACTTTCAAATTATATTATTTTTGCAACGTATAACATATATTCTATTTGTAAAAATCATGGTCAATTATGACCCAGAATAAAAGGGAGACTAGTTAATGTGGGGTTGCATTCTTAATTGAAGGGTAAATTGATTTTGATTTTGATCCAGTCACAGCGCGCTGGCCGTCTAGTCCAATGCTAAATCGCTGTCACACGCTCCTCTCCCTCATCTCCATTGCAAAACCACCTCCTGTCCTCTCTATCATCTCCATTCCAAAACCACTGTCTCGCCTCTCCCTCTTCTCCATTGCAAAACCACCTCCTCTCGTCTCCATCATCTCCATTCCAAAACCACCATCCCGCATCTCCCTCCTCTCCATTGCAAAACCACCCCCTCTCCTCTCCGTCATCTCAATTCGAAAACCACCATCTCTCTTCCCATCTTCCAAATCTAGCATCGGACCACTCAGAAGGACATCTATGCAGAGGATGTAGCAGCGAATCAGGCAGATTGCCGGTGGAGATCAGGCAAAGTTAGCCAGGTTGAATGAGATCCTTACTTGGTTTGACAATGAGTGGGAGATTTCGAGGACGGTGAGGGCCATGTAGCAATGTATGCGAAAGAGCGAGACGGCGGCGATGTACTCCTCGGCGGCAGTCACACCGCAGTCCTTCAAGTTCATCGAGTATCTCCTTTGGGCGATGGAGCAAACAGATTTGCCTAAGGAGAAAGTCGTACAGAGGTGGTGGGCATACAGGTCGAAGGTCGAGCACCTAGAGGATAACAAATCGATCGAGTACGGTGTGCCGTTCGTGAGGGTGCAGAGCCAGCCGGAGCCACATGAGTATTCATTCTCCCACAGCAAGAGGAGGCCGGATGGCGCGATGTTGCTTCCCCGCCGTTCTCCACGATTCCCTCGACACTCCCCTCGGTTCAACGGCGGTGGTAGGGTTTAAGCTAAGATTCGCACTAACCTAATCTTCCATCTGCTCATGCTTACAATCAGTGTGAGAGCTAATGAAAATCCTGCATACAATCAGTGTCGGAGTACTACGCCAATCACCCTAATATAGCTCTGGACATTTGGGTCAAAGTTGTGACACTGTAAAAGTAAAGAAAAATAGATTGGTGCATTTTTCAGAAAAGAGTACTCCCTAGAAAACTGCCAATATAAGCTAATAGTATTTGGTTAGAGGATTTGCTGCCGAGAAAGATCCGTCCATAGAGAGCACCACACATCCCACTGGTGGTGGTGGATGCCAATGCGTGCATGGAGCATGGTTGGTGTCGGTAATTTTTACTTGGCACACCTTGCACTCTGCATATATGCCGGTTCCGTCCGTACATTTGTACAGTTCCACCAAAATGCAGCTGAATAACCCTGTTTGCACAGATAATGAAAAATCATGATTACATTATAGTGGCACTAGTTGATGAAACATACACTAATAAATAGAAGAAAATATTCCAATAGTATCATAGTATGCCATGCTGTGAGGGCGATATGGGCCCTGCGATGCCTCATACTGGAAATCGACTAAAATTAAGCACCCTAGTTTGTAGAAATGATTAAACATTAACAATGGGACTAGTTGATGAAACATATACTAACAACGTGAAGCACTTTCTTTATTTACATTGGAAATGAAATGCTAAAGAGGACACTCACTCTATTTTAACTATATTATTACTTCATTTTATCAGTGGCACTAGGGTCGAGCAGGTGGCAAATGAGGTGTACTGTGCATCACAAGGATGGAGCCCGGGGGCGCTTAGACTCGGATGCTCAAGCTGGCTCTATCTTCCCCCCTAATGTTTCTGTGGTAGTATTTGGGTTGTAATCCAAACTTGGTCAAGCTAGTGTTGTATCCCCCTACCTGCCTAGCTTATGTGGCGAACTTGTCTCCTGCTAGTACTCAGTCCGTTCTACTAGTAGTTGTATAACTGCCCGTTTACACTGAGATGTTGTCGGATAATGGTTCTCTATGGTAGGGTTTCTTTAATGAAATCGAAGGAAACCCCCTCTTTCGATATATAAAAAAATCAGGGGCATTAGCGGTGCCAAAACATTGCCTCAAATTAATAGTGCCACTAGATTAAGGTGCAAAATAATAACATTACTGCTTTATCATGGCAGTGCCAAAACAGTAGCACAAGAGCAGACTCAACATACAGGATCTTTGGGAAATGGTCAGATCAAAAAGGAACATACCTCGTGATGGGAACCATATCTGCAGTCAACACCATCGTAGAAGGGATGATACCAGTCACCAACATTGATGATTCAATTCATGGGACCTTTTGGTGCAGTTCACCTAAAATGAAGCAATGTCCCATGAGCTAGCAGCTTCTTCTTCATTTTTTAAAGAAAAGGGCTCCAACCTCGATTCCATTTCCATCAGAAACGAAACCCACAGAGCCTCTTCTTCAGTAGTTGCAATAAAATTGAGCAACATCAAGGTTGGTTGTGAAGCTCCTGGAATGTTCAACTATAATTTGGATATCATTTGTGCCACTCAACTAAGATCAAGCGTGAAATGTATATCTCTGTTTGCACAAAAAAGGTGGAAAGCAGGGTGACTATAACAAGTGATGAAAAATACATCAAATGAAAAGAAGCATGTTCCTTATCTGAATGGCAATCCTACAAGGACAGTAACAATTTCTAAAGCAACAGCATTGCTAGATATTAGTGTGGGCATTAGGGTTAACTATGACAACCGTTAAATACGATATTACTTTAATGGTGCCATTACTTCATTTTACCAGCAACATTACATTAACAGCTGCTAAGGAGTTGATATTTCGGCACAGGAGA
Organism: Triticum urartu; assembly: GCF_056163025.1. Classification (NCBI taxonomy): domain Eukaryota; kingdom Viridiplantae; phylum Streptophyta; class Magnoliopsida; order Poales; family Poaceae; genus Triticum; species Triticum urartu. The sequence goes on along the minus strand of NC_141879.1, from coordinate 345,620,298 downwards.
GTAGGCGGACCAGGACAGTTGCATTTCTAACGAAAAGAAGCAACTTATCTTAATGGGAAATTTAGCAGGACATGAAAACAACATTGGTTTAACGTGTCCTTACTTTTAACAGTGCGACTGCTACATTTTACCAGTGGCATTACATAAGAGTGGCTCGGGGCAACAAACATCAGAACAAGATCTCTGGGTTGCTCCAATCGGTATAGCCACCTTGTATTGTGTGAGGCTCGCAAATCTAGTGCTGGACTTACTTTGTTGACTTGTCTCCTAGTCCCCAGTTTCTTTCCTTTTTCAACCAATAGATCGGGTTTAATTGAGTTTGTACTGTGTTACCCTTTATTTCCCTATTAGACCAAGAGACTAGATGGATAGCGAGTCTCTGCTAATTTTCGCCCCATTATTTCCTCTTTCGACCAAGTCCTTGATTCAGGTAATAGATCTTCCCCCACCCTCACCCCCTTTCTTCCTTATTTGAACCATGTAGTACTAGATTCGAGTGCACGAACTAGTTTTACCTCTTAACAGTCAAAATTTAGGCGGCTTTTGAATAGCCGATCGATCCTATCTACGAGGGGGACTGGGAAATAGTAAAAGATACAAATGCAGCAATGTCAGGAGCTCGGGAAGTAGAGCAAGGCCAGTTTCAAAGCAATTTATACCTGAGGGTCGCCGGGATGTCGATAGGTGGACGGCGGGAGGCCGGATCTGCCCACACTACGATAGCGAGGAGGAAGGGGTCGGAGGCCCTCCCTAGCTAGTGGTGCTTGGGAGAGAACAGCATGGCATGCTGATCGAGACACGCGGGCAGTGGGTAAGAGCCGTCGCTGAGGACGACCGCATGAATGTTGCACCTTCTCACCTTCCCCGGTGGAGAGGATCCGGCTGGATCTATGACTAGCACTAAGCAGAGAGAGAGTGTGTGGCCACCACTGTCGTGTTTAGATCTGGAGAGGATGAGACGGTGTGAAGAGAGCAACACTAGCAAGAAAGCGCGGAGGCTCCTGCCTATACAGTGGAGTACTAGTTTCCTTTTGTCTACCGAAGCCGGCTTGACCTCGTCAATGACTGTCGAGAAGTCTTCATGCATGTGCCCCGGATGCGAAGTTGTCATCATTTTAATCTGAAGCACCGGATTATAACATATCACACGAAAAGTGCCACATGACAAGAAAGCATAACCTCACTGCCCATAGGAGACAACATCAATCCCGACGGACAAACTAGAGGAGGATCAAAGCTCAAATTAAAGATAAACTCGTAGAAAAGGGGTCCGTCGATAGATGTCCTAATTAACATAGTCGACGTGACCTAGATGGCAGCCGAGTAGTCTTTGTGCATGTGAACCCAATGACCAGCGCCTTGGAGGAACTCAGTTGTTACTTTTTAACCCTCGCAGTGATCCGAAGCACATGACACCTAGGGCTTCTTTGATTCAAAGGATTCTCAAAGGAATTTTGGAGGATTCTAATCCTTAGGAATTTCTCTATCTTGGTTGTTTGATTCGAAGGATTGTAAACCATAGGAATTTTTCCATAGGATTCATTTGCACTAGATTTCATAGGAAACATCCCATCCACTCAAACCTGTTTGAAAGAATCCTGCGTTTTTTTGATGCACTCGTACAATCCTATAGGATTCAAGACGACATTCCACTCTAATCGCATGTTTTTCCTATTCCCATGTTTTGGAAATTCTACGAATCAAAGAGGCCCCTAATATTGCGAGATGACACGAAACCTTTTTTTAGATTTCTCACCAGAACTACAGCCCTGCACAACACAGCCTGCATGATATGTAGACGATAGCCAATCCAGGCATGTCTGCTGGAGTCTGGTCACATGCATGGATGAACAGATCTTCCATGTCATGTAGGGATCGTCCAGGAACCAACGTCTGTACAACACTTCTCTAGTACTATCGCTCGTCTCTCTCTTCTATTAACTCACATGACTTGTGGGGCCGGGGAGTGTGCCTATGGTCGGTTATCAATTGCGGTCCCACATGTGTGTGCAAATGCAATATGACGCACATTCCATTTGGAGAGCGGCGTGCCAGACCGACCGGCCGTCTAGGGTGTGACGCGAACGCAACGGGTGTCTTGTATACTCCGTACATGTGTACAACCATTTTCTTGAGGCTTTGCTCCATGGATACAAAATTAGTATATTGTACTATTTAAAAGTCGAGGACGGGGCTATTCCCACACGGTAAGCGGGGCAGTTCCGCCTAGTCTGTATGATAGAGACGCGAGAAGATGAGAGAGTAGGCTACTTCAAACGTAGGGCTGTGTGATTTGACAGCGAGTTACTGCTGGACAGGTGGGGCCCCGTGATTTGACTTGCCATTTTATCATTTTAACTTCAGCGCTGCGACCTTGTGAGTCTCCCGATTCCTGACCACCTCCATGGTATACATGTGCCTCTCCCAAAGCTCCACCATGTAGAGGCTGGCTCTTGCATGAGAGCCCACTACTCCACTTTTTCCTGGCCTTTTTCCTCCACATGTGCAAAAATGCCATGTAAGTGGGCTTATAGCCCACTATTGTACTTGCTCGTACAGGTGCTAAGCTTGCCACATAGGCATAAATTCTGATGTGGCAAGTTAATTACTCCCTCCATCTAGGTGTGCAAGTCATCTTACGAAAACCAAATAATCCCAAAACACTTAGGCACGGTGCATTAACTTCTACTCCCTCTTTTCCAGTTTATAAGGCTCAAATATGAAATCTCATCAATCAAGGCATTTTTTGAGTGGAGGAATGTATCTCGTACTTTACAAAACTACCCCAATTAAACTCATGCATTAAATTGGATTAATTGCAGTGCATGCATGCTTGGCCACTAGATAAGTAGAAACTGTCGGATTTCGGGTTCCGGTAGACCCTTGAGGTTCGAACACTGGGGTGCGCGCGGAGATTTCGCTTCCTACCTACCTGCACCCCTCCGCCTCGCTAAGATCTATGCTATGGAAAGAACAATACAAGAGACACAGGGTTTATACTGGTTCGGGCCACCGTTGTGGTGTAATACCCTACTCCAGTGTGTGGTGTGGTGGATTGCCTCTTGGGATGATGATGATGAATGATACAAGGAAGAACAGCCTCGCGAGGGTCTGTTCTTGGTAGGGGCGATGAACTGCTGGGAGGAGTTCAGCCACCCTTCTCTCTCTTTCTGATTGTCTTTCTCCGATTCAACCTCCTATCAAACCTCTCCTCTTAACCCCTCTGAACCCCTTTTCCTGGGGGGATGGCTAGTCCTATTTATAGAGGCCCTGGTCCTCTTCCCAAATATCGAGCGGGAAGGGAGCCAACAATGGCAGGCTAATTTGAAGGGGGACAGCTAGTACTAGCTACCCTGACAAAAGTAGTCTTCTCCTACACAAAGCTCTCGTGGTGACGCTGTCCTGGGCTCCACGATGACCTCCGTCTTGCAGTCTTCCTGGTCCTGGTCTCGTTGCACCGAAATGGCAACCTTTGCCTAATGCCTCGGTACTCCGCGGCTGCGCTTGCCCCCTTTGCACCAAAGAGGAAAGGAGGACACTGCGCGGGCTGGCACCCGCCTGGCGCCCTTGGTCGTCATGGCTTGCGTCACGGGAACCTCGTGAGGTACCCCGCCTTGATCTCTCCGCCTCTTCACGAGCCAGCCTGATGAGGCCGTGCCTGAGGAAGCTCCACGTCGTCCGCCCCGCGAGGCTTGGCCCCTCGCGAGGGTCTTGGGTCTGTGTTGATGAAGATGGGCCATGCTGGGCCCCCCTTTGAGCCACGCCGCAGGCCGCAGGCAGGCAAGTCTGGGGACCCCCGTTCCCAGAACGCCGACAGAAATATTACATGCATTGGTGTGTTCCTTTTTAATTCTTACATGCAAAGATTTATTGTGTCTCGGAAACTAAAAATGATATGGGGTGTACATCGTTTCTTGTTTCTTGACATATCAACGAATAAGAGATGTGGGGTGTGCATGCTTTTAATGACTTGAGACTACCATTTCATTGGAAGAGGTCACTCCTTGGCAAATGCAATAAATACTACGAAGAAAGAGATAGAGAGAAGTAAAAAAAACTCTTATAAACAACCTTATAACTAACCTTGTTGTATGAGTGACTAAGTGATGACTATGTAGGACATGCCAACATCAGATAGCCTAACGCACCATGTTAAATCTCCAAGGGCGTGACCACGCAAGCGAGGCGATGGTCGTGGTAGGCGCGACCATGATATGGGCTGCTGGCAGCCCTTGGATCTGAGATCAAACGGTCGCATGCTAAGTTGCTGAAAATTTGCAGAATAACCCTCCAGGATATGATATTCACCCATAGGTCTAGAATCACGCCATGCGACCATTCGTTCTCAGATCCAAGGGCTCTCAGAAGCCCATATCATGGGAGAATGGAAAGCTTCGTATCACCTGTAATTTTCCCGACGCTTGACATGACATCCAAAGCCATTTAATTGGGCGTCGAGTAGACACAACATCTAATTGGGCCCCCATAGTACTGTGCATGAATCCATTTATCCACCAGGCAAGCCACTACCCTGCCGGTCGCACGCCCCACTCAGCATTTTTACAATTGAAAAATTGCTGGCAGTTCGCTCCTACTAGTCCCCGGATGTCCTTTAACATTAGGGCAGTTTGCTCCTAGTCGTCCCATCCTTTCACATTACGGCAGTTCCACTAATCCTAACCCTCCTCCCGAATCCATGGTGTCCTAAATCTCCATGATCGGAGGTGAGTACAAGGTTAGAAACATCACCAGCGATGAGTTCGACGTCATCTACACCCGTTCTTCCACAATGGTGAAATGATGCCTTGCTCGCTTCAGATGCATGTTCGAAAACTTAAAGGATGAGTGGGTCGCTAGGCTAGATGTTGAGTACACCACAGTCCTGGAAAGAGAGAAGACTCTAAAGGAGGCAGAGAAGAAGAAGCCCGCTGTGATCCAGATTTGCGTAGATGACTTATGCTTGGTCTACCACATATGCCATGCCGACGTTGAGTGCCAGGATTTTAAGAACTTCCTCAAGGATGGCCGAGTCAAATTCGTTACTATATACTTTAGGAACAATAAGGATGTCCTGGATCGATTAGGCCTTGTTTTAGGCAACCCCTTCGACCTCCAGAAGAAAGGGCTGGTGCCCTCCCGTGATCAACCTTCAATGCTGACCCTGGCAGGAGCCATGGTTCATCCTTCGTACGGTACACTGAATAAACCTCCGTTCAAGTTTCATCATGCATGGGAGTGGAATGTATTAGATATAGACCACATCCACTACGCTGCAATGGATGGCTACCTTTGTTTCAATATCTACAAGGGTTGGATGAAGAGCAAGAGCCAAGTGTGTGGTTCAAGCAAAGAAGTATCGGCCAAGAGGAAGAGGGACAAGGACGAAGTCATGGACGTGGACGAGGAGTCCGAGTAAGGTAGAAGTGTCGTTTCTCATGGTGGTTCTAATGCAGTGTCTACTGGATTAGTTTCTTAGTTTAATTTCACGTGTGCTTAGTTTTATTTGAGGGGTGTGTTGTGCTGAGCCCCGAGCAGAACTATGTTATGTTCCTTCTCGTTACTTTAACTCTTCAGTACGTACATACTAGTATTTCTTACAGTTCGTCTTTTAGTTGGTATAGTACTACCACTCGTTTCTTCACATTATATATGTACAATATATATGGCCAACATCATATAGCCGACAGTTTAGTTGTCAAAGAATTTTAGGGTGCTTAGTTTTATTTGAGGGGTGTGTTGTGTTGGACACCATTATTGTGACTCAAATATCTTTGGCCATGTTATAATGACATAAATACCGATGGACCAACATGCCAGCTCTCCCTCTATCTCACTACAGTAAAATAAAGTGTGTGTCCTACTTGATCCCAACAACGTTCTTATTTTCCTGTAAAATTATTCACTTGGTTACTCCTGAAAAGCGGGGCCACACTTATCATTGTGAGAATTGGCTTATTTGAGTCATATAACATGGTCAACGGGTTTGACGTGAAAATAACAATGTCTAACTGCATTTTGAGCAAACATCTAACTTGACGATGGCATTTTCGAGATATCTAATTGCATTTTTGAGCAGGCATCTCACGGATCGATGGCATTTTTGAGTAGTTGTAACTTCTAATGGAAAAACTGAGTAGTGATACACAACTAGTGGCATAAATAATTAGAACCCAAGAATTAAATAGGTATGCTAATTTCTTTAATATAATTTAGCACCCCATTTAAGCACGTACTAGCTTTTTTAATAGTACTATATGCATAATTTCGCGACGAGCGCTCTCTATTTGTACCACCTTTTTTCTTTAATTTCATCTTGTTAGTTTTTCTCCATGGTGCAATCCATTGAGACTACTATTGTACAAAAGTATACATTTTTTAAAAGGCTAGAGGGCGGGGTAGTCTAGCTTGGTCGGTTTCAAGAGAGGCGAGGGCCTTTGTGATTTGACGGCTCATTACTGCTGGAAGGCGGGGCCTTGTGATTTGACTGCTCGTATAGATTGGCCGATGACCAGAGGAGGAGCAAAGAACCATGCGGTATACTCAAGTTTTCCACTGGAGTAGTACGACAGAGGAGTATGAAACACGGCAGCCCAGTGCCATATGGCGATAAAAATGATCTAATTTGCTAGTCATCTCATTGTTAGAATTGTTCTATTCATGCCTCGCAGAGAACATGACACGTGCGGCGAAACACCCGAAGCAAAGGAAGAAACACAGGAGCAAAAGAAGAAGGAATATCATCACCCCCCAAAAGGAAGGAAGACGCACACACAAGTCTGGGGCACTGCTCTCTACTACATGAAGGGTTGCTGGCCGCGGAGTGGTAACTGATTATTCATCGCCTCCACGACCTCCATATCCTTGCACGTCTCCTCCACCATCTTCTTCATTTTGTCCATGACGCGGGATTTCTTGACGCGAGCCTTCATCATCTGTTCCATGGCCGCATTACGTACCTTGACAGCAGCCGGGTGCTCGATGCGGAGGTTCACCAACTCCTCCTTCTGTTCCATGACGAGGGCCTGTAGCATCTTCATCGAGGAATTACTATTCTCATGCAGCTTCTTCCAGCCGGCGTTCTTCTCCTTCAGCAGGTCGAGCTCGTTCAGAGCTTTGACTTGTCCTCCTGAAGTTGCAGGATTTTGCCGGTCGCCTTCTTCTCCAAGGCAATGCTCTTCTTCTGCGGCATCACCAAGCCGGCGGTCAACTCCCCCTTCTCATTGAGCTCAGCAGGCATTTCGTCGAGGCTCTCCTTCGGCAGCTCCACCAAGCTGTGGATGAACTCCTTCTGCTTATTGAGGTGCTTATTGAGCTGATCTGGCATGCCGGCATGTTCTCCTCCGCGGCTAGGGCGCTCCTGGGAACCATCGCCTGCCCATGAGAGATCTTTTGAGGTCTCTGCAAGGCGGCGGGCACTCTTTTTTTCTACGGCCTTGGTGGCCACTCCCTTGTTACGAGTAGTTCGGATAGTTCTCAACCTAGAGCTCTGTACACCGTCCATGGCAAGGACGGACGAACTAGAAAGACTTATGAGGAGGAAGAGGTAGAGTGATTTTCGGCAAGGTACTAGTTCCCCTTTTTATAACCTAGTACTAGTACTAGTACTAAAACATGCGTAGTGGGAACACGTTCAGGTTTGATACGTACTACTAGGTGTGAGCGGGTTTGCACAAAATACGAAGGAGACCAATGGAAGTAGCAACCCATGATTTAACTACTGGCATGCACACAATGGAGTAGTAACGTCTTCCTTCCTCCCTCGCGTCCACTCAATTTGCATGCGCTGTATTAATTGGCCAGCAATGAAGTGAAGGACTTTACACGCGTCAAAGTATCAGATGGGGCGGATCTTCGTACAAAATGCGTCACCCGTGTACCCGCGTGTGCGTGGGAGGGAATGATTGCGTGCGTGGTGTGCGTGCACATCTTCGCTTCATGCATGTACCACCAGTGTTCCTAAGAGAGGACGAGTACATTCTTCTGGAATCAGCAGCACGTGACTGTGATCAATCCCCACAAGGAGGTCGCGACAACGCCCCCACATGTGCCATGTGGCTTCATGAACTGTAAGAGAGACAATGTGTAGCGTGCCATTGGAATTCTAATTACGTGTTTTGCACATACTCAAAGTACTAGTAAGGGATACGTGCATTGCACGCATCAGATTTGGCAACCAAAATATGAATAAATACCACACTATAGCATGTAAGCTTTGAGTCATGTATGCCTGATGTAGACGTTCATTTAATTCTTATAGTTCAACTCATTCAAAATCAATTAGTTTTTATAAAAATGCTAGGGGCACTTTGATTCATAGGATTTCCAAAACACGGGAATAGGAAAAACATGGGATTAGAGTGGAATGTCGTCTTGAATCCTATAGGATTGTACGAGTGTTTGATTGTGCATAGAAAAAATGCAGGATTCTATCAAACAGGTTTGAGTGGATGGGATGTTTCCTATGAAATCTAGTGCAAATGAATCCTATGGAGAAATTCCTATGGTTTACAATCCTTCGAATCAAACAACCAAGATAGGAAAAATTCCTAAGGATTAGAATCCTCCAAAATTCTTTTGAGAATCCTTTGAATCAAAGAATCCCTTAATCTATTTTATGATTCATGGAATTGTGCATTGTAAAGCATAAAGTAAAAAACAAATAATGGCAATTCAACTAGAAAAAAGTTTGGGTAGTTATGATACGGAAGATTCTAGAACAAAGGAGGATCACTCGTGTTTTGAGGTTTGTGCATTATGCTTAAGTTCAACCATGGAGTCTGCTAGATTGTACATGTGGCAAAATCCGGTGGGGGCTAGAAGATGGTGCGAGGGGCCAAGTGGAGGGAGACTATGAAGGAGTGCACAAGTGTGAGATCAATATTTAAAGAGAGGGGGCGAGAACGTGTGCTGTTGCGCACAGTGGCGAAGCCATGAAAAATAAATGAGCTAGGGGGTGAAGCATTCCTAATCCTTTACGAGGAGGGCCAATTCATCAACTTAAACCATTTTACCAGCAATTGTCTAATGATCACATTTGTATTAGCCTCGATATATAGTGATGTTAGGGGGGCATGGCCCTTGCTCCCCCTGTCTTAGCCACTGTGCGTGCGTCTAAGAGATGAAGCGGAAGGCATGGATGATGAGAGGGGGGCGTTGGATATATAATTAATGTGGGTGTATTAGCTATGTAATCCTATATAGAGAGGTATAGATTGATCGATGTGGATGTGGGAAAGAGGGTGAGACCTCACTAGATATATATATATATATATTGATCGGTTTGTTTGCAAACGATGAATGACCTAGCTATATATACACACACATAGAGGAACATCGATCGTTGCGCATGCATGTGGGAGATTAAGAATGCCCGATATGATGGAGAGGGGGAGGTGTCTGTGTGTGTGCATGCATGGCAGACCGCCTGAAGAAAAAGATTGCATGTGTGCAATGGATAATGCCGACTGGTAGTGTGTGTGCATGCATGCACGAGAGAAACTTAGTGGTACAATTATAAAGAGAAGATTACTGTGTGGGTGTAAAAGACTAGGTGAGGTCATAATCAATGTAAAGTTGAATTCAAATATTTGAATAAGTGATCATGATGTTTGAAACCCATGCATGCATGAATATAACTGAGATATGTGCGGTGTGGTTTGGAAACGAGCATGTTGTACTGTATACACATTGAACAAGGTCAGACTGATTTGAATTTGAGATTGATGGCACACATCCTTTGGCCACATTGCATCCGTGCATGGGCACACTATTCTAATTGGAGATGATGGGTGGCTTTCGCATCACATATCTATATCTATACCCCTATATATATTATATTTTATATTTTTATATAGTGTGTGGATAACTTTAACTTTGAAAGATGGTCATTGGATGAAGCCAATCCGATGGTGGAGATGGAAAATTTGAGCACTACTGGCCGTTGGATATCATCTAGATTCAACAAGATTTTGCCACATGTACAACCTAAAAGACTCCATGGTTGAACTTAAGCATAATGCACAAACCTCAAGACACAAGCACTTCTTCTTTGTTCTAGAATCTTCCGTATCAGAATTGCCCAAATGTTTTTCTACATGACTTGCCATTATTTGTTTTTTCTTTATGGTTTACAACGCACAATCCATGAATCTTAATATAGATTTGCTTTCTTATAAAAACTAGATGATTTTGAATGAAATGAACTATAAGAATAAACAAACATCTAAATCATGCATATATGACTCAAAGCTTACATGCTATAATGTGGTATTTATTCATAATTTGGTTGCCAAATGTCATGCGTGCAATGCATGTGTACCTTACTAGTCTAAATGGTGTTTGTGTGTGTTAAACAGATTGTACGTAGTATCATACATGGTTTAGATTCCGAACATCTAGCAAGAGCATACATGTACTATGATTTGAATTCAACATAAAATGGATACATATATTTGAATTTAAGATCGTATGTACATGTAGTTCATATTTATATAGGAATTTACTTATCCTATATTCATGTCATGTATTGTGAAGATAATATTTAGATGGTTGTATAACTAACCCGAGTAAAATCTCTTTCAAACAGGGAAAATGTACTCAAATTTAGCCCATATGCTAGACAACACACATTGTTTTTTTATTGTTGAGGGAAGTGCAAATTGTTTTGGTACTGTACACGTTATGTTTGTTGTCCCGATTGTTTTAGTTTTTTGTTGTTGTATTTGAATGCATTTCTAGTAATATAGTAAAACGGGACATGGCTCTCTCTAGTGATGAGGTGCGAATTGTCTTTTTTTTGGTTACACATTAAGCTTGTTCTCCCAATATTTCAAGCTAGCATCTGTGTCTATCATGCTGTGAAACTCCCGTCTCTTCAACCCGCGCCTTGTTAGCCCGAAATATTTAAGATATATCTTTGTGTCGTGGTGCTCCGAAAACTCCCTCCACCTCAACCTGCACCTTGATATCCCAAAATTACAACGCGCGCGAAAACTCCCACCTCCATTGAAATCCTGACACGTGAAATGCCCCCTGAACCGAAAGAACCACCTAGCTCAAATCGGTGGGGGTACTTTCGTAAATTACCCCACATTTTGGACAAGCACGTCCCTATGCCATGGTTCCACCTCCCTTCGCCTCCTTTTCTCCATTCGAAATCCCAGGCCGCCATAACCTCTCCGCTCTAGCCGCGAAACCCCACCCTACTCCGCCCGCCACCTCACCACTGCCCAGCCAGAGCCTCTTCCCTGATGACGTCGTCCATAGCAACACCTCGACGTCCATCATCCACCGCACTGGATGAGGATCTGTCATCGATCTCGTCGTCCCGCTGGTTCAGCCACCCCGTCCTCCACCTCCAAGGAGCTGCCCCGATGTTCCCCTCGTCTTCGCGCCACCTCCATTCCCACACCACCATTTTCACCTACACCACCGAAAGAGCATCATCATCACCATTTCTTCAGATGAAGCTGAGGCCTAATCGGCGCTACCAAAGAGGTTGTACACTAATCGCCGCATTTTCTTCTTCATTCGATCTGACGGTGCTGCCGGCGCTCGGTCCCGAGCCTACATGGCGCGGCTCCATCCACGGCAACGTCGCCAGTCACTTCCTCCATGGCGTCGCTCCCTCGGTGTCGACGTCCACATTAGTAGGAGCTGCTGCTGCTTTAGCTCTCGCTCGCACTGCTGCTCTGCTCTTGCTCTCGGTCCCCTTCCTGGTCTGCTCTTGCTATTGCTCTTGCTCGCGTTGCTGCTCTCGCTCTTGCGCTTGCTTGCGATGCACTTCCGATTTGGATACACTTCAGTCGACTGAATCGACTTTTGGGTCAGTCGATTTTCAGGGGGTGGGGGTTCACCGGAGTTAAGGAAGAACCAGCCGCAGCAGGGACGGGGCTCGCCGAAGAGGTACCCCACTATCTATCTTAGGGTTCAGGGTGGGGGCTTTGGTCACCGACGGTGGCATGGGGATCGCCGGAGAAAAAGCTCGGCACGGGGGGCCTAGAGGGATGGCCGGGGCGGCGGCGGACCGGTGGTCGGGAGTGGTTTCGGGGCTGGCGGGGCAACGCACCACCGACCGCGGGCGGCGGGGGCGGAGGTTTGGCCGGTGGTGGCTGGCGGCTCAGGGGCTTGGGGGTTGAGGATGAACTGCTACACGACCAGCTGCCCCGGCTCTCGCACGCGCTGCTGCTACTTCTTTTCTGCTACTAGTGCATTCAGTTTCGACAGCAAAATTATGTTCCAACAGCAAAATTCAGTTTGGACAATTAAGTTCAGTTTCGACGGCTAAATTTAGTTTCGACAGTTAAGTTCAGAGATGAGCGGCTGTTGTATTTTACATCTAGCACTTTGTGGTTATGTATTTTACATCATCTATTGGAGATGCTATTAGAATTCCACTCAGGTTAACATTGTCTCTCTTGTCCTGCTTCAGCCTTGGCATCGTACAACTCACTAGAGCTGCTCCAATGACGAAACCCTCCATCAGAGCGGAGCAGTACCCCGGGCTCCATCTCCAAATGCCTAAGATCTTCTTCCCCTCCTCCAACAGCCAAGTCAGCCGAAGCATCCTCACCGACCAACCCAATCACGCTGAGATCGACATGGCTTCGCCAAAGAGGTTGTACACTTGTTGCATCTCTTTTTTACTCTACATGTTATATATATTGTCCACTGAGCACACGTAGTAATGTGAAATACGATTATTTTATCCTACTATATGACAATCAATGAGGTACCAGGCAACTTAGCTATCCGTGATGGACTCTCTTGAACGCCATCATTATTTATCTCTGTGTGTTTGAGTTGTACATTTGTCGATGGGCCTGGGAGTTGAGCTAGTAGGGCAGTGGCTTGGGTCCAAAGTAGTAGAAGTAGCACAAAAACATTTCTTGAGTGTAGGCTTTTCCTTGCTCAAGCCTGCCTACTAGAATCGCCAGTGCTTGAAAGGAAAAGTGAAGGAAAAACATACGAATTGGAAATTTTCCTATGGTACTACTATTCATGCATTTGGTTCAAAGGAATGGAGCAAAGGAAAACTGTAGGATTTGTTCCTTTAGTGTATCCTTGAAAGAAAAACCTTAGGAATTTTAATTTCCACTTGTCCTCCTTTTCAAATTCCTATTCATGAAGTACAAGACTAAGAGATAGTAGCATAATAGCATTATAACCATACATTTTCTTGTGGTTTGACTTAATCTCACCATGCTTATTTGCATCCTGTGATCTTCCAATTCTTATGAACCAAACACCCAGATTGACAGAAATCTTTTGCTTTTAAATTCTATGTTTTGCACGTGCATTTCTATCCTATTCTTGTCTATTTCCTGTCCCTACATTGTTAGAATCCTCAAATTCAAACAAGCCCTTACACAATTAATTCTGTTACAGATATATGTCAAAGAAAAACTTGTGTGGTTTGTCCTGCTCCTGCTGCGCTGTGTTCCACCCCATCTCAGCTGCTCCAACGACGGAAGGGTTCACCATAGCAGGGATCCGCTCTCCAGACTGTCTTTCGCCGCGTCAGATCTTCTTCCCCGCCACCGGCAGCCACGACAACTGCATTACCATCATCAACTGAGCAGATGACCTTGAGGACTACATGGGTCCGCAAGAGAGGTTGCACTCCTCCGTGTCTGCTTACATTATGCATCGCTTAATATGATGACATGCTACTTTATCGTCGTGTTCACCTATTATACTCCGAGTTAGGTCCAAACTAATGCTGAAACTTGAGTTCTTAAATGGTTGTGGGGTACATATTGGGGCAACAATTAGTACTATCTGTGTACTATCTGGTTAATCTCGGGTGTCTACTATGAGTTTCATGTTGGGTGCAAACAAACATTAAAGAGCCATCATCTGTATTTTTTAACTAAAGCTATTATCTGCCTGCTATCATTGGTTTTGGGTCTATCCACAGTTTGCTACCATCACTCTGGATTTGTGCATGCACTCCTTACATAATCTCACTATGTTTTATTCCTATGCATGCCAGTTATTGTACACAATGGAACTGAACATGTAGAGCAAAAGAGACGAGCCTTGCGTGGTAATAAAATTTCATGCAGACGTCGCTCCATGGTGGGTGCAAAGGCATCCCCCCTCCTCCCATTTCGGATTGTAATCAAGAGGAAGATAACTGTTCTGAGGGGGATTCAGAAGGAGAAGACCACTCCTATTTACCACATCAGGTCTTCGTTCTAACTTGGTATGCTGATGTTGGTAATATCATGCATATGGTGCCTTGCATTGCTTACTTTATACATCAAATATGTCATCTGCTTAGTTTAGACATGCTTTGTGTGAATGCCATCTGTTTAGTTTCTTTATCGTATATCTGAATCATGCAATGCATCTTGTTTAGCCATGCATCATATATGTGAATTTTGCAATGCCACCCTAGTTAGCCAATCATCTTATATGTGAATTATATCATTCCATCATTTTTTATTACGTGTTAAATTTGTCAACAATTTAAGTACATTAAATTACTGGTTATGGAAAAATCTGGAGTGGAAACAAGGTCTTCAGAGCAGACAATGTTGTCTGACGAAGCGCATGTCTTGCTGGTTACCGATAGCTCCTCAGAGGAGGATTCAGAGACAGATGACCAGTCCTATCCCCCCCCGTGGTGCATGCTCTAACTTGGCAGGGTTATGTTTCTCATATCATGCATATGGTATCTTGCATTGCTATGTCATTTTCTTAGTTTAGACATGCTTTGTGTGAATGCCACCTGTTTAGTGTCTAATTACCATATATGTGAATGATGCAATGCCATCTTGTTGCAAGACATCGTATATGTGAATTATGCAATGCTATCTTGTTGCAAGGCATTATATATGTGAATTATGCAATGCCATGTTCTTTAGCCAAGCGTCATATATGTGAATTATATCATGCTGTCCTTTTTTGTAGTTCTCGTTGCATTTGTCGACAATGTTTGTATATTCAACTGCTCTTCCTATGCATCAGCCATTTGAATTGGTGATGGACAAATCTAGGGTGAAAACAAGGTCTTCAGAGCAGACAATGCTACCTATTGAAGCACATGTCTTGCTGGTTACAGATAGCTCTTCAGAGGAGGATTCAGAGGCAGATGACCAGTCCTATTATCCCCCTGAGGTGTATGCTCAAACTTGGCAGGGTTATATTACTCATATCATGCATATGTTGTATTGCAATGCTTACTTTTTACATCATATACACAATATTGAATTCCATCTCCTTAGTTGACACATCATATATGTGATTGCCCTCTGCTCACTTGCTTAGTATATAAATCATATATTTGAATTATATCATGCCATGATGTTTACATAGACAACATGTATCTGAATTATGGCATGCCAACCCATTTTCTAAAGACATACAATAGTTATATCATCTAATCCTGTTTACATAGTCATCATATTTTGAATTATGTCATTCTATCTGTGAATTATATCATGCCATCATGTTTCCATCGACGACATGTTTGTGATTTATGGCATGCCAACCACTTTAATAGACACATTGTATAGTTACATCAGATCATCATGTTTACATAGTCATCATATTTTGAAGTATGTCATTCTATCCTGTTTAGTTAGCCATCATACATGTGAAATTGTGTCATGCTATGTTGTTTCATTATCCATCATATATGACAAATTATGTCCTGCTATTCTGTTTGGTTAGACAACATAAATGTGAATTATTTAATGCCCTGTTTTCTTCCCTATTATCCATTGCACATGTCTATCTTACAATGGTTGTACATTCAATTACTTTTCTTGTTTATCAGCCATTTCAATTGGAGGGGGTGATGGAAGTATCTATGGGAGTAAAAACACGGTCTTCAGAAAAGATCGTGCTACTTGTTGATGCAGATAGAACCACGGTTGTACTTGCCCAAGAACCAGCCCCAACATCCATAACCCAGACTCACGCAGATTGTACCCGTACCCAGTTGGACATAGAACCAGCTACACCCCTTCTAACCCCAACCCAAGCAGATAGTAACCCAGTTCCAGTTGACACAACACCATCTCCACCACAGAGCACCCAAACACAAGCAGTTAGCAAGGCAACTGCAGTGCCCAAAGCATGAGGACCACCACTCTGAACCCCAAGTCAACGCTTAAAGCAGACGAAGAATTGTTCTCAGGTCAGGTTCTGTAGCTATGGTTCATACTACTTTGCTCTTGCATCACTGTATTTACTCATACCAACTAATTTCAAATTTGAAGGATGCAATTGAAACTCCAATGGCGCAACAAGTATGTTTTAAACCTGTTTCTTTAACGTGTTTGCTATTGTAACTTGCTCTATGTTGATTTCAGTTTCAATTGAATAAACACTTATGTTCTCATGCCATGCACATTACAAGTGTTGTTATTGCTGTGTAGTTTCCCACACTTATACTCTGTCTATGCTGTTTTGTCTTAAATAGATATGATTCGAACTGTCTCTATCTTGATTTGGCAACATGAACTAGAATGATATAGACCATACAGTGACCATACTACATAGATATATGTTTGTTTCATGCTGTTATCCTGTCCACCTTAGTACTGAACTGGTTTACCAAAATGAGTTTCATATACAACATGGAAAACTTGTGATGTCTTTGTTTGTTTCACTTTTAGAATGCAGATAAAATATTGGAGAAGAGTACCCCGTTATGCAATGGTAAAGGAAGTAATGCAGATAAGGTTCAAGATAGTGAGACATCCCTGTTGGTCTCCAAGAAAGCTGATAAAAACTATATTGAAGACACTGAGACAACCCAAAGTCCTGTCTTGATGTAGTGTTCAAGTTAGTGGCTACTACTGCGGGCACCAGCTCTTCGAAATCGCTGCCTGAATCAGTTCAGCTTCTTGAGTCTCAACTTCAAGCTGAAAGACATCGATCAGATGTTATGCGACAGGAAGCCGAAGGACCAAGGAAGTCCCTGCAGAATTTAGATGCATACTTTCTCGTGCAACAGCAAGTGCTGGAGATCTAAGCGCCAAACAAGAGAAAGTTAATAAGCTTGCTAAGCATCTTGCCAGCATTATGGCTACCCAGGATATTCTTTCTTTAGCTCTTCTGAAGTGATTTTAGTTCTGTACTTGTTTTGCTGCGGCATTTATTTGCACTGGTCGCCAACTTTGACAACCAGTGTATATGATATGCGGCTTTGTTCCCTATATTTGCACTGGTGGCGAACTTTGATGCCTAGTGGACGTAATATGTGTAATAGCCGTGACATCCTAGTGTAAGTTGCCTGCTTATTTATTTCCTTGCTATCTTGTTTATTTGTTTGCTTGTAGTCAGTGCAGTTCTTTTTCCGCGGTTTTCTCATGGCCACAATAACCTATTTTTTGAAACTAGGCCACAATAAGCATGGGCTAGATATTTATTGTAGGTACCATGGGCCTCCTACGGGCCGTAGAAACAATGGGCCTTCTAAGGGCCGTAGAAACAATGGGACTTCTACGGGCCGTAGCATCAATGGGCCTTCTACGGGCCGTATGATCGATCGGCCAAACATGGGCCAATAACAGACCATATTATGGGCCGTAAACGCGCTAGATTTGGAATTGTCCGTTCATGGGCCGACCATAACGGGCCGTTGTTAATCGAACATATTTGATGACACTAGGAAAACGGCCCAAAGGATTAACGGGACACAAACGGGCCGACTGTAACCACGGGCTGAATTTGGCCAACAAGCAGAAAAGGCCAGTAACAGGCCGTAAGTAACCGAATGCTGGAAATAAGCCCAAGAATAAATGGGCCCTGAGAAGGCCGAAAGGTAACACGGGTTGGAAACGGCCCAGTGGAATAATGGGCCGTTAATGGGTATAAAGCGGTACATTGTTCACTGCGGGCCAGATTCACCACGGGGTGTTAATGGGCCAAGAGTTACAAATGGCCTTGTATGGGCCGAAACATATCATGGGCCATACATGGGCCAGAAGTTACAACGGGCTGGAATCATATTGGATGGCCCAGATGAAGCTACTGGGCTTAATTTCAATAGGCCGTAACGGGACGTAAATGGGCAATATATGAACAGGCCATTAAGAGGCTTTTTGTGAGCCGACCCGTTACCTTTCGACCAAGTCAAACAGGCCGGCCTTTTCACCGGAATGGGCCTTTGTTGGGCCGTGCCACGTGTCGACGTATCATAGGCGCCTCCTGTCCAATGAATGGATGACATCTGTCCCAACAGTGAGCCAACACGTGTTTCCTTCGACCAATGACAATTTTACATGTGGAAAGTCCTCGTTGGTCCGGGCTATTAATGGGTTATCGGATCCAAAACCGGACCCGATAGCTTAACGGCGACCCGTTACGGTGGATGCCACCTGTCGGTCATCCTTGACGAAAGCACTTCTATGATGCGCGATTTATCGTCATGGAAGTGGACACTTCCGTGTGATGATAATTTTGGTAATGTCATGGAACACTTCTACGACAACACAGGTATGACTATCCTAATTCTGTCATAAAATCGTCATGGATGTACATGCATGACAGAAAACGTGACCTACTGTGACAAACACGTATCATCACGGAAGTGTCTTTTTTTGTAGTGATTGGCTGGGCTGCCAGCTAGGCCGGCTTCTGGTAAGGCCAGGTAAACTCTTTCTCTCTCTCTTTTATTTCCATTTTCTATTTATTTCCTCTATGTTTTGATTTAGTTTTAGGACAAAATCATTTTATTAAATTCTGAAAATATTTATGGGCACTAACTAAATTATTCCTGAGGCCCTCAACTGATTCCAGAATATTTGGAGCATTTAAAATATTTATAGATTTCAAATGCCCCAATTCAAATACATCATGATTTAATTCAAAAATCCAGGAATGACCTAGAAATATGTTCATCATTTTTCGCAGAGGTTTTCACCTTTATCAGAAATCATGAAAATTTTCAAAGGGTATTTTGGGTTCATTGAAAATATTTTTAGGTTGAACCTATTTGAATTCCATTTGATGCTGGGGTTTGAACATCCCCAATTCAAATTCAGTTGAATTTAAACATGATGACATGATGATCAAGCAAAGACAAACAAAGACTGATCTACTGCTGTGACAACTCACGCCCACTAAACAAGAATCTCGTCCCGAGATTCAAGATGTGAGGTAAGAAGACACAGGGGACACAAAGCCAACACAATCTTCATGTTCCAGATTGCACTTCATAAGAACGTTGATTGCTTGCATCATGTTGATCTTGAAATCCTTTTTTTCGAGATCTTTGTCCAACACAGTGACGACAGAAATAAACT
Source organism: Triticum urartu (assembly GCF_056163025.1). Taxonomy (NCBI): domain Eukaryota; kingdom Viridiplantae; phylum Streptophyta; class Magnoliopsida; order Poales; family Poaceae; genus Triticum; species Triticum urartu. The sequence continues at coordinate 345,601,036 of NC_141879.1, read as the reverse complement.
CTACAGGAATCGATCTTCTCAAGATCAAGTCATGGAGTGAGACGTTGAAACATCTCTTGAGCTGAGACACAAAACACACATCAGAAGGGATGGAATGCATGTTTAAAAATGAACGGTTGCAACACAATCGACGAGATGATGTTGCGAGATTCTCGGAAAATGGACTATGGTAGTAAGCTCCACATGAGCGGGTTCTACTACACACATGTGTACACGCTGTCCTAGAAAAGCATGACCACGTAGTAGTCTTATAATAAAACACTACCGAGTTCAGGGTGGGAACCATCATCGAGGGTAGCAAAGTCCTTGCTTAAGTCATGATTATCTCTTAAGAAGGAACTTCTTCTCCTTAAACCAATCAATCAGTGGCTTGAGGTGTTAGGAATTACACATGGAGTGGAGGTAGCGAGCCTATCAAACCATGGAATACTTCGCACATGCATGACTGACTTGGGATGATTCCAGAGGAAGCAAAACTAACTTTTTTGAATTCATGGCGGCAACTTGCACCAAATGCACGTGAATTAGAGGAAGCCACTTCTTTCATTCAAACATAGGCTTCATGAACGAAACACGAAGATAATTCTTACAAAAGTGTCCAACACTAGCTTGATGCTCAACATGAATCATGGAGGAGATAAAATGTTGATGATGGGCTCAACAACAACTCAAAAGAATTTCCATATCACTGGAATTCCACCATTTATGTGAACAAGGTGATAGCATTGCTCAAGCCAAAAGATTTAATGGTGTATGCTCGAGGGATCAACCACAAGTAAGACAATATTACGAATATCGTTGGTTCTGACTTGATTTGAGGATAGCCCACACTCAAATCAAAGTTTGGACAAGACAATAGATCCAAAAACTAATCACAAGGACCAATTGATGAAGATGCCATCTTTCTTCAACACACACAAAGGATATCCCTTTGAAATGAACTAGGATAGGCAAAGCTTTTATCTTCCAACTCTCCAAGTTATTGTTTAGCTTATCCAACTAGTTCAGGAGTATCCAACACAGATCCTTGGACAAAGGGTGGTTGATAGAAAAACCAACTTGATCACGAACTCAAAATCGCAGTCAGGTGACAACCTAGTAATACTTTCGAGAAGATATTTAGAAAATCAGGAACCACCAATATGTTACTAAGCTCGAGAACAATCTTGCTTTTCAGGGAAAGACGATATAATCAAGGGAGCGAGGGATGGACACAATCCTAACTCATTGATCGAAGAGTGCATTAGAAATAAGGACTAGGTAGCACAATCTATCTTAGAATGATGATTCAATAACCAACACGGTAAGAATGAAATTATTGTCCATTAACGACCAAGCAACGGGGTTGCTAGGAGTATTTATTTCACACATCATAGTTCACTTGTCGGCATTTCGGTTGCAACAACATGGGGACCGAGGAATGAATAATGATCGTGATAAGTATCACTATATCTTGGAGTCATAGGAGGTGGTGCAATTCCCATGACAATCTTGACATAAGAGGGTAACACTCCAAGGTAGAACATAACAAAAGCTAGGTTGGCCTTTTGATCTGTGGAACACAACTAGTTTGACCAAATCCTAGAAATGGAAGAGGTACCGGAGTTTGTTTCTCCTAGTCTTTTCGGAATATAACGGCTTGGCGGACCACAAGAGTAAAAGGCATCGATGAACATGAATGCACAAATACTTCTGACTATCAGCTGATACACGAGGGTCAGAATACAACTGAAAAGGGAAAACTCAAAGGAACATACCACTTTCTAAGTTGTGGATGCATAGATTAGTATGTCGAACAAAGCTCGACATATCTATTCTGGATAACCCATGCAAAAAGGTAGATCTGGCAGAGTCACAATATAGAATGGAGAACTCCTCAAGAGCACTCTCATTGTGATCTTTTGGTCTAGCAGAACTTTTGCCATGATGGTTCATGGTATTGGAAGAATGATATACCATGGACCTGGCGGGATCTAGACTGGCCCCACAGATCAATACTAGTCTTTTGTATGTACTTTGTCCTCACTCGTGCGCACTCGGGAGCAACTTCCCAGTCGGTCACCCATCCTGAAATTAGTCCAAGCTGAGCACGCTTAACTTTGGAGTTCTTTCTGAATGGGCTACCTGAAAACAAGGAAATCCTTATTGATATGAGTAGTCTACCATCCCTATTAAGCCAGGCTATCACATACACCCCCACTTAGAGGAATTGATGTCCTCGTCGGGCCACAGGAACGTTCCCTCTGGGCACATACGTCTGTGCTCCCAGTCCAGTACATGTTCCATGTCGTGTGCCATGACGGGTCACAAATGTCATGAACAACATGACCGCTGTTGGATCACGAGTGCCAGCAGACCCTTGAGGTTCGAACTGTGGGGTCCGCGTGAAGTTCTTTCCCTCCTACCGATCTAATCCCTAGCTTGCTAAGGTCTCGCGGACGAACTTGACGCACTCTCAACATAAAGGCACAAGGTTTATACTGGTTCGGGCCACCATTGTGGTGTAATACCCTACTCTAGTGTGGTGGTGGGGGATTGCTGTGACGCCCCGAGACCAATGTGCTAGGTGTCCTCCAGTTATTCGCCGTGTTGCCTTGTCATTGCTGGCATGTCATGCATTGAATATCATGTCATCATGTGCATTTCATTCGCATACATGTTCGTCTCATGCATCCGAGCATTTTCCCCGTTGTCCGTTTTGCAATCCGGCGCTCCTATGTCACCCGGTGTCCCTTTCTACCTCTTTTCGTGTGCGGGTATTAAACGTTCTCGGATTGGACCGAGACTTGTCATGCGGCCTTGGTTTACTACCGGTAGACCGCCTGTCAAGTTTCGTGCCATTTGGACTTCGTTTGATACTCCAACGGTTAACCGAGGGACCGAAAAGGCCTCATGTGTGTTGCAGCCCAACACCCCTCCAAAGTGGCCCAAAACCCACCTAAACGCCCTCCATCATCTCGGTCGTTCGATCACGATGGCGTGGCCAAAAACCGCACCTCATTTGGTGCTTCCTAGCTCCCTCTACCTCTATAAATAGACCCCTTCATTTTCGTTTTCGGATCTTTTCCCCGAAACCCTAAAACTCCTCCCTCAGCGCCGCCGGACATGTCCGTCTCGCCGGCGGACGCGTCCACCCCGCCGCCACGTCGCCCGGACCAATCCCGGTGCGAGACATCATCAGCCGTCGCGCCCGCGACCAACCAGAGGCCGTCACCTGTCCCACCGGCGTCCTCCCACCACGCAGCCCCGCCCAGGCCCGTCCGCCCCGCCGCCGCAAGCCAGCGCCCCGCCGCCTGGGTCATCCCGAGTGCCTCGACGCGCTGCCTCCCGCCGGCGACTTGCTCCACCACCGCCGCCATGGAAGCGCCGCCTCACTCGTCGTAGCCGACCACCGCGCCTCGCCTCCTCAACCGCCTCCCCGCCGTCCCTGCACCTCGCCGGAGGTCTCCGCGAGCGCCGCGCCACCCGAGCCGGCCCCGTCACGTCCGGCCACCGCCGGCGCCGCCTCCGTCCTCCTCCTGGCCACCGGAGCTCCGGCCACCTCGCCCCCCAGCTCCGGACTCCTTCTCCGGCGCCGACGAACGACTCCGGTGAACAGTGCCCGCGAGATCCCGATCTGGATCTGACATTCGAATCTCAGTTGACTTTCTTCCCGAAACCCTAATTATCTTGCGTATTTCATCGCACCATAACTTCATCATCTTAGCTCCGATTCATGCGTGTAGCATATCAAAATGTTCGTCTCGACGAGTACATCATTTCATATCATTGCATCATTTTCATTTGAGCTCATCTTGATGCCTGAAATGTTGTTGGATGAGGGCTATGTGATGATTATTTCATATCTGTTTCAGCAAATGGCCTTTTGTCATTTTTGCCATGATTATTGTGTGCATGATATGATCCTGAGCTCTACATGTGTTTTGTAGAATGCCATACCATCTTTACAGGGGTGTATGCCATGTATTTTTTGTGATCTTTGTGGTGAATAGCACAAGCATGCAAAGCAGCTTACTCAATTATGCTGATTTCAGGGACTTAGAATTTCACTAAGTCCTTGTCCTGTTATTGTTTTTATGCCATATGTTCATGTTGTTTCCTAGTTATCCGTGCATCTTTTGAGCATGATCAGTAAGGATGTTTTGTAGATATTGTGGTGCTCTATCCATCCATGTCTTTGTTTGCATTTATGGAGCACCCTAGCTTGAGTCAATCGAGCTCTACTTTTGCTATAAATGTTCCTGGCAGATTGTTAACACGTTTAGCAATTTTGCCAAGCTTGTTGTTGTTGATCCGTGCATGCTATGTTGTTGTTCTTGCCATGTCTAGCTTCTATGCCATGTCTATTTGCTGGGTGTATGCTTAGTTTGTCATGCCATGCTTTTTAGTGAGTGCATCGAGCTCGTAAACATGCCTACTCGTTAACTGTTTTGCATGCTTCAGTTTTTCACTAAGTCTGAATCTGTTTATGTTTTTGCTATGTTCACATGGTTGCAATTGTATTTTCTGATCCCTTTTGGCTCATGGTCACTAAGGGACTTTTGTTATATGCTTAGAGTAGATTCATGCCATGCCTTGATTTTCCATGATATGTTCCTGTAGCATATAGTTTTCATGCTCTAAACTTTGCTTCCTGATGATAAATTCCTGATATGATGTTAATTTCACTAAGTCTGTAACCTGTTATCTTTTGCACTTTTGCCATGCTTGTTTGAACCTGCTATTGAGTGAATTAGCCGTAGCTCAGTGCTCATCTTTTGTCAAGCATCATGAGTGGACCCCTTACATATATTTTGTTGCCATGTTTGAGTGCTGTAGCATATTCATCTTGATGCATTTAGTTGGTCACTTGCTGATTATCGCAGACTGGTGCCATATTTGTTTTGCTTGCCATTTCCAAACCATGCATCCGATTCTGGTGATCTTTATATCGATTTCAACCGAAATCACCTCACCTTTCCAGTGGCACTCTTGGATTTACATGTCGAGGCCAGGTTCAATCATTACTTTCCAAATAATGCATATGCACCGCATACCGCATCCCGCATATCATGCCATGTTCATGTGTTGGTTGTTTACTATGTTGTGTGCTTCTTTCCGGTGTTGCTTCTTCGGGTTGGTTCCGATAACGTCACGTTTGTGAGGAACCGTTCGACTACGTCTGTTTGTCTTCTTCATGGACTCGTTCTTCTTCCTTGCGGGATTTCAGGCAAGATGACCATACCCTCAAAATCACTTCTATCTTTGCTTGCTAGTTGCTTGCTCTTTTGCTATGCCTATGCTGTGATACCTACCACTTGCTTGTCATGCCTCCCATATTGTTGAGCCAAGCCTCTAACCCACCTTGTGCAACCAAACCGTTGTTTGGCTATGTTACCGCTTTGCTCAGCCCCTCTTATAGCATTGTTAGTTGCAGGTGAAGATTGGAGCTTGTTCCATGTTTGGAACATGGTTATTGTTGGGATATCACAATATCTCTTATTTAATTAATGCATCTATATACTTGGTAAAGGGTGGAAGGCTCGGCCTTATGCCTGGTGTTTTGTTCCACTCTTGCCGCCCTAGTTTCCATCATATCGGTGTTACGTTCCCGGATTTTGCGTTCCTTATACGGCTGGGTTATAATGGGAACCCCTTGACAGTTCGCCTTGAATAAAACTCCTCCAGCAATGCCCAACATTGGTTTTACCATTCGCCACCTAGCCTTTTCTTTCCCTTGGGTTCTGCAGACTCAAGGGTCATCTTTATTTAAACCCCCTGGGCCAGTGCTCCTCTGAGTGTTGGTCCAAACTAGATCCCTGTGCAGCACCCCCTCGGGGAAACTCGAGGTTTGGTTTTAGTTGTATGGAGCGCTCATCTGAGTGTGCCCTGAGAACGAGATATGTGCAGCTCCTATCGGGATTTTTCGGCACATTCAGGCGGTGTTGCTGGACTTGTTTTACCATTGTCGATGATGTCTTGTAACCGGGATGCCGAGTCTGATCGAATTGTCTTGGGAGAAGGAATATCCTTCGTTGACCGTGAGAGCTTGTGATGGGCTAAGTTGGGACACCCCTGCAGGGATTGAACTTTCGAAAGTCGTGCCCGTGGTTATGGGCAGATGGGAATTTGTTAATGTCCGGTCGTAGAAAACCTAAAGTTTATCTTAATTAAAATGCATCAACCACGTGTGTAACCGTGATGGTCTCTTCTCGGCGGAGTCCGGGAAGTGAACACGATGTTGGAGTTGTGCTTGACGTAGGTTGCTCTAGGATCACTTCTTGATCATAGTTTTTTGACCGTGCTTTTGCCTTCTCTTCTCGCCCTCATTTGCGTATGTTAGCCACCATATAAGCTAGTCGCTTGCTGCAGCTCCACATCATACCTTTTACCTTACCCATAAGCTTAAATAGTCTTGATCGCGAGGGTGTGAGATTGCTGAGTCCCCGTGACTCACAGATACTTACAAAACTAGTTTGCAGGTGCCGATGTTCCCGAGCAGGTGACGCAACCAAGCTCAAGGAGGAGCTCAATGAAGATCTTGTCCTTTTTGTTGTTTCGTTCCAGTTGATCAGTAGTGGAGCCCAGTTGGGACGATCGGGGATCTGTGTAGCTTTTGGGGTAGTCTTCTTTTATTTTGGTTCCGTAGTCGGACCTTGGTTGTATCTGGATGATGTAATGCTTTATTCATGTATTGTGTGAAGTGGCGATTGTAAGCCAACTATGTATCTCTTTCCCTTATGTATTACATGGGTTGTGAGAAGATTACCTCACTTGCGACATTGCTTTGAATGCGGTTATGCCTCTAAGTCATGCTTCGACACGTGGGAGATATAGCCGCATCGAGGGCGTTACAGTTGCCTCTTGGGCTGATGAAGAACAGTACAAGGGGAAGAACAACCTCCTGAGGTTGAGGTGTTCTTGTGCTTGGTGTGCTAAGGGTTCGGTGACACACGCCGTCACCCCAGGGGTCCATGCCGCGGACTCATCGCGTGAGTTCGTGCTGTGGGCGGCGATGCCACCAAGCACTTGGATACACCTCCCACCGTTCTTCGCCGCTGAGGGGTGTTTGCGAACTCTGGCTGCAGCATGCTGACTGCAACGCCCTTGCAATCGAAGCGGAGATTGGAACCGTCGCCTCCGGGAAGATCTTCCTGACCCAAGGCTGGGGTGAGATTGCCCGGGTCTACCGTGTGGAGGGCGTCCTCGTGATCCACTTCGAGTACGACGGCGCCTCCGTGCTTTTCTTCAAAGTCTTTGACGAGGGAGGCCTCCTCCTGGAGTGCTGCCCTGAAGGAGGTGACTAGGACGACGTTGTAGCGGGCGCGGGGCCCTCCACTGGTCTTGCCTCTAGCTCCTCCAGTAGCAGCGGCGACTCGTGGTGGTCCAGCGCCTCTCCCGAGCCCTTGGAATCTCCGGAGATGAGCAATGACAGCTATGTGCCGCGAAGCTCCCGCCGAGCTCAAAGTAGGGCTGCGGCGTCCAGCCGCCGCCACCGCTGATCTGGATGGGGTCGGCGCCGGCCTCCCTTGGCCCACTTTTGATGATGGCATCCGCCATGGGAGGGTGTAGATAGGATTCCTCTTAGTTCTCGTTCTGGTTCCCTGCGAAGGATCATGAAGTACGCCGTGGGGGCATGTAAAGGGTCTATAATGTCTTTTGCATATATATAGTCCTTGTTATCGAATTGCATGGGTGCATATCCTGCAGAGGCTCAACCTCTCCTTTCCAATCCTGTGGCGGCTTGATGCTCTATGCTGACAGGTCCCGGTCCCTAGGTAGGCTGCAGCCGTCGCTCGTATGCCAGGTCACGATGCCGTGGTCAAGGCTAGGAGGTGAGCAACCCGAGGTCCAGTAAGAGCTCCTGAGGCGCGATGGTCGGGATATCCCTTTTAGCGCTCAAGCGGCTGCCTTAGAATGGGAAAGGAAGAGAGTATCGCCACAGCAGGGCAGCGGAAGGAGCAAGGCCCGCTTCGGCTTGGTCTCCCCTTTCTACCCTCATGACGGCTTGGTGTTCTACGCTGACAGGTCCCGGTCCCCAGGTAGGCTCCAGCCGTCTCTGGTATGCCAGGTCGCGATGCCATGGTCAAGGCCAGGAGGTGAGTGGCCCGAAGTCCGGTAAAAGCTCCTAAGGCGCGATGCTCAGGAGGGCCCCTTTAGCGCCCAAGCAACCGTCAAGAGGCAAGAAAGGGAGGCGACATTGCCGCAACAGAGCTGTTGCAAAGGTCTCGTGTCGTGATGATAGGTGGGTTCCGTGCGTGAATTTATCTGGTCTGCCTAGAATCTACTCCTCGCGGCGCGCCCGGGCTCGTGCGTTCATTGCTGTAGTGTAGCCATGTCAGGCCCGTGCTAGTTTCCCCTTCCCCTCCATGCTCTTCTTGGTGCTCTGCATCCTCAGGTCCCGGCCCTCGAGCGAGCTCAGCCGCCGCTGGTATGCCAAGTCGTGATGCCATGGTCAAGGCCAGGGGTGAGGGCTGGAGAGCCAGTAAGAGCTCCTGAGACGCAATGCTCAGGCGCCCGCCTTTTAATGCGCAAGCGAATCACATCAGAGAAGAGGGAAAGTCCGCGGTACCGCCCGCCATGATCCTCAGGGAGCCCCTGCAAGTTGACGTGAAGAAGGGACGCCGTCCCGCCGGTTTGCTTCTGGAGCGGGCGAGGGGACTCCCAGCTGCGGAGAGCCCCCGGGGTGTGTACAGCCCCACCCTGACACGTGCCTGGCACGGTAGGGTTTAGCGAGGTGTGGCTGGGCACTCTTGAGCCAGCGCGGGACTCATGAGGTCCTACCTCAAGGCGGGTTGCGCCTGGTCACGACCCTTGTTTATTATCTTGGTCCTACGAGATGGTCAGACAACGCAAAAGGGGCCCTGGAGGAGGGTGCCGGCGCGCGGCCCTCATAGTGGGCAACAATCAAGCAAGTGATAGCCATAGGTAGGTTAAGCATGGAATGCAAACTGGCTTGGGTAAATGCAGAAAGATACGTACCACCGGGTCAGGCCCGAGCGGCTTGGGGATGATGCAGCCCGAGGGGCTCCCCCAACAAGGTAAACTAAAAGCATGGGCAAAAGATATACATGCCACAGGGACGGACCCACGCGGACCGGGAATAATGCAGCCCGAGGGGCGCTCCAAACTAAACGAACTTGGAAAATGTCACCTGGTTCTGTCGACGAGGGAGAGTTGGTGCAGCTGAAGGCACGCGGCGAAGGGGTCGTTCCTCATGAGCCACCGAGGCCCTGAGCCTTGGGAGGCTCTGGGGGCTCAGGTGGTTTCCTGAGGACCGTCTCCATCTCTGCCAGGACGGTGTGGTGCCTGGCCTCCTGAGCCGCCAGGACACACTGCAGGTTGCGCTGATAGGCTGACGACACGCTTGGCAGGCCGAAGGGCATGCGAACATAGTTGTGTGGTGGACCCTCGCAACAGCCCACGCATGAAGGCCAGAAAGGCTCCTAAGATGAGGCCCTGTTGAGGTCTGGTACATCGATGCAGACGCGCAGCCCGGCATCCTCGCCTGGATGGGGAGCTGCGCCTCATGAGCAGTGGTCGCCGCACATGGCCCTTGCGTCTTGCAGTTCCTGAGTGGCCTTGGTGATGAACTCCTGAGCGGTGGGCGCTCCTTGCGCTGTGTTCTCGTGAGGGAAACATGCCGCGAAGCACGCCTCCAAGTGATGCCCGAGCACCTCCCACGTGATGTTGGAAATGTTTGAGGCCCTCCAGAAGAGAGCCCCCGAGCCCTGCCCGAGGAGGGCGCTAGGCGCGCCTTCCCATGCGACGGAGGGAGGCGCCCCTGGAGCGGGCGCTGATCCTGACAAGGTTCCAGCCACGATGCCACCCTCCTGAGGTCCAGCGCGGCGCAGCTACTTCTTCTTCTTGGGGATGGCCTCGGGAGGATCCTCACTCTTGCTGTCCGGGTCGTCGATTGCGGCAGCTTGAAAGGGGCGCTCGAGGGAGCACACCGCATCCCTTTCTTCGCGCGGGACCGTGATGATTCCGCCGCTTCCTGGCATCTTGAGGACATTGTAACCGTGGTGTGTCACCGCCATGAACTTCGCTAGGGATGGGTACCCGAGGATGGCGTTGTATCGCAGACGGATGTGCGCGATGTCAAAGTCGATGAGCTCGGTGAGGTAGTTCTTGCGTTCCCCAAAGGTGACGGGGAGGCGTGTTGGAAATATGCCCTAGAGGCAATAATAAAATGGTTATTATTATATTTCTTTGTTCATGATAATTGTCTATTGTTCATGCTATAATTGTGTTATCCGGAAATCGTAATACATGTGTGAATACATAGACCACAACACGTCCGTAGTGAGCCTCTAGTTGACTAGCTCGTTGATCAAAAGATAGTCATGGTTTCCTGACTATGGACATTGGATGTCATTGATAACGGGGTCACATCATTAGGAGAATGATGTGATGGACAAGACCCAATTCTAAGCATAGCTTAAAGATCGTGTAGTTCGTTTGCTAGAGCTTTTCCAAATGTCAAGTATCATTTCCTTAGACCATGAGATTGAGCAACTCCCGGATACCGTAGGAGTGCTTTGGGTGTGCCAAACGTCACAACGTAACTGGGTGACTATAAAGGTACACTACGAGTATCTCCGAAAGTGTCTCTTGGGTTGGCACGAATCGAGCTTGGATTTGTCACTCCGTATGACGGAGAGGTATCTCTGGGCCGACTCGGTAATGCATCATCATAATGAGCTCAATGTGACCAAGTGGTTGATCACGGGATCATGCATTACGGTACGAGTAAAGTGACTTGCCGGTAACGAGATTGAACGAGGTATTGGGATACCGACGATCGAGTCTCGGGCAAGTAACGTACCAATTGACAAAGGGAATTGTATACGGGATTGATTGAATCCTCGACATCGTGGTTCATCCGATGAGATCATCGAGGAGCATGTGGGAGCCAACATGGGTATCCAGATCCCACTGTTGGTTATTGACCGGAGAGTCGTCTCGGTCATGTCTGCGTGTCTCCCGAACCCGTAGGGTCTACACACTTAAGGTTCGGTGACGCTAGGGTTATTGAGATATTAGTATACACTAACCCGAAAGTTGTTCGGGGTCTCGGATGAGATCCCGGACGTCACGAGGAATTCCGGAATGGTCCGGAGGTGAAGACTCATATATAGGAAGTCAAGTTTCGGCCATCGAGAAAGTTTCGGGGGTAATCGGTATTGTACTAGGACCACCGGAAGGGTCCCGGGGGTCCACCGGGTGGGTCCACCTATCCCGGAGGGCCCCATGGGCTGAAGTGGGAGGGGAACCAGCCCCTACTGGGCTGGTGCGCCCCCCTTGGGCCTCCCCTGCGCCTAGGGTTGGAAACCCTAGGGGTGGGGGCGCCCCACTTGGCTTGGGGGGCACTCCACCCCCCTTGGCCGCCCCCCCTTGGAGATTGCATCTCCTAGGGCCGCCGCCCCCCCTTAGGGGTCCTATATATAGTGGGGGGAGGGAGGGCAACCGCACCCTAGCCCCTGGCGCCTCCCTCTCCCTCCCATGACACTCCTCCCTCTCCCTGAGCTTGGCAAAGCCCTGCCGAGATCACCGTTTCTTCTACCACCACGCCGTCATGCTGCTAGATCTTGATCAACCTCTCCTTCCCCCTTGTTGGATCAAGTTGGAGGATACCTATTCCCAACCGTACGTGTGTTGAACGCGGAGGTGCCGTCCGTTCGGCGCTAGGTCATCGGTGATTTGGATCACGACGAGTATGACTCCATCAACCCCATTCTCTTGAATGCTTCCACACGCGATCTACAAGGGTATGTAGATGCACTCCCCTCTCCCTCGTTGCTAGATGACTCCATAGATTGATCTTGGTGATGCGTAGAAAATTTTAAAATTCTGCTACGTTCCCCAATAGTGGCATCATGAGCTAGGTCTATGCATAGTTTCTATGCACGAGTAGAACACAAAGAAGTTTTGGGCGTCGATATTGTCAATTTACTTGCCGTTACTAGTCTTATCTTGATTCGGCGGCATCGTGGGATGAAGCGGCCCGGACCGACCTTACACGTACGCTTACGTGAGACTGGTTCCACCGACTGAGATGCACTAGTTGCATAAGGTGGCTAGCGGGTGTCTGTCTCTCCCACTTTAGTCGGATCGGATTCTATGAAAAGGGTCCTTATGAAGGGTAAATAGAAATTGGCATATCATGTTGTGGTTTTGGCGTACGTAAGAAACATTCTTGCTAGAAACCTATAGCAGCCACGTAATAACTTGCAACAACAATTAGAGGACGTCTAACTTGTTTTTGCAGCATGTGCCGTGTGATGTGATATGGCCAAATGGATGTGATGAATGATATATGTGATGTATGAGATTGATCATGTTCTTGTATAGGAATCACGACTTGCATGTCGATGAGTATGACAACCGGCAGGAGCCATAGGAGTTGTCTTTATTTATTTATGACCTGCGTGTCAACATAAACGTCATATAATTACTTTACTTTATTGCTAAAGCGTTAGCCATAGTAGTAGAAGTAATAGATGACGAGACAACTTCAAGAAGACACGATGATGGAGATCATGGTGTCATGCCGGTGATAACGATGATCATGGAGCCCCGAAGATGGAGATCAAAAGGAGCAAATGATATTGGCCATATCATGTCACTATTTGATTGCATGTGATGTTTATCATGTTTTACATCTTATTTGCTTAGAACGACGGTGGCTTAAATAAGATGATCCCTCATAATAATTTCAAGAAAGTGTTCCCCCTAACTGTGCACCGTTGCGAAGGTTCATAGTTTCGAAGCACCACGTGATGATCGGGTGTGATAGAATATAATGTTCGAATACGACGGGTGTAAGCCAGATTTACACATGCAATACACTTAGGTTGACTTGACGAGCCTAGCATGTACAGACATGGCCTCGGAACACGGATGACCGAAAGGTCGAGCATGAGTCGTATAGAAGATACGATCAACATGAAGATGTTCACCGATTTTGACTAGTCCGTCTCACGTGATGATCGGACACGGCCTAGTTGACTCGGATCATGTTTCACTTAGATGACTAGAGGGATGTGTATATGAGTGGGAGTTCATTCAATAATTTGATTAGATGAACTTAATTATCATGAACTTAGTCTAAATTTTTTAAACTATGTCTTGTAGATCAAATGGCCCACGCTAATGTTGCCCTCAACTTCAACACGTTCCTAGAGAAAACCAAGCTAAAAGATGATGGCAGCAACTATAAGGACTGGGTCTGGAACCTGAGGATCATCCTCATAGCTGCCAAGAATGATTATGTCCTAGAAGCACTGCTAGGTGACGCACCCATCCCAGAGAACCAAGACGTTATGAACGCTTGGCAGTCACGTGCTGATGATTACTCCCTCGTTTAGTGCGGCATGCTTTACAGCTTAGAACCGGGGCTCCAAAAGCGTTTTGAGCAACACGGAGCATATGAGATGTTCAAAGAGCTGAAAATGGTTTTCCAAGCTCATGCCCGGGTCGAGAGATATGAAGTCTCCGACAAGTTCTTCAGTTGTAAGATGGAGGAAAATAGTTCTGTCAGTGAGCACATACTCAAAATGTCTGGGTTACATAACCGCTTGACTCAGCTAGGAGTTAATCTCTCGGATGACGCGGTCCTTGACAGAATCCTTCAGTCGCTTCCACCGAGCTACAAGAGCTTTGTGATGAACTTCAATATGCAGGGGATGGAAAACACCATTCCTGAGGTATACTCAATGCTGAAATCAGCAGAGGTGGAAATCAAAAAGGAACATGAAGTGTTGATGGTGAATAAAACCACTAAGTTCAAGAAAGGCAAGGGTAAAAAGAACTTCAAGAAGGACGGCAAGGGAGTTGCCGCGCCCGGTAAACAAGCTGCCGGGAAGAAGTCAAAGAATGGACCCAAGCCTGAGACTGAGTGTTTTTATTGCAAGGGAAGTGGTCACTGGAAGCGGAACTGCCCCAAATACTTAGCGAACAAGAAGGCCGGCAACACTAAAGGTATATGTGACTAATTGATGTGTACCTTACCAGTACTCGTAGTAGCTCCTGGGTATTTGATACCGGTGCGGTTGCTCACATTTGTAACTCAAAGCAGGAGCTGCGGAATAAGCGAAGACTGGCGAAGGACGAGGTGATGATGCGCGTCAGGAATGGTTCCAAGGTCGATGTGATCGCCGTCGGCACGGTGCCTCTACATTTACCTACGGGATTAGTTTTAAACCTCAATAATTGTTATTTAGTGCCAGCTTTGAGCATGAACATTGTATCAGTATCTCGTTTAATTCGAGATGGCTACTCATTTAAATCCGAGAATAATGGTTGTTCTATTTATATGAGAGATATGTTTTATGGTCATGCTCCGCTGGTGAATGGTTTATTCTTAATGAATCTCGAGCGTAATGTTACACATATTCATAGTGTGAATACCAAAAGATGTAAGGTTGATAATGATAGTCCCACATACTTGTGGCACTGCCGCCTTGGTCACATAGGTGTCAAACGCATGAAGAAGCTCCATGCAGATGGAATTTTGGAGTCTCTTGACTACGAATCATTTGACACGTGCGAACCATGCCTCATGGGTAAAATGACCAAGACTCCGTTCTCAGGAACAATGGAGCGAGCAACCAACTTATTGGAAATCATACATACTGATGTGTGCGTTCCAATGAGTGTTGAGGCTCGCGGTGGCTATCGTTATGTTCTCACCCTCACTGATGACTTGAGTAGATATGGGTATGTCTACTTAATGAAACACAAGTCTGAGACCTTTGAAAAGTTCAAGGAATTTCAGAGTGAGGTTGAGAATCAACATGACAGGAAAATCAAGTTCTTGCGATCAGATCGTGGGGAGAATACTTGAGTCACGAATTTGGCACACACTTAAGGAAATGTGGAATAGTTTCACAACTCACGCCGCCTGGAACACCTCAGCGTAATGGTGTGTCCAAATGTCGTAATCACACTCTATTGGATATGGTGCGATCTATGATGTCTCTTACCGATCTACCGCTATCATTTTGGGGCTATGCTTTAGAGACTGCCGCATTCACTTTAAATAGGGCTCTGTCGAAATCTGTTGAGACGACACCGTATGAATTATGGTTTGGGAAGAAACCTAAGATGTCGTTTCTAAAAGTTTGGGGATGCGATGCTTATGTCAAGAAACTTCAACCTGAAAAGCTCGAACCCAAATCGGAAAAATGCGTCTTCATAGGATACCCTAAAGAAACTATTGGGTATACCTTCTACCTCAGATCCGAAGGCAAGATCTTTGTTGCCAAGAATGGATCCTTTCTAGAGAAAGAGTTTCTCTCGATAGAAATAAGTGGGAGGAAAGTAGAACTTGATGAAGTATTACCTCTTGAACCGGAGAGTGGCGCAGCTCAAGAAATTGTTCCTGAGGTGCCTGCACCGACTAGAGAGGAAGTTAATGATGATGATCATGAAACTTCAGATCAAGTTGCTACTGAACTTCGTAGGTCCACAAGGACACGTTCCGCACCAGAGTGGTACGGCAACCCTGTCCTGGAAATCATGTTGTTAGAAAATGGTGAACCTTCAAAAAATGAAGAAGTGATGGTGGGCCCAGATTCTGACAAATGGCTGGAAGCCATGAAATCCGAGATAGGATCCATGTATGAAAATGAAGTATGGACTTTGACTGACTTGCCCGATGATCGGCGAGCCATAGAAAATAAATGGATGTTTAAGAAGAAGACAGACGCGGATGGTAATGTGACCATCTATAAAGCTCGGCTTGTCACTAAGGGTTATCGACAAGTTCAAGGGGGTGACTATGATGAGATTTTCTCACCCGTAGCGAAGCTGAAGTCCGTCCGAATCATGTTAGCAATTGCCACATTCTATGATTATGAGATATGGAAAATGGACGTCAAAACGACATTCCTTAATGGTTTCCTTAAGGAAGAATTGTATATGATGCAGCCGGAAGGTTTTGTCGATCCTAAGACTGATGACAAGGTGTGCAAGCTCCAACGCTCGATCTATGGGATGGTGCAAGCATCTCGGAGTTGGAACATTCGTTTTGATGAGATGATCAAAGCGTTTGGGTTTACGCAGACTTATGGAGAAGCCTGCATTTACAAGAAAGTGAGTGGGAGCTCTGTAGCATTTCTCATATTGTATGTGGATGACATACTGTTGATGGGAAATGATATAGAATTCTTGGAAAGCATAAAGGCCTATTTAAACAAGTGTTTTTCAATGAAGGATCTTGGAGAAGCTTCTTACATATTAGGCATCAAGATCTATAGAGATAGATCGAGACGCCTCATTGGTCTTTCACAGAGTACGTACCTTGACAAGATATTGAAGAAGTTAAATATGGATCGGTAAAAGAAGGGGTTCTTGCCTGTATTACAAGGTACGAGATTGAGCACGGCTCAATGCCTGACCACGGTAGAAGATAGAGAAAAGATGAGTGTCGTCCCCTATGCCTCGGCCATAGGGTCTATCATGTATGCTATGCTGTGTACCAGACTTGATGTAAACCTTGCCATAAGTTTGGTCGGAAGGTACCAAAGTAATCCCGGCATGGAACATTGGACAGCGGTCAAGAATATCCTGAAGTACCTGAAGAGGACTAAGGATATGTTTCTCATTTATGGAGGTGACGAAGAGCTCGTCGTAAAGGGTTACGTCGATGCTAGCTTCGACACAGATCTGGATGACTCTAAGTCACAAACCGGATACGTGTATATTTTGAATGGTGGGGCAGTAAGCTAGTGCAGTTGCAAGCAAAGCGTTGTGGCGGGATCTACATGTGAAGCGGGGTACATGGCAGCCTCGGAGGTAGCACAAGAAGCAATCTGGGTGAAGGAGTTCATTACCGACCTAGGAGTCATTCCCAATGCGTTGGGCCCGGTGACTCTCTTCTGTGACAACACTGGAGCTATTGCCCTTGCCAAGGAGCCCAGGTTTCACAGGAAGACCAGGCATATCAAGCGTCGCTTCAACTCCATTCGTGAAAGTGTTCATAATGGAGACATAGATATTTGTAAAGTGCATACGGACCTGAATGTGGCAGATCCATTGACTAAACCTCTCCCTAGAGCAAAACATGATCAACACCAGAACTGCATGGGTGTTCGATTCATCACAATGTAACTAGACTATTGACTCTAGTGCAAGTGGGAGACTGTTGGAAATATGCCCTAGAGGCAATAATAAAATGGTTATTATTATATTTCTTTGTTCATGATAATTGGCTATTGTTCATGCTAAAATTGTGTTATCCGGAAATCGTAATACATGTGTAAATACATAGACCACAACACGTCCCTAGTGAGCCTCTAGTTGGCTAGCTCGTTGATCAAAAGATAGTCATGGTTTCCTGACTATGGACATTGGATGTCATTGATAACGGGATCACATCATTAGGAGAATGATGTGATGGACAAGACCCAATCCTAAGCATAGCTTAAAGATCGTGTAGTTCGTTTGCTAGAGCTTTTCAAAATGTCAAGTATCATTTCCTTAGACCATGAGGTTGTGCAACTCCCGGATACCGTAGGAGTGCTTTGGGTGTGCCAAACGTCACAACGTAACTGGGTGACTATAAAGGTACACTAGGGGTATTTCCGAAAGTGTCTGTTGGGTTGGCATGAATCGAGGCTGGGATTTGTCACTCCGTATGACAGAGAGGTATCTCTGGGCCCACTCGGTAATGCATCATCATAATGAGCTCAATGTGACCAAGTGATTCATCATGGGATCATGCATTATGGTACGAGTAAAGTGACTTGCCGGTAACGAGATTGAACGAGGTATTGGGATACCGACGATCGAGTCTCGGGCAAGTAACGTACCGATTGACAAAGGGAATTGTATACGGGATTGATTGAATCCTCAACATCGTGGTTCATCCGATGAGATCATCGAGGAGCATGTGGGAGCCAACATGGGTATCCAGATCCCGATGTTGGTTATTGACCGGAGAGTCGTCTCGGTCATATCTGCGTGTCTCCCGAACCCGTAGGGTGTACACACTTAAGGTTCGGTGACGCTAGGGTTGTTGAGTTATTAGTATACGGTAATCCGAAAGTTGTTCAGAGTCCCGGATGAGATCCCAGACATCACGAGGAGTTCCGGAATGGTCCGGAGGTGAAGGTTTATATATAGGAAGTCATGTTTCGGCCATCGGGAAAGTTTTGGGGGTAATCGGTATTGTACCGGGACCACCAGAAGGGTCCCGGGGGTCCACCGGGTGGGGCCACCTATCCCGGAGGGCCCCGTGGGCTGAAGTGGGTGGGGAACCAGCCCCTAGTGGGCTGGTGCGCCCCCCTTGGTCCTCCCCTGCGCCTAGGGTTGGAAACCCTAGGGGTGGGGGCGCCCTACTTGGCTTGGGGGGCACTCCACCCCCCTTGGCCGCCCCCCCTTGTAGATTGCATCTCCTAGGGCCGACGCCCCCCCTTAGGGGTCCTATATATAGTGGGGGGAGGGAGGGCAGCCGCACCATAGCCCCTGGCGCCTCCCTCTCCCTCCCGTGACACTCCTCCCTCTCCCTGAGCTCGGCGAAGCCCTGCCGAGATCACCTTTGCTTCCACCACCACGCCGTCGTGCTGCTGGATCTTCATCAACCTCTCCTTCCCCCTTGATGGATCAAGTTGGAGGAGACGTCTTCCCAACCGTACGTGTGTTGAACGTGGAGGTGCCGTCCGTTCGGTGCTAGGTCATCGATGATTTGGATCACGACGAGTACGACTCCATCAACCCCGTTCTCTTGAACACTTCCGCGCGCGATCTACAAGGGTAGGTAGATGCACTCCCCTCTCTCTCGTTGCTACATGACTCCATAGATTGATCTTGGTGATGCGTACAAAATTTTAAAATTCTTCTACGTTCCCCAACAAGGCGGACCTGCCCTATGGGTGTGGTGGAACCGTCGATCACTCCTGAGAAAGGCTTGGCAGGCTGAAGCTGCTCATATGGCACTTGGAGGTTGTTGAACGTGTCGACGGATAGGACGTTGAGCCCTATTTCGCTATTGATGAGGGTCTTGGTAACTTGCACATTGCTGATGGCTGGTGAACAAAGCATCGGGAGGGCGCCAGCGGTGGCTGCGCATTTGAGCTGATCTGTAGAGCTGAAGGTGATGGTGCACTAGGACCACCTGAGCGGGCGTGTGGCCTCGAGCTTGGGGAGGACTGCATTCACCTCATGAGCGAACTGTTTGAAGCTACATTGTGAGGCTGGGGCCTGCACGCCGCCCAAGATGCAGGCGACTACGCGCGGCTCCTGGAAGCCCCCAGCCCCCTCGTCTTGATGGTTGTCGTCATTCCTTCTTGGTGGTGGTAGTAGCGGGGCAAGATCAGCGTTGCCCTGAGGGCGATCCTCACGAGGCTGGTCCCTCCGGGCGCCCTTGTGAGGATGATCCTGCCAGCGGTCCCCATGAGGCCCATCGCGCCACTCCTGGCGCGGGCCACGGTCGTCCCAGCGTCCGCCTCCATGTCCTCCTCCTCGGCCGTAGCTCCGGTAGCTGCGCTTGGGGCATCGACCGAAGCATCCTTCGAGAATGGCTCTGAGTTCTTGACAGTCACTGGTGTTGTGGGTGTTCATGTTGTGGAAGGTGCAGAACGGTCGGTTGACCTTGGATGACTCGAGCTGGTCTCTGCCTCGCTTGGTGTCCGGCTCCGCTGCGAGCACAGTTGCTTCCTTGCGCTTCACGTCCTTGGCCCTCTTCTCCTCTGCGCCCGCAGCTGGCAGCTCGAGGAGGGAGAGACGCCCCTCCTCAGCTCTTGCGCACTTGGTCGCTAGGTTGAATAGCTCCTAAGATGTGCACAGCTCCTCGTGGATAGCGAGCTCCTCTTTCATCTTGATGTCGCGGACGTCGTCAGAGAATGCGGAGATGATGTCCTCGTCCGTAACCTTGGGGATCTTGAGGCGAGTGTTGTTGAAGCGCTGGATGTATTTCTGGAGGGTCTCTCCTCGTTGTTGCTTGATGCAGCGCAGGTCACCCGCGGCCGGCGGGCGGTCGCGAGTGCCCTAGAAGTTGGCGACGAAGCGGCCGCGCATCTCGTCCCAGGAGGAGATCGAGCCTTGCGGCAGGTTCAGGAGCCAGGAGTGGGCACCATCCTTGAGCGCCATAGGAAACCAGTTTGCCATGACTTTCTCATCGCCGTTGGCCACTTCGATGCTTAGCTCGTAGAGCTGCAGGAACTTCGCGGGGTCGGGGGTGCCGTCGTAGCGAGGAGGCAGATCCGGCTTGAACTTGCCCGGCCAGGCGACGCTATGTAGCTCGGTGGTGAAGGCGCGGTAGTCGGCCGTGGTCGCCGGGGCTCGTCTCGGAGGTGGAGCCTGGACTTGATGAGGCATGCATGCCGCCATCATGGGTAGCCTGCGGGCGTGGCGCGGCGGCGCGGGGAGCGTAGGTGCAGCTTCTCGCGGCCGAGGAATCTCTTGGCAGCTTCTCTCTTTGCGCGCGGGCACGGGGCATGGTGGATCGCGTCGTGGGGCTGCCTGCCTTGGCGCCAAGGCACCATCTTGGGGCAGAGGTGGTGGAGGCGCTCCACGAGTCGCGTCGCCTATAGCTGGAGGAGGGCGAGACAGAGAGGGGGATGGCGCCGGGGAGCCCCCTGCAGCGCGGACGAGCTCGGCGACGCGGTCGAGCCAGACCTTGTAGAGGTTGTCGATCGGACGGTAGCGCAGGAGCTCGTTCGCCATAAGGAGCACGGCCTGCGCGTCCATGGGAGAGCGACGTGTATGGGATGAGGAGCCGGCCAGAGTCAGTGATGGGGTGGCTGTGCGGCCGTCCTGTCACACCGATGGGTGCAGCGAGGATGCTTGCTGCTCGTTCCCCGCCGGGCCGGTGGCGGCGTTGGCGGCAGGCGACGTGGAACAACGAAGTGGCTCGCCGACGGGAGCCGTCTGAGCAACGTGGGCAGTGAGGGCAGCCCGACGCTCAGCTCGAGCACGGCGAGCGTCGGTCATGGAGACGATGGAGCGATGGAGCACCGATTCGACAGAAGGGAAGCTATGGCGCACCCCTACCTGGCGCGCCAAATGTCGGATCTGGGGTTCTGGCAGACCCTTGAGGTTCGAACTCTGGGGTGTGCGCGAAGTTCTTTCCCTCCTACCAATCTACGAACTCGACGCACTCCCAACACAAAGACATAAGGTTTATACTGGTTCGGGCCACCGTTGTGGTGTAATACCCTACTCCGGTGTGGTGGTGGTGGATTGCCTCTTGGGCTGATGAAGAACAGTACAAGAGGAAGAACAGCCTCCTGAGATTGAGGTGTTCTTGTGCTTGGTGTGGTAAGGGTTTGGTGAGATGCCTCCGAATGAGTTGTTCTCTCCTACGATGGTGGCTAGTTCTACTTATATAGGCCCTGGTCCTCTCCCCAAATATTGAGCGGGAAGGGAGCCAACAACGGCGGCCAATTTGAAAGGGGACATCTAGTACAAGCTATCCCGACAAAAGGTGGTCTTCGCCTGCCAAAGGTTCTGGTGGTGACGCCGTCCTGGGCTCCATGGTGACCTCCGTCCTGCCGTCCTTCTGGTCTTGGTCTCATTGCACCGGTATGGAAACCTTTGCCTAATGCCTCGGTACTCCGCGCTTGCGCTTGCCCCTTAGCACCAAAGAGGAAACAAGGACGTTGTGTGCGCTGTGCCTGCGTGGTGTTGATCGTCATGGCTCACGTCACGAGAGCCTCACGAGGTTCGCCCCGCCTTGATATCTCCGCTCCTCGTGAGGCAGCCTGGTGAGGCCGCTCCAGAGGAGGTCTTGCGTCGTCCGCCTCGCGAGGGTCTTGGATGCCTTGTTGATGATGATGGGCTGTACAGACCCGCCAGCACAGCCACGCTATGGGCCGCAGGGAGGCAAGTCTGGGGACCCCCGTTCCCAGAACGACGACAACCGCACACCTGTCCGCAAACATCCGTGTAACCATGAGGGTCGGCTCTGGTACCAACCTGTAACGTCCCGGACACACCCGCCGGTGGTCGTTACTCCTGGCGGGATCTAGACTGGCCCCACAGATCAATACTAGTCCTTTCTGTGCACTTTCTCCTCACTCGTGCGCACCCGGGAGCAACTTCCCGGTCGGTCACCCATCCTGAAATTACTCCAAGCTGAGCACGCTTAACTTTGGAGTTCTTTCCGAATGGGCGCCCCGAAAAGAAGGAATTCCTTATTGATATGAGTAGTCTATCTTCCCTATTAAGCCATGCTATCACAAAAGGTTACTAATATCCTGAAGGAACAAGCAAACACTATCAACACGGAGTAAGTAAAGTGAATCTTGGGTTCACAAACCCAAAGATGGAATACCTAGTGACAAAATGGCATCACGGGATGCTTTCGGGAATAATGGCCAGAATTTCTCACACTAGGAATACAAACATTGCTAGACCACTAGGTGGTTTTCTAAAATACCCTAGTGTCATAATAATAGCTTCAACATATAGGTCGAGGCAATGGAGTACCTCAACTCAGTAATTAGTGTGGTTAATCTAGCCTAAATGGACATCAGGAACAGGGAGGAAATATTTGCAAACGCATCAAACAATTTATCAACCTAGGATGACTCGGACATCATAACGGATGTAAATTCTCAAGAAGATTTGAGACATCCTGCAAAATGGTGGCATAACCACTTAACATCGCAATATCAAGGTTCCGAGATCAACTGTCAACATATGGAAGTAGTAGGAACAGAACTGAGGCTTGAAACCATTAATCCTATAAGTCTATGGATTAGTAACACGTGATCCTTATAGAAAGATGAGAAGCCTAGTTCTTAATCCCCATAGAAGAGAAGAGGGTGACTCGGATCAGAAGGACATAGGTTAAAGGTGTAAAAAGAGCCTTACATTCCCTTCCACAATCAATTCCCTTATATAACTAAAGCATTTCTAGACTCAACTTCGAACAGTTTGGCTTGGTAATCCTATAGGTAGTTAGGCTCTGATACCAACGCTGTTAGGACCCCCGATCCAAAGTCACACCGACCTAGCATGTAACACATCATATCACTTTGCAGCCTCACGCACGGTATTCCCACGGGTGCCATCTTACATGGCCCAGGACCATTTGTGCCTTTTGGCTCACATATACGATAGTCTCGCTAGCATCCATATGACAGAGAACCCAGGCTGACATGACTAGTCGTGAATCCAAAGTGGCACTAACTTACAAGGATAGGCATACATGATCCAGCAACGAACGTGTCGATCATCAACGTATGAACCCAAGTCATAGCAAGCTACAAGGACTTAAAGGAACAACACGTGCCATTTCCCTGAAGGGACAGATAAAGGAACAAAGAAGGACACATGCCGGCTAGCCTAAGTGTTTCGGAGCATTAGCAAGCTACCATGGCTCAGTGGAAGCACTAGGAGACATTTCCCCATAAGAGAGGCTACCAAGAATAAACAACTAGGTTGTCGGATCCCACACATAGCAATACACATTACATGTACGCATAACATGCAAGTATGTGTTGTACAACATGGCATCACAACATAACTCAACAACTCATATAGATAAAGGCCCAGAAGAGCCACATAACATTTATTACAAACAGGGGTCACATGACTAAACATACAGAGCATACAAGCAACGGAAGCACAATATGTCTGAGTACAGACAACTACAAATGAAAAAGGCTGAGAAGCCTAACTATCCACAAGACCCTCCCAAGGGTACAAGATCATAGCTGAGGTAGTAAACTAAACGACGAAGTCCACGCGGAACTACTAGTGAGACTGAGGTCTCTCCACAAAACATAAATTAAGCAAATGTGAGTACAAATGTACCCAGCAAGACTTACATCAGAACTAGCTACATATGCATCAGTATCAACAATGGGGTGGTGGAGTTTAACTGCAGCAAGCCAGCTTTGCTTCTGTGGCTATCATGTACTACGAGTGCTGGTAACTCTTTTGAGGTGGCGCACACGAGTCCACATATTCACCATATCAATAGACCACTATGGATCCGCTCCCATCTCCCTACGAGAAGGCCATCCATAGCACTCACGCTTATCTTGCATATTTCAGAGTATCCACTTTCACTTGTCTATGAACTGCATAAGCAGCCCAATAGTCCATTACCGCGGACATGGCTATTCGAATAGATCATTTATAAGTTATAACCCTGCAGGGGTGTACTTCTTCACACATGTTTCCACCACTTAGCGTCTGCACACGACATGTGCTCGACAGACTTCAAGAGAAACCCGACGTGGGTGTAGACCACGACCTGACTAAACATGCAAGTCTCTAGTCAGGTTTATCGCCTATTCAGGTTCCATCCGTAGGGAGTCCGGCCAAGGTTTCCATTACGAACCCAAATGATGTGCCCCGGTACACCGTGCCAATTGCCTACCGCATCATAGCCAACCCCTTGGGTCAGCGCTACGCACGACCTCCTGCATACTACAAACACTAGAAACTACTTGCAACTCCTGGACAGAGGACATGGGGTTAATAAGTCGAGTGGGGTCATATTTCAGGGCCCAGCGTGTGGTAGTAGCTGTTCTTGGATCACAAACACAGAACTCAGTTCCTGAGGACGGTTTCAATGAGACAACTAACTATGTACTCCTACATGCACTACTGGAATCAGCTACTTTGCCATCTGCCAGCTGTTTGCCGTCAGCTAGCGGACGGCAAAGAAGCTATTTGCCATCAGCTACCAAAAAGTAGACGGCAAAGAACTGGCTGATGGCAAAGATTCTTTGCCGTCGGCTAGCGGACGGCAAAGAGGGAGGGGCCCCACTGACAAGCTGCTAAAAAAACCTAACGCCCCCCCTCTTTGCCGTCCCCTAGCGGACGGCAAAGAGCAAAAAGGCAGATGGCAAAGGGGGGAGGACGGCAAAGAGGGAGGGCCCCACTAACGTTAACGGCTGCGCCCCACCCCGCCCCTCTCTCTCTCTTTCTCTCCCCAGTTACTCGCCGCTGCCCCGTCGCCCCACCACCCCACTGCCGCCCCAGCGTCACCCCGCCCCGTCGCCTCACCACCCCGCCGCCGCCCAGGCGCCCCCCCGCCCCGTCGCCCCCGCCGCCCCCGCCGCCCTGCCATATGGGTGCCGCCACGCCCCGGCGCCACGGCACCCCCGCGCCCCGCCGCCCCGGCCGGGCCCGGCCCCGTCGCCACTGCCGCCCGGCGCCGCCGCCCCAGGCCGCCCCGCCCCCTCCTCCGCCGCCCCAGGCCGCCCCGCCCCCCTCCTCCACCCAGGTGAGCTCTCTGCCTCCTTTTTTTCCTTTTTCTGTTTTTTTAGTTTTAGGTTTATGTTTAGTTTAGATTTAGTTTTAGTTTTAGGATTAGTTTTAGGTTTAGATTTAGTTTTTTCCTTTTTCTGTTTTTTTAGTTTTAGGTTTAGGTTTAGTTTAGTTTTACAAAAGAAGAAGAAAGAGAAAAAGAGGAGAGGAGAAGAAAAAGAAGAGGAGGAGGAGAAGAAAAAAGAAGAAGAGGAAGAAGAAGAAGAAAAAAGAGGAGAGGAGGAGAAGAAGAAGAGGAAAAAGGAAAGGAGGAACAAGAAGAATAAGAAGAAGAAGAAGAAGAAGAAGAAGAAGAAGAAGAAGAAGAAGAAGAAGAAGAAGAAGAAGAAGAAGAAGAAGAAGGAAAAAAAGGAAGAAAAGGAAGAAGAGGAAGAAGAAGAAAAGGAAAAAAAAGGAAAAAAACCCGACCCGACACGGTACCCAGACCCCGACCCGGCACCCCGACACGACACCCCGACCCCGAGACCCCGACCCCGAGACCCCGACCCCGACACCCCGACCCCGAGCCTGACCCGACACCCCGACCCCGACACCCCGACCCCGACACCCCGACCCCCCGAGCCTGTCCTGACACCCCGACCCTGAGCCTGACCAGACACCCTGACCCCGACACCACTCCCCGACCCCGAAACAACACCGCGACACCGACACGGCACTACCCCGACATCGACACGACACCCCGATCCCTCGACCCCGAAACAGCACCCCGACCCCGACACGGCACCCCGACACCGACAGGACACCCCGACACCTCCCGAACAGGTGTTCTTTGGCCTTCCAGAGGCCGACGGGGTCATATTTTTGTGAATTATTAGTTAGGTCATATATTTTTCGATTTTGTTATGAAAACATCATATATAATTGTATTGATCGTGTAGTTTTAAATGTGCAGTTGTTTCATCGCTGCGAGGTTTGGTGTTCGACGACCTCGCCGTGCGTTTGACGAGCTCTGCCCCTTCGTTTGTGGGTGAGCACAAATGACAAGTCCTCCTCCCCCATTAATTATTTGATCTATTCCGATGAAACTTGATAGCTAGCTATATATGTGTCTTGAATCATCAGTATGCGTAACCAATATGTGTCTCCCGTTCGAAAGCGTCATAGTTATAAATATGCATGCATTTGCATATTTATAACCTTGATTCTTTCGAATTGTCCAATGCTATCCATGGACAGCCCGAGTATGTGTAGATTGGGTTTGTTTTCCCATATGCTTTGCTCCGGATCCGACGCATAAATTTCGTCAGTGCCTCCCCTGTTGTCCTCCGGGTACACATCCTCTCTGTTTATTGCAGAGACGTGTATCAGGAGAATAGCGGGGAGGTGCTGCCGAAATTTTGCGTCGGATCCGGAGCATAGCATGGGAAAATGAACCCAATCTACACATACACGGGTGGGATTAGGATCTATCATTACCTATTAGAGTGTAGGTTGCATGGACGTAATAAAATTGACAAAGTAGATCAACTGATGAATATATACATGGTGAATTACATATATAATTGTTGTGTGTCCAGTAGCTCTGAAAGTCAAGATGAGTGACCGTGCATGGATGTATACCGGTCACACTGGTCAGAACAAATGGAGCGCTGAATGGTTCACAAAAACCAAGGGGTTTGTGCAAGCCGCATTTGCAAATGGCCAAAAGAAAACCTGGTGCCCCTGTTTCCGGTGCGGCAATTGGGAAAAGAAGACAGAGGCTGAAATGGGCAAACACCTGCAGAAGAGTGGTTTTACGCCTGATTATACGGTGTGGACATTTCATGGTGAGTCTGCCCAACATGACCGAGCTGAGGTGGATCGTCGTCGCACCGACGAGCATGGTACCGGGATGGAAAACATGGTGCAAGACTATGATGATGCTCGGGATTCGGACGAGGAGATGGAGGAATCTGCAAAGGCCTTCAATGAAATGTTGGAGTCTTCAAAACGTCCGCTCCACGAGCACACTGAGCTTTGTCAGTTGGATGCCATCTCACAAGTAATGGCTCTGAAGGCTCAGTTCAACTTGGGCAGAGAATGCTATGACGCAATTATGACAGTATTTGGACGCTTTCTACCCAAAGGCCATGTAATGCCTGCAAACATGTACCAGTCGGACAAAATCCTCCATGCACTGAAGATGCCCTATGAGAAGATACATGCCTGTGAGAAAGGATGTGCCTTATTTAGGCTTGACTATGCGGACTTGAACTATTGTCCCATTTGCAAGTCTTCCAGGTATATTGTGGTAGAAAACAGTATGGGTGAGAAGACACAGACCAAAATCCCCGTTAGTGTTCTTCGGTATATGCCAATCGTACCAAGACTTCAACGTCTTTTCATGGTCGAAGAGATGGCCAGACAGATGACATGGCACAAAACAGGCAAAAGAACCGAACTAGATGCAGATGGGAATCTGATGATGGTACACACATCGGATGGTGTTGCGTGGAAAAAGTTTGATGAATTACATGCTGACAAAGCGGCAGATCCGAGGCATCCTCGAGTCGGCATCAGCACGGATGGGTTCAGTGTGTTTGGTATGACGGCAGCCCAATACAGTTGTTGGCCCATATTTGTCTTTCCACTCAATCTCCCCCCCGGACAGATTATGCAAAGAAAGAATATTTTCCTGACGTTGATAATTCCAGGACCCAACTATCCGGGGAAAAATATGAATGTGTACATGCAGCCGCTTAAGGACGAATTGCAAGAAGCTTGGGATAATGGGTTCAAGACATACGACGCCTTTAGCAAACGGAACTTCATAATGCGTGTCTGGTACATGTACTCGACGCATGACTTGCCGGCGTATGCGCTATTCGTTGGCTGGTGTGTGCATGGAAGGTTCCCGTGCCCCACATGCAAGGGAGCTCTTGAGTTTCGTTGGCTTCGGGCTGGTCGCAAGTTTTCTTGCTTCGACATGCATAGACAGTTCCTGGATCCTCGCCATAAGTTCAGGAAAGACAAGAAGAACTTCATCAGGGGTAGAGTTGTCAAAAACTCTGCACCACCTGCATTGATAGGCCAACAGACCCTGGATCAGTTAAACGCTCTCGAGCCAGATCCACAACGTCCAGGGTACTTCAAGGGGTATAATACTAAGCACGCGTGGACTCACAAAACATGCTTATGGGATCTGCCTTACTTCAAAGACCTCCTTTGCCCACACAACATCGACGTGATGCACACTGAGGAGAATATCGCCGAGGCACTTTTTGGTAGATTGTTCGGCATAGATGGGAAGTCAAAGGATAATACTAAGGCTAGAGTCGATCTGGAGGCGCTATGTGATAGGCCGTTACAAAACATGAAAGAACCGAAAGGAAAGCAGAACTGGACGAAGCCAAAGGCATGGTTCAATCTTGGAAGGCCAGCTATGAGGGAAATTCTCTTGTGGGTGCAACAGCAGTTGATGTTCCCTAATGGGTATGCAGCGAATCTAAAGAGGGGATCGAATCTTGATAAACTGAAGATATTTGGTCTCAAGAGTCATGATTGGCACATATGGATTGAGCGAGTAATGCCAGTGATGTTGCGTGGCTTCATCCCTAAGGATGAATGGCTAGTACTGGCAGAACTCAGCTATTTCTTCCGTGTTCTTTGTGTGAAAGAACTATCGCCTGGCGTGCTAGAAGAAATGGAAGAGTTGGCGCCCGAGTTGATCTGCAAGTTAGAGAAGATCTTTCCACCGGGCTTCTTTAATCCAATGCAGCATTTGATTTTGCATCTCCCGACCGAGGCAAGATTGGGGGGGCCCGTGCAAAATCATTGGTGCTACCCAACTAAGAGGATGCAGAAGACGCTTCGAGAAAAATGTAAAAATAAACGTAGAATTGAAGCATCGATGGCTGAGGCATTCATCACAGAGGAGGCGGCAAACTTCGTAACAGCGCACTACGAAGCCAAAAATCGTCATTTGCATAATCCGAAGCCTCGGTACAATGCTGACGAGCCTAAAAAGGGTGGATCCAACCTCAGTCTATTCAAAGGGAATCTCGCACCAGCTAGTGTTTCACATCCAGTATCTTTGGATAACGAAGAATGGCGGACCATTTCGTTGTATATCTTCAACAACCTGATAGAAGTGCGGCCGTACATTGAGTAAGTTCTCGGTACATTGTTTCGCAACTTCTATTTCCTTTGAACTACTCTTATTCCTGGATATGTCATACAGTCGATACGTCTCCATATTCTCGTATGGAGCGGAGATCCAAAAGGATTCCGTCGAAGAGTATGAGCTTCTCGCAAAGCAAGGAGGCGGCTATCCCGGTTTCATCTCTTGGTTCAAACAAACGGTAATTTCTATTAGACAATTTCATTTCATTCGCTAATTTGTGCATAATGCAACAATCCTTTCATATTAAACTTGTAGGCTAATTCAGAGTCTATGGACGCCGAATTGAGACAAGTCGCTAATGGTTTTGACTATAAGGTCCGTTCATTTGACAAGTACGACATCAACGCGTATCGCTTTCGTACTTATGGCAAAGAGCTATCTATGGCCGACCGAAAGTCTACAAATTGTTGTGTATCTGCTATCGGCGAAGGAGGTACCGAGTATTATGGGAGAGTTGAAGAAATTTATGAACTTCTGTTCTATGGTGAAAACCCACCGAATGTCGTAGTCTTCAAATGTTATTGGTTTCAGCCGAAGGAGACTAGAAGGACTCATGAACATATAGGGCTAGTTGAAATCAACCAAAGCACCCATTTAGATGTTCCTGATGTCTATATTACGGCTCAATAGGCGACCCAAGTATTCTATCTACCGTGGGCCTGCCAAACTAATCCAAATCTGAAAGGTTGGGATGTCGTTTATGAAGTGCCGCCACGTGCTAGACTTTGTCCCCCAAAGGAAGAGGATTATGAACCTCACATTAACCCAGACACATATGAAGGAGAATTCTTCCAAGAGACACGTCTTTCCAAAAAGCGTTTCAAGAACCGCTATACTTCACCCCAAAACATTGAAGTAGACAGCGACAATGAATCCGACATCACCCCGGAGGAGGAACAAGAAGAGCCGGAACAAGAAGAGGTTACTGCTGCAGATGACCTGTCAATGCTTGACCGATTATGTCAAGGTGGCCTTGCACATGTTCGGGTGCAGGCTGTTCGAGACTACTACGCCGGGCATGGTATCAAGAAGCCCAAGCAGGAGTGCCGCGATAAGTTCCTGAGTAAGGAGAAGTACATGAAGGTAATTCTTAAGGCCTTGTACCTACTTCCTTCATTTAGTAATTCATAGCCGTAGCGCTCAAGTTTCTATTTGCTAACTTAGGCCCCTCCGAGATGGTGTGCGGATCGGATGGATTGTTGGGAGGTGTTGGTCAATGCGTGGTGCTCAAAAGAATGGCTGGCCACCCACAAAGAGGCCAAGGATAAACTTGCTCAAATGGAAGGTGTGCCACACCACCAAGGCAGCTCCAACATATTTCAGTACGGGCGGAACTGGGTATGTGGTTTGCTTCATGATTCATGCAATTCATTCATCATGCTAGCTTTAGCCCTTTAATTACTAATTTACTTTGTTTCTCTCTTTCAGGCACGCTACAATAAGGCGGATAAGGTGCCAGAGGTGTACGACCTGTATGCCATGGCCCACGCTGGCCCTTACAAGAAAGTCAAGGCATTCTCTGCGTCTGACCTCGATGATCCAAAGAACTTCACCAACATCTCCGCGCATGACAAGCTCGTGCAATATAGAGATCAGGGGAAGGCGAGGAAAGGGGAGGACTTTAACCCGAGCTAGGGTCACATTGATACAGAGGTGCTGATGATATCTGGTGGCGGGAGGTCCCATGGCTCCATAGCCATGGGAGATGGACTTATCCGTTGTCCTAGCACTCTCCCGGAGATCAAGGCGCGCCAGTCGAGCTCCGCTCCTGAGATAAGGCCTCGTGAACGGCCAGTCCAACTCACCTTCAAGGTTAGTTATACATACTCAGCTATCTTTCTCCATTACATTGTGTGCGCTTCCATCAATGATTACAAATGGTCATGTGAGTGGTGTTGCAGGCTGCTATACAGAGTGAGAGAGATAGAACGGAGAAACTTCTGGCGGAGGCGGCGGAGAGGCAGCGGGAGTTGGAGGAGAAGACGACAAAGATGTTGGAGCAGGAGAGGGCACGGAATGACATGCAGGCAAGGGCCATGTACGAGCTCCTTGTGGTAAGTTTCTTCTGCAAATTACTTGCTAGTCTTAACATTTGAGTCTCATTACTAACTAGTATGACTCTGTTGTGAAAACCAAATGTGCAGTCTGTGTGCGAGAAGTCCGGTCAGACCGCTCCGCCGATGCCAGTGATTGCTCCTGGGAGCACGGTGAGTTTAATTTGAATGGACATTACTTGCTATTCTTAACATTTGAGTGTCATAATGCTAACGAGACATTGGAAATGATCTTTGGTGCAGCTTAACTCCAGAAACGCATCACATGATCCTTCTCCGGCTACCGGCGCGAGCCAGCCCGCTCCTTCTCCAGCTACCGGCGCGAGCCAGCCCGCTCCTACACCTCCGTGATCACGATAAGTTTCTCTACTTTTTTGCTTAACAAATGCATAAAGACCTAGACTTAGCTTTATTTCCTCCAATATGCTTACCATAATGACCTAGAGTTAGATTCTTTTCCTCCAAAATGACTTAATAAGCTTACTGACCTCATAAACCATCCATTCTACCTAAGTTAGCTCTAAAATGACTCATTTTACCTTAGTTAGCTTACAAGTGATCCAATTTATCCAAGTTAGCTCTAAAATGACCCATTTTACGTAGATTAGCTCCTAAATGATCCATTTTACCTACGTTAGCTTTAAAATGACCCATTTCACCTAGGTTAGCTCCAAAATGACCCATTTCACCTAGGTTAGCTCCAAAATGACCCATTTCACCTAAGTTAGCTCAAAAATGATCCATTTTACCTTAGTTAGCTCAAAAACGTGGCATTTCACCTTAGTTAGCTCATAAACGACCCATTTCAACTAAGTTAGCGCCAAAATGATCAATTTCACCTAGGTTAGCTCATAAACGACCCATTTCACCTAGGTTACCTCATAAACGACCCATTTGACCTAGGTTAGCTCATAAATGACCCATTTCACCTAGGTTAGCTCATAAACAACCTATTTCACCTAGGTTAGCTCATAAACGACCCATTTCACCTAGGTTTGCTCATAAACGACTCATTTCACCTAACTTAGCTCATAAACGACCCATTTCACCTAGGTTTGCTCATAAACGACTCATTTCACCTAGGTTTGCTCATAAACGACCCATTCCACCTAGGTTTGCTCATAAACGGCCCATTTCACCTAACTTAGCTCCAAAATGATCCATTTCACCTAGGATAGCTCATAAACTACCCATTTCACCTAGGTTAGCTCATAAACGATACATTTCGTTAGCTAATATATGGCATATACTTCTTCTTCTAGTCTTCTTCTTCTATTCTTTTTCTTCTAGTCTAATTCATCTTCTAGTCTTCTTTTTCTAACTTTCTTATTTGTCATTTTGCAGGTTTCATTCACTTCATGGAAGCCAGCTTCCTATGATGGATTGCTTGCTTTTTCCTGTTTTTTTCCTTTGATGCACTTCTTGTATTCTACTCGCTTGATATGATGAAACTTTGCATATTGTAATATGTATGGATCGATGGAACTATGTGAAACCTACTATGTATGTATGGATGGATATATATGTGCTGGATATTTATTATGTTGGATATATATGTGCTGGATATTTATGTGATGGATATATATGTGCTGTGAAATATTTGTTGTGATAATTGTTGGATATAAGAAAAACAGAACAAAAAAGAGGCAGTGCAGGCTCTTTGCCGTCCGCGGCAGACGGCAAAGACCGCTTTGCCATCGGTGGCAGACGGCAAAGCGGGCACGTGGCGCCCACCTGTGCTTCCTGGGGATGGACCATTTGGCCAATTTGCCTACTGTGGCGGACGGCAAAGCCAAGCTGATGGCAAAGACTTTGCCTTTGCCGTCCGCCGAGCGGACGGCAAAAAAGAGCGGGCGCTGACGTATAGCTGACGTCGTCTGGCGGACGGCAAAGAGGCGCTCAAATTTGCCGTCCGCTGGCGGACGACAAACGCCGCCGTTAGCCGCCTAACGGAGTAACGCTGGTGGACGTGCAACATTTTGCCGTCCCCCCTCTTTGCCGTCAGCCGCTGTAGGCAATGGGCTCTTTGCCGTCTGCCATAAAAAGTAGATGGCAAAGGACCTGTTTGCCGACCCTATCTTTGCCGTCACTGTTTGCCGTCCTCCGCGGATGGCAAAGTGCTTTGCCGTTAGCCGTCCCTGCCTTTGCCGTCCGCCATGGTAGACGGCAAAGTACTGGATTCCTGTAGTGATGGCCTCTCATCGCTACCTTTACCAAATCGTGTTCACACACTTAGCTCTCAACAGTAGGACATGATGACCACATTCCAATTCATCCCCGATGAATCATACCTGACACAACTCTAAGCAATAGCAGGCATGAAAATTAAGCATAAATGAGTAGGCACATCATGGCTCAAACAACTCCTACTCATGCTAGTGGGTTTCAACTATTTACTGTGGCAAAGACAGGTCATGCATAGGAAAGCTATTCAACTACCGCAACATGTAAAAGTTGAATCGTTGTTGTCCCAATGCAGTAAAAGAGAGCAGGAGTGAGAGAGTGGGATTGTATCGGAATGTTGAATGGAGGTTGCTTTCCTGGCACTTCTAAAGATAACAAAGTTCTTCATCGGTGTCATCGAACTCATCATTGGAACCAGGTCTACTGAGACGGGACAGGCACCGACATACAAAGAAGGAACACAATCAATGCAATGCAAATATATGAGGAATGATCATGACATGGCAATATGTTGTGATTTGAGCTAATGCAACTAAAACCAGAAGGGTTTGAGCCTATTTGAACCAAGGGTTCAAATTCAAACTCAGGTTATGAATTTACAAAGAGCATTAACTTGTTTTGATGTATACAGCGAGGTTAAGTTGCTTTGTCATCATTGAAACTAGTACCAATGGATAGATTGGATTTTTCTGATAATTTTTCATATATAAATTATTTCATTTGGAGTTACAGTTGATTTTATATGAATTTTCGAAGTTTTAAGCATTTTCTAAAATTTCCTGGATTATTTTTAATCCAGAAAATGATTTACTGTGTTAGCCTGACATCAGTGTGACGTCAACAGGTCCACGGAGGTCAGCCAGGTCAAACCTGATGCATGGGACCCACTGGTCAGTGACTAGGCTGGTTAACAGTGCTAATTAAGGTTTAATTTTTGCTAACCCAAAATTAGCAGGGGGCTGGTCCCACCTATCATTAACCCAGGGGATTCAAACCCCGGGTCAAACGAGGTCAACTCGCCGGCGGCTTGACACCAGCGATGACAAGCGCGACGGAGGGACTCGGAAACGAGCCACCGGGCATCATTTCGGCCGTGGTATCTTGCGTTCAAACGAACACAGTGGCGCGCATCGAATGGTGTCAGCGGGAGGTGCTGGGGTGGCCGGAAAAGTGGCCGGCGACGAGCTTCGGCGGCGGCAGTAGCTTGGGCATTCTCGGGGTGGCGCTACAGAGCACGAGAGGAGGCTCTACGGGTGTCTACGGGCTCATGAGATCGTGCTGAGCACGATTCTGTGCTCGGGCATGAGCTGTTGTGGCCGTGACCATGGAGGCGAGAAGTTTGGCGGTGGCGCGGGTCGGTCTCCGGTGGAATGACTGCTACAGTGTGAAAATGAAGCATAGAAGAGGGGGGTTTGGGGAAGGAGCTCACGGCGAGTGCAGGAGGCGTCGAAGCAGGCTCGGGGAAGGCTCGAAGTAGACATCACAGCCATGGCGATCTCGGCTTCCCGAGGTTAAAGATGGTGATGGGGAGAGCGATCGGGGTGTCCCGCAGCTTGTGGATCATCGGGGAGGCATTGGATATGGAGGCGGATCTCTTGGGCGTGTCAGGGAGGTGAGGCAGTGGTTGTGGCTACGACGACGACGAGCAGCGGCGATGGCAGCGTTCGGTCACGGGAGAGAGAGAGAGGGCGGCAGAGGAGTGGAGGAGAATGGGAGAGAGTGAGAGGGGCCCGGGGGTGTGTGGCGTCTCCAGGGAGGCATGGGAGGAAGCATGGAGGTAGGACGTGGCCTGGAGCTTGAGGACGGTGGCGCTGGTGGGCTAGGCTGCCAGCTGGACCGGCTTCAGGTAAGGCCAGGTAAACTCTTTCTCTCTCTTTTTTTATTTCTGCTTTCTATTTATTTCCTCATTGTTTTCGATTAGTTTTAGGACTAAATCATTCTATTAAATTATGAAACTATTTATGGGCACTAACTGAATTATTCCAAAGGCCCTCAAGTGATTCCAGAATATTTGGAGCATTTAAAATATTTATAAAATTCAAATGCCCCAATTCAAATACATTATGATTTAATTCAAAAATCTAGGAATGACCTAGAAACATGTTCATCATTTTTGGCAGAGGTTTTCACCTTTATCAGAAATCACGAACATTTTCAAAGCGTATTTTGGGTTCATTGAATATATGTTTAGGTTGAACCTATTTGAATTCCGTTTTGATGCTAGGGTTTGAACATCCCTAATTCAAATTCCTTTGAATTTAAACATGATGACATGATGATCGAGCAAAGACAAAAAAATACTGATCTAGGGCTGTGACAATGGGTTGCTAGAGTGACAGAAGCTTAAACCCTAGTTTATGTGCTTCGTAAGGGGCTGATTTGGATCCACATGTTTCAGGCTATGGTTAGATTTATCTTAATTATTCTTTCATAGTTGTGAATGCTTGCGAGAGGGTTTAATCACAAGTGGGAAGCTTGCCCAAGTAAGGAAAGCACCCAAGCACCGGTCCACCCACATATCAAATTATCAAAGTAACAAACATGAATCATATGAGCATGATGAAAACTGACTTAACAACAATTCCCATGTGTCCTCGGGGGCGCTTTACTTGATATAAGAGTTTGTCCAGGCTGTCCTTTGCTAAAAAAGTATTGGGCCACCTTGCTGAACCTTTGTTACATTTGTTACTTGTTACCCGTTACAAATTATCTTATCACACAACTATCTGTTATCGATAATTAGTGTGCTTCCGGAGAATACCTTGCTAAAAACCGCTTGTCATTTCCTTCTGTTCCTCGTTGGGTTTGACACTCTTACTTATCAAAAGGACTACAATAGATCCCCTATACTTGTGGGTCATCAAGACTCTTTCCTGGCGCCGTTGCCGGGGAGTGATGCCCCTTTGGTGAGTGGAATTTGGTAAGGAAAAAATTATATTATGTGCTGAAATTTACTCTGACTTGTCACTATGGAAAATAATCCTTTGAGGGGCTTGTTCATGGTATCTTCACCCCGACCAGAATAACAAAGAGTTGCTCCTCAACCTACTGAACCTATTGAAAATATTTATTATGAAATACCTTTGGGTATGATAGATAAACTACTAGCTAATCCTTATGCAGGAGATGGAACACTACATCCTGATATGCATCAAATCTATGTGGATGAAGTTTGTGGATTATTTAAGTTTGCAAGTTTTCCCGAGGATGATTTCAAGAAGAAGGTATTCCCTTTATCTTTGAAGGGAAAGGCATTGACATGGTATAGGCTATGTGATGATATTGGATCTTGGAACTACAACCGATTTAAATTGGAATTTCATCAGAAGTTTTATCCTATGCATCTGGTTCATCATGATCAGAATTATATATATATATATATATAATTTTTGGCCTCGTGAAGGAGAAAGTATCGCTCAAGCTTAGGGAGGCTTAAGTCAATATTATATTCATGCCCCAATCATGAGCTCTCAAAATAAATTACTATTCATAATTTTTATGCTCGGCTTTCTCGTAATGATCAATCCATGCTTGGTAATACTTCTTGTACTGGTTCTTTTATGAAGAAGACTATTGAATTCAAATGGGACTTATTGGAAAAAATTAAACGCAACTCTGAAGATTGGGAGCTCGACGAAGGTAATAAGTTAGGTACAAACCTTAAGTTTGATTGTGTTAATTCTTTTATGGATGCCGAGGCTTTTCGTGAATTTAGCACTAAATATGGACTTGACTCTGAGATAGGAGCTTCTTTCTTTGAATCATTTTCCACTCATATTGATCTCCCCAAGAATAAGTGGTTTATATATCATCGTCATATTGAAGTAAAATTAGTAGAGCCTATTAAAGTTGAAGAAGAAACTATTACTTATAATGTTGATCTTGTTATTCCTACAACTTATATTGAGAAACCACCTTTTCCTGTTAGGATAAAAGATCATGCTAAAGCTTCAGTTGTGGTTCCTAAAAGTTATACTAGACCACCTACACCCCCTGAACAAATTAAAGTTGAACCTAGTATTGTGGTGGTTAAAGATCTCTTGGTCGATAATATTGATGGGCATGTTATTTATTTCTATGATGAAGCTGCCAGAATTGCTAGACCCGATAATAAAGATAAAAATAGACCTGTAGTTGGCATGCGTGTCATTTCTGTTGAAATAGGAGATCATTATTATCATGGCTTATGTGATTTGGGTGCTAGTGTGAGTGCAATTCCGTTTACCTTATACCAAGAAATTATGAATGATAGTGCACTTGCTGAAATAGAATATATTGACGTTACTATTAAGCTTGCTAACAGAGATACTATATCACCAATTGGGATTGTTAGAGATGTTGAAGTCTTGTGTGGGATAATAAAATACCCTACTGATTATGTTGTTCTTGGTTCCCCACAAGATGATTTTTGTCCCATTATATTTGGTAGACCTTTCTCGAACACTGTCAATGCTAAGATAGATTGTGAGAGAGAAACTGTTAGTGTAACTTTTGGGGATGTGTCCCATGAGTTTAATTTGTCCAAATTTCGTAGACAACCCCATGATAAATAATTTCCTAGTAAATATGAAATTATTGGTTTTGCTTCTATTGTTGTGCCTCCTATTCATCCTTTAGAACACTATTTTCTAGACCATGAAAACGATATGTTCATGAATGAAAGAAAGGAATTGGACGAGATATTCTTTAACCAGATGCCTATTTTGAAACACAATTTGCCTGTTGAGACTCTTGGAGATCCTCTGCCTCCCTAGAGTGATCCCGTGTTTGATCTTAAACAATTACATGATACTTTGAAATATGCTTATCTAGATGAAAAGAAGATATATCATGTTATTATTAGTGCTAACCCTTCAGACCATGAAGAAAAGAAATTGTTGAAAACTCTGAAGAAGCATCGTGCCGCAATTGGATATACTCTGGATGATCTTAAGGGCATTAGTCCCATTCTATGTTAGCACAAAATTAATATGGAACCTGATGCTAAAACAGTTGTTGATCATGAACGACGGTTAAATCCAAAGATGAAAGGAGTGGTAAGAAATAAAATACTAAAATTTCTGGAGGTAGGTATAATTTATTCGGTGGAAGATCATATGTTCAGATCCTTAATGATATTCAATACCCCTCTGATTATGAACATTAATATGCTTTGTGAGTAGTTATGTTTGTTCCTGAGGACATGGGAGAAGTCTTGTTATAAGTAATCATGTGAATTTGGTATTCGTTTGATATTTTGATGAGATGTGTGTTGTCTTTCCTCTAGTGGTGTTATGTGTACGTCGACTGACACTTCACCCTGATTTGGGCCTAGGGGAAGGCATTGGGAAGTAATAAGTAGATGATGGGTTACTAGAGTGACAGAAGCTTAAACCCTAGTATATGTGTTGCTTCGTAAGGGGCTCATTTGGAGCCACATGTTTCAGGCTATGGTTAGATTTATCTTAATTCTTCTTTCATAGTTGTGGATGCTTGTGAGAGGGCTTAATCACAAGTGGGAAGCTTGTACAAGTAAGGAAAGCACCCAAGCACCAGTCCACCCACATATCAAATTATCAAAGTAACGAATGCGAATCATATGAGCATGATGAAAACTGACTTGACAATAATTCTCATGTGTCCTCAGGGGCGCTCTGCTTTATATAAGAATTTTTCTAGGCTTGTCTTTGCTATAAAAAGGATTGGGCCACCTTGCTGAACCGTTGTAACATTTGTTACTTGTTACCCGTTACAAATTATCTTATCACACAACTATCTATTATCGATAATTTATGTGTTTCCGGAGAATACCTTGCTGAAAACTGCTTGTCATTTCCTTCTATTCCTCGTTGGGTTTGACACTCTTACTTATCAAAAGGACTATGATAGATACCATATACTTGTGGGTCATCAAGACTCTTTCCGGGCGCCGTTACCGGGGAGTGAAGCCCTTTGGTGAGTGGAATTTGGTAAGGAAAAATTTATATTACGTGCTGAAATTTACAGTGACTTGTCACTATGGAAAATAATGATTTGAGGGGATTGTTCAGCGTATCTTCACCCCGACCAGAAGAATAAAGAGTTGCTCCTCAACCTGCTGAACCTACTGAAAATATTTATTATGAAATTCCTTCAGGTATGATTGATAAATTGCTTGCTAATCCTTATGTAGGAGATGGAACACTACATCCCAATATGCATCTAATCTATGTGGATGAAGTTTGTGGATTATTTAAGCTTGCAAGTTTGCCTAAGGATGATGTCAAGAAGAAGGTCTTCCCTTTATCTTTTAAGGGAAAGCCATTGACATGGTATAGGCTATGTGATGATATTGGATCTTGGAACTACAACCGATCGAAATTGGAATTTCATCAGAAGTTTTATCCTCTGTATCTGGTTCATCGTGATCGGAATTATATATATAATTTTTGGTCTCGTGAAGGAGAAAGTAGCACTCAATCTTGGGGGTGGCTTAAGTCAATGTTATATTCATGCCCCAATCATGAGCTCTCAAGAGAAATCATTATTCAGAATTTTTATGCTCGGCTTTCTCGTAATGATCAATCCATGCTCAATAGCTCTTGTACTGGTTCTTTTATGAAGAAGACTATTTAATTCAAATGGGATTTATTGGAAAGAATTAAATGCAACTCTGAAGATTGGGAGCTCGATGAAGGTAAGGAATCAGGTATAAACCATAAGTTTGGCTGTGTTAAATATTTTCTAGATACTGGTTTTTTTCGTGAATTTAGCACTAAATATGGACTTGACTCTGAGATAGTAGCTTCTTTGTGTGAATCATTTGCTACTCATGTTGATCTCTAAGAAGGGAGGTATTACTGTTGTTCCTAATGATAAGAATGAATTGATCCCACAAAGAATTGTTATAGGTTACAGAATGGTAATTGATTTTCACAAATTAAACAAATCTACTAGGAAATATCATTACCCTCTACCTTTTATTGATCAAATGCTTGAAATACTATCCAAACATACACACTTTTGCTTTCTAGATGGTTATTCAGGGTTTTCCCAAATACCCGTGTCACAAGAGGATCAAGAAAAAACTACTTTTACATGCCCTTTAGGTACCTTTTCGTATAGACGTATGCCTTTTGGTTTATGTAATGCACCTGCTACCTTTCAAAGAGGTATGACTGCCATATTCTCTGACTTTTGTGAAAAGATTGTTGAGGTTTTAATGGACTATTTCTTCGTTTATGGAACATCTTTTGATGATTGCTTAAGCAACCTTGATCGAGTTTTGCAGAGATGTGAAGAAACTAATCTTATCTTGAATTGGGAGAAGTGCCACTTTATGCTTAATGAAGGTATTGTCTTGGGGCATACAATCTCAGAATGAGGTATTGAAGTTGATAAAGCTAAAGTTGATGCTATTGAAAAAATGTCGTGTCCTAAAGATATTGAATGTATAAGAAGTTTCCTTGGTCATGTTGGTTTCTATAGGAGATTTATTGAAGACTTCTCTAAAATTTCTTGGCCTCTCACTAACCTTTTGCAAAAAGATGTTCCATTTGTTTTTGATGATGATCGTGTAGAAGCCTTTGAAATACTTAGGAAAGCCTTGATTTCTGCACCTATTGTTCAACCACCTGATTGGAACCTACCCTTTGAAATTTTGTGTGATGCTCGTGATTTTGCTATAGGTGCTGTTCTAGGACAAAGAGTTGATAAGAAATTGAATGTCATTTGTTATGCCAGTAAAACTCTAGACAGTGCTCAAAGAAATTATGCTACCACTGAAAATAATTTCTAGAAGTTGTGTTTGCTTGCGATAAATTTAGATATTGTATTGTTGATTCTAAAGTAACTGTTCACACTGGTCATGCTGGTATTAAATTCTTATGGAAAATAAAGATGCTAAAGCTAGACTTATTAGATTGGTTCTCGTGCTACTAGAATTTAATTTGTGTATTATGGATAGAAAGGGAGTTGAGAGTCTCGTAGAAGGAAACTTGTCTAGGTTAGAAAATATTCTCGATGACCCACTACCTATTGATGATAGTTTTCCTGATGAAAAATTAGCTGACATAAATGCTTCTCATAGTGCTCCATCGTATGCTGATTATGCTAATTACATTGTTTCTAAATTTATACCACCTAGTTTCACATACTAGCAAAAGAAAAACTTTTTCTATGATTTAAGATATTACTTTTCGAATGACCCACACCTTTATAAATAAGGAGTAGATTGTGTTATTAGACGTTGTGTACATGAGCATGAACAGGAACAGGAACAGATCCTACGCAAGTGTTACTCCGAGGCCTATGGAGGACACCATGCTGGAGATAGAACTGCACACAAGGTATTGCAATCTGGTTTTTATTGGCCTACTCTCTTCAAGGATGCTCGTAAGTTTGTCTTGTCTTGTGATGAATGTCAAATAATTTTTAATATTAGTAGATGTCAGGAGATGCCTATGAATTATTCACTTGTTATTGAACCATTTGATGTTTGGGGCCTTGATTATATGGGACCTTTTCCTTCCTGCAATGGGTATACCCATATTTTAGTTGTTGTTGATTACATTACTAAGTGGGTAGTAGCTATTCCAACTAGTACTGCTGATCACAACACTTCTATGAAAATGCTTAAAGAAGTTATTTTCCCAAGGATTGGAGTCCCTAGATATTTAATGACTGATGGTGGTTCACACTTTATTCATGGTGCCGTAAATTGCTTGCTAAATATGATGTCAACCATAGAATTGCATCACCTTACCATCCTTAGTCTAGTGGTCAAGTAGAATTGAGCAATAGAGAAATTGAATTGATCTTGCAAAAGAGTGTCACATATCTAGAAAGAATTGGTCTAAGAAACTTGATGATGCATTATGGGCTTATAGAACTGCATATAAAAATCATATGGGTATGTCCCCATATAAAATGGTTTATGGAAAAGCATATTACTTACCTCTTGAACTAGAACATATAGCTTATTGGGCAATTGAAGAGCTCAACTATGATTTCGAAGTTGCCGGTGAGAAGAGGTTATTTGACATTAGCTCACTTGATGAATGGAGAACCCAAGCCTATGAAAATGCCAAGTTTTTAAAATAAAAAGTTAAAAGATGGCTTGATAGAAGGATACAAAAGCGTGAATTTAATGTAGGTGACCATGTCTTGCTATACAACTATCATTTAAGGTTTTTTGCAAGAAAGCTTCTCTCTAAATGGGAAGGTCCATACATTATCGAGGAGGATTATTCTTCCGGTGCCATCAAGATCAACACCACCGAAGGCACCAATCCAGAGGTGGTAAACGGGCAAAGAATCAAACATTATATTTCAGGTACTCCCATAAATGTTTAAACCAATATTATTAATATCGTATTATTAATACCGTAACACTGGAGGAGTACATAACGGAGACCTACCAGAACGTTCCAGACCCCCGAAAAGGAATAGGTATGTGATACGGTAAGGAAACCGACTCCAAACTTTTCCAATGGCAATTTTACTCCGTTTTGGAATATTTAAAATTTAGGAAAATAAAAAGTAGTCCGAAAACTGCACGAGGAGGCTACAAGCCCTTGGGGCGTGTCCTAGCCCCCTAGGCGTGCCTCCCAAGCTTGTGGCCACCTCGTGTGCCCTCCGGACTCCATTTTCTTACAGTACACTCCTTTTGGTCGGTAAAAATTCATTATATAATCTCCTGAAGGTTTTGACCATCGTATCACAGCAAAATCCACTATTCTTGTTTCGAGAAGTTTTTCCGATAGATCTAGATCACCATGACGTCACCGAGCACCCCCAAGGACAAGTTTTTCGAGAAGGTCATGAACCCTTACCTCACGGAGGTGCTGCAATACCCTCAAGCCATCGAGATGCATGAGGGTGTGCTATAAATCCATGATGTTCAAGGACCAAGGACGACCGGAAGCGTGGAGTCCAGG
This sequence comes from Triticum urartu, assembly GCF_056163025.1. NCBI lineage: Eukaryota > Viridiplantae > Streptophyta > Magnoliopsida > Poales > Poaceae > Triticum > Triticum urartu. The sequence goes on along the minus strand of NC_141879.1, from coordinate 345,557,588 downwards.
CTCGAGCCAATGGAGCAAGAGATGTTCAAGTGCAAAGGACTGGTGGAGCGCGGACTCAACGCCAATCACTCCATGATCACGGATTTTACTCGTGACCAAAAGCTGGGTCCTAGTGAGATTGGGAAGGCCATCTTCAAGCTTCATGAGAAAAATGAGCATCCCCAAGCCTAGATCTATGACCTGCAGAACCAAAACTGTGAGTATGAATATAGATTTAAGAGGATGAGTTTGGCTGTTGATTTGAGGATCCCGGAGACTCGTTCGTCTTTCTATGATGGTGAATCTATGCCCTGGAAGATGGAGGAGAAGCCTACAACATCGTCAACTCCATCATCACCACCTCCGAAGAAGGAAAATTGATTATATGGGTATGGGCACTCCCCTTGGCAACTACCAAGCTTGGGGGAGGTGCCCCAATATCATATCACCATCACATCTTTACCTTTATCATTTTTCTTAGTTTGATCCTTTTGGTTATATCTTGATATACTAGAATAAAAGTTTTTAGTATGATCTACTTTTGAGCTTCGCTTTGAGTTCTATCTATGTAATCGAGTCCACTCGGTTATATAATAAAGAGTAGTTTTGAGTTGACCGCTTTACTCTTTTGCTATGGTCTTGAGAAAAAATGAACAAAAGAAATAATAGATTATATAGTGATCTTATGGAGAGTGATGACTTCACATATAAAGAGTATGATGAATAAAATTTGTTGGGAGTTGACAAACAAAGTTTTGGTCATTATTGCAATTAATAGGAAGTATAAAGAAAGAGAGGTTTCACATATAAATATATTATCTTGGACATATTTTGTGATTGTGAGCACTCATTAAAATATTACATACTAAAAAGTTGATGTTGGACAAGGAAGACAACATAATGGGTTATGTTTTCTTATATCCGAATAGAAGTTATATTGTCATGGATCCTCCAACATGTTGAGCTTGCTTCTCACCCCATGCTAGCAAAATCTTTTGCACCAAGTAGAGATACTACTTGTGCGTCCAAGCATCCCCAAAACCAGTTTTCCCATGAGAGTCCACCATACCTACCTATGGATTGAGTAAGATCCTTCAAGTAAGTTGTCATCAGTGCAAGCAATAAAAATTTCTCTCTAAATATGTATGATCTTTAGTGTGAAGAAGATAAGATTTATACGAACTTGTGAAATGGAAGAAATAAAAGCGACATAGTGCATAATGATGTTCTTTATTACAAGCGGCAATATAATGTGACATTATTTTGCAATAAGATTTTGTGCGTCCAACCATAAAAGCACATGACAACCTCAGCTTCCCTCTATGAAGGGCCTATCTTTTACTTTTATCTTCTACCTTTATAAAAGAGTCATGGCGACTTCACCTTACCATTTTACACTTTGTCTTTTTGGCAAGCACTTTATGTTGGGGAAAGATCTAGATATTTATATATCCACTCGGATGTAGGTTATCATAAAGTATTATTGTTGACATTACCGTTGAAGTAAATGGTTGGGAGGCGAAACTATAAGCCCCTAACTTTCTCTGTGTCCGATTGAGGCTTTGAACTAATAAGTATCCACTACGACCAGAGACCCTTCGACGAAACTGTGTGCGATGCAATAATCGCAAATGGTGGTGTAAAAACCCCGTCAAAAAGGTGCAAAACATTTGCGATGACGGATGCATCAAACATGGTTCAGATTTTAGTTGTGTGTGTGATGCAGGGCATACGGTTCGGTTCAATTAACTATTTGCGATGAGGAGGAACAAAATAAACGTGTAGCCAGATGAAGGTGTGTGCGATATACAGCATACAGTTCACTCAGATGAACTGTTTGTGATTAGGCAACACAAAAGAAACATGCAGCCAGATGAAGGTGTGTGCGATGTACAGCATGCAGTTCACTCGGACGAACTATTTGTGATTAGGCAACACAAAACAAACGGTCTGCCAGATCAAGGTGTGTGCGATATACGGCATGCGGTTCACTCGGCCTTCTCGTCAGTGTGTGACCTCTGTGGCAACCGTTCGCTCCCCACTAGCCTCTTCGTGTACCGTGTCAACCATCCACCGCGTATTTTCCTTTCCCTCTCAATTTGGAACTGCTGCTGCACGCTCTTCCTCCCTTCATTTTCCTTCACCCTTACTTCTGCCATTGTTCGATCATCTTCTCCATGGAGGGAACAGGCCGGAAATGACCCTGTTATTCTTGCCCTGATCTGAAAGATGACATGGTAGAGGAACTCATTGATCAGTGCGACGTCATCACCTCGGCTAGCATGGCAGGTTCGTTCAAGACCATTCTTGACTCAACTAATAACATCATTACAAGCAACCCAAGGGTCCAGGAGCGGTTTGATTTCCCTATCTTCTTCACCGTGATCCTGCTGACTGGCGCGGGGACGATGGAAGCCTCACCTTGTGCAAGTTGATGTCGCTTGATAATGATACGTGTGATGTTAAGATGCCATCGCTTGAGGGAAATGCTTGGGCAGTTGCAAATGGAGATTGGATTGTTTATATTGGGTACAACTGCGAGTGGGAATGTGTGAATGTGTACACTCGTCACCGGGTTCCACTTCCAAAAATCTCAGACTGGCTAGAGGTTGAGCACACCTATATTCTACGTGATTTCAAATACAATCATGGTGACTGTAGTTTACGGAAGATAGCAATTTGTTGAGTTCCCAGCCGCTCTTGGGATTACATGAACTATGAAGTTGTTGCTATCTTCGACAAGCTTGTTGCCGTCCTTACTTCCACGCCTCGATGGATATTGCTCAAAAATCAATTTTTGTAAATGGGTGAGTACTAAGATGCAATTCAATACGAGGGTCTTGTGTTTGCTGCCACCACTCGTGGCACTATTTTTGCATGGAATCCTGATGCTTTCGGTACATTTGTCTTCCATCGTAATTATAATTGTTTCATCCACATGCATGCGGGTTAGCTAGTTTCCATTTACTAATTAACCTTCTTGTGTTTCCAAGGTTCTATGAACATTCCACCACCTATACTTGAAAAAAATTATAACCAAGGGGGAGATGATGATGCTGATGATCATGAGCATGAGGACGAGCAGGACCCATATACTCAGTGGCACCTGGCAACATCTTCCGATGGATCACCTCTTCTTGTCTATATACAGGGCACTGCCGATGTTACTAAGGAAGCAGGTGTTGTCTCGCATGGTCGCACTCTCTAGTCCTATTCCAACATCTGTTGCAGGGTATTCGGCATGGATGCTGGTGTACTAGTGCCAACACCTTCTCCCTGGTTCAGTATTGAATGTCTTGGAGGAAACTCGCTCTTCCTTAAAAAAACTATCCAATGATGGTGAAAGGCGATCCAGCTGATGTTGACACAACGTTACTACCATTTATGAGAAGCAATTGTATCTATACCACGGACATTGATATGCTTCCCTACCATCCCAATGTGGGTCCTGACATAGGCCGCTTCAGCCTGGATAATCAGTCCTGCATTGGTCTCGAGATTGACAGTAGGTGGCCCTTCCCAGAGAATCACTTCTGGTTCAAAGCAAGCATTTCCAATGCCGACGAGTGGTTGAGCTGAAGTTCATTTCATCGCTTTGTTATTTATTGTGTGAGAAAAACTTTACTTTACTAGAATGTTTTGATGGAAATGATCTATAATCCAATGTGTATCCTTGTTGTCGTTGTGGGTTGATGACTTGTTGTATGTAATCAATGGTACATTTGCATATGCGTCCATCAACTCACGCCTACTAGTGGTGTCCATATGAACAGTGCTAGTGATTTTAGTTGCAAAAATTAGATAGTGCTAGTGATTTTTAGCTGCATATTTTGAAAAATCGCGGTGTTACAAGGTTGACAAATGGCAATGTTACTAGATAAACAAATGTCAATATTTCCAGTTTGACAAATGGCAACATACCCAAAATGACATATGCAAGTCTTACCCAATTGTTTCTACATGGTTGCACACGGGTCATGCAAAACAACCGTCTGCTTGAAGGGATGCACAAATCCTGCACTGCGAGGGAAGACCATAGCTCTCACTTTGCATACGGGTGTTCTATCTAAAACGTTTGCGATCAAGAGCTGCAGAAATCCTACTCAGCACATTTTCCCTTGGCTTCCTGGGGAAGCTGTCGGTTTGCATAAGGGTGTTCTAACTAAAATGTTTGCGATGAGTGTTTTATATTTAATAACCATTGATGTTTTTTCCAGAATAAAATCATTTGATAAGTCTGTACATTAAGAGAGAAAAACGCAAGTTCGTTCAAACCATATGTTTCATTCAATCACATTGTGAATTTATATTCATCTGATCGATAATTCGAGATACAGTATTAAAGCCCGCAAAAAAATATTTCCGGCAGCGGTGGACGTGGCGTGCCGCGCAGTCGTTGTCATTGTCATCCTCCGGGACGCCGTTGTTGAAGTCTTCAAGGCAGCACAAAATGTTCTTCACTTGTAAATCAAACATCATGTCGTCGCACGATTGACGGGCGGGGCATGGGAGGATGGCAACTGGCACCGCTGAGAGGTAGCGGTCGACGGTAGAGTCCCATGCCGCTGAGTGGGGCGCGCGCACGGGCGTAGGCGTGGCGGGTGCAGCCAAATGCACAGGGACCGGCACCGCGGTGGGTGGAGGGGCGCGCACGGGCAGGGGCACGGGCGTGGCGGGTGCAGCCAAACACACGGGGGGGCGCCATGGTGGGTGGAGGGGTGCACACGGGCACGGGCGCCGGCGCTGGCATGTACACGAGCTCGCGCGGGTCCACAGAGACTTCACTGACGCCCGCTGCTTCTAACTCGGCGACCAGCCCATCAACGCTATAGGGATGGTCCCTGGTGCGGGCGCGGGGATGGGAGCTGGGACGGGAACGGGGGCAGCAACAGCCATTGCCAGCTCATTTTGGGCCATGTCCATGAGGCCCCATTCCATCTTATTTTCTATCTCCTCCGACTCAGAGTCGACTTCACCAAACTTGAAGACTAGTGGTAGGTGATCATTCTGCGCCATGGCGTTGGTGGAGGTCTGCGGGAGGTAGGGGAATGGGAGGCGAACAGTAAGGCCACCCATATTAAACAACGACTTGGGCGGCATTAATGGAGTGGGTGGCCACAGAAGTCAAAGGGCTCTCTTTCCAGTGAACCTGCGCAGCCTACAACTCGCATGCTTCCCGCTGAGCCTTCGCATTGGAGGACAGCTTGCGCGCCTCTCGGTCAGCCTTCGCACCGCACTCTGCTCGCACGCCTCCCGTTCAGTCAAGGTCAAGCAGCTATCCACACGGCACCTCCTATAGCCATTAAAATGAAGACACGTGGCGTCACGTGAATGGTTAACATAATACACACGATTTGAATTATACAAATGTTTGAGATATTAAAGTGGCAGCTATTTTTTCAAAATGCCTTTGTTGGCTGTTATCCGAGTGTGCCTTCTCTCAAAATGGACATGAAAAATATCACAACATGTCGGGTGCCATTCCATGAAAGCATGCCAAGTTTCATGAATTTCAAACGAGTTTTGGATTTACTAGAATTTAAAAACAAAGTATCCCAATGTTTTGCCGGCAATCAGTGGTGCCCTGGTGCTTGGAATTCATTCCCATTTCTTGCATGGGACCTAAGCATGCACCCAAGGACACAAATTTGATTTTTCAACCAATTTATATGCATTAGAGCATGTCATTGTAGTTCAAATTTGAATTCTTCACATAAATGCATTGAAAACTCAATTAATGCATAAAAATGTCCAAACAAACCCCGAAAAATCCCAAAAATTGACACAACACTCCTGTTGTTCTATGTTGACACAAGAAAATTTTTGAAAGGAATAAGAGGCAATGGATATCGTTTCGTCCCCAAAGGTGGGATGTTCCCTACCGAAACCATCAAGCTTGTTGTGAGAAGCATATCCCCAAACCTTCCCCAAATGGGACAAAATGTTTACCATGACATGTTGATGCCGCTCCATGATAGCATGCCAAGTTCCATGAATTTTAGATTAGCTTTGGATTTACTAGAATTTAAAAACCAGGTATCTCAATGTTTGCGGCTGAGTGACCGTGGCAGGGTGTTTGACATTCATTCCAATTTCTTGCATGGGAGCTAAGCATGCACCCAAGGACACATATTTGATTTTTCAACCAATTTATATGCATTAGAGCATGTGCATGTAGTTCAAATTTGAATTATGCACATAAATGCATTGAAAACTCAATTAATGCATAAAATGTCCAAACAAACCCCAAAAAATCTTAAAAATTGACACAACACTCCTGTTGTTCTATGTTGACACGAGAATTTTTTTGAAAGAAATAAGAGGCAGTGGATATCGTTTCGTCCCCAAAGGTGGGACGTTCCCTACTGAAACCATCAGGCTTGTTGTGAGAAGCTCTGGTTTGTGAGAAGCATATCCCCAAACCGGTGCCAAATGGGACAAAAAAATTACCACGACATGTTGATGCCGCTCCATGATAGCATGCCAAGATTCATGAATTTCAGACGAGTTTTGGATTTACTAGAATTTAAAAACCAAGTATCTCAATGATTGCAGCTGAGTGACGGTGGCAGGGTGTTTGACATTCATTCCCATTTCTTGCATGGGACCTAAGAAGGAAACAAAGGACATAGATTTGAATTTTCAACTAACTTATATGCATTGGAGCATGTGTCTGTAGTTCAAATTTGAATTATGCACATGAATGCATAGAAAACTCAGTTAATGTATAAAAATGGCCAAGCGAACCCCAAAAATCCCAAAAATTGACACAACACTCCTGTTGTTCTATGTTGACACTAGGGAAAAATTGAAATTGAGAAGAGGCAACGGATATCGTTTTGTCTAGAAAGGTGAAATGTTCCCTACCGAAACCATCACACTTGTTGTGAGAAGCTCTAGTTTATGAGAAGCTTATACCCAAACCAGCCCCAAATGGGACAAAAATTTTACCACAGAATGTTGATGCCGCTCCATGATAGTATGCCAAGTTTCAAGAATTTCGGAGGAATTTTGGATTTACTAGAATTACAAAAACAAGTACGTCGATGTTTGCCGGAGAGCCACGGTGTCGTGGTGTTCGAATTTCATCCCCATTTCTTGCATGGGACATAAGCATAAACCAACGGGCACATATATGATTTTGCAACCCATGTTGGTGCACCGGAGCATGTGCATGTAGTTCAATTTTGAATTGTGCACGTGAAATGGCTAGAAAACCAATTTAATGTATAAAATGTTCAAACGAACCCTGAATAATTCCAATTCTTTGACGCCACACATATAGTTGCATGTTCACTACAGATAAAAGGCATGGTAATTCAAACACCGTCCATTGCCGTTGTGACCCCATTATGTAATTCAAATCAAGATGAAAAATCAAGTAGATCGCACACAGTTTATTGTCACCAACTGTGTGAGATGCAGCATAAAATATCCTGGAGCACCGTCGGTGTATAGTACGCCTATGGCTTATGCGAGAAGGAGCGTCAGCTATAGTCCACACCCGGTGTCTCAAGCACACTAGCTTGATCCCCAAATATCATCTCACTGTTGAATCGTCGCCGGTGAAAGATGGGCACGTGGACCCGCATCGTGAGGGCAACTTCGGTGGCCCACTTCGGCGAGAGCGCGGCCGCAGCCGCCATGCGTGCTAACAAGGTGCATGAGTGTGGCCACAATCTATGACCGGGTGGCCAAGGCAGCCCAAATGGCCGCTGTTGCTTCTCAGGTGAGGTCAGCAACGTCTGCCTCGTGATAGCAACTGGCGAGAGCGGCACAGCAGCTGTCCGTTTTGCAGCGGCGGCCATAGCCCTAATGGAGGCCGCCCATGACCATGTCGAGGTCGCCCATGTCCAGCTCCTGGTGGTCACTGCATAAATTGAACGAAGCTTCTCCAACAACGGTCGGCAACCCACGACGGAAGAGCTGGCAATCACCGAGAGCGTTCGAGCAGTCGTTCGTTCCTCTGCCGCATACCTTGCGACGATGGAGCCCGTCCAAGCCCAGATCGTGGCCGCCCACGCCCAGCTCGTGGCGGCCTTTTCCAAAGAGATGGCGGATGCGGATGGCGAGATTCTTGCCGAGTATGGTGCGATGGATGCCATGGAGCCCCTTCCCCAGGAGACCATCGGGCGCGAGCTGTACATGGAGGCGGCGGCGGAGATCGACGAGCAGTAGCCGTAGTAGTACTCTTTGTTTTGTTTAATTATAAGAGCACCGGTCTTTAATTTTTAGAGTAATGTTTAGGTCAGCTAGCTCTTTTTAATTGCTGAACTTGCTCAATTAAGAAGTGTGGGTGACCTGTAGTCTCCTTTATGTACCCAAATTATGCAATGACGTAGATGACCGCCGTAACCATGGAAATTCGAACCAAAATTTTTGACGTTCAAACTCATCACACATGGGTTAAGCTATCTGAATCGTTTGTGATGTTCACATATCGCACACAGTTCTGAATAAGGGACCGTGTCTGGTGACACTTTGCGCGCCAATTTTTTCGCTGTAGCGATTCCAAATTTTCGGCTTCCGCGGAAATATCTACCTCCCTCCCCCTCCCCCTTACCAAAAGCCACATTTCCCATGTTTCCGCCTTCCTTTCCAAGTTGAAACCTTCACTCCTTGCTTGCAGCGCCGCCTCCTCATCGGCGACCCTCCTTCATGCTGCTCGGCCTCGCCTATCCAGGGAAGTAATCCACACCCGACCCCCATCCTCCTCTTCCTTCCACATCCCACATGCCCCGACTGCCGGCGCGAGCATGACACCTTCCACCCAAATCACCGACCCCTCCACTAAATAAGCGCCACCCTAAGCCATGATGCATGCAGTATAGCTAGGATCTCAAGGAGCATTTGGCAGTGGAGAAGCAAATCGCGGCTGCATGCGCGGATGAGGTCGCGACGCGGTTGGATGCTTTAAACGACAGTTCATGGCGTTTTCGAGGCCACTGTCGGTGCTTACCTCATTTTGAGAGCCAGCAGGTTGGTGCCCGGAGCGGCTCAGGCAAGTCACCACTACAACGAGGGCACCCACAAAGTGGAGGCCTCGCCCTCTTCCATGTCCAAGGAGCCAATCGTTATCGATATCTCCGACAATGAGGAGTAGCTTGTCTTATTAGCTCACTATAAGGACCCATGTTCAATTTGCTAGCTACTGCCTTTCCTTAACAAATTCAAGTGAATTGTCCTATCTACTTTCACCATGCAGTCTTCTGCTCTAGAGTATATGTTCTATATGTCGTGCAATGTGGTGTTCAGTTAACTGTTTGGTTCAATTCTACAAATGTGATGTTCAATTCTTCAGGGTGCAATTTTCCAAGTTGTCTAGCATGATTGGTTGTGATGCACCGAGACCGATGCGCCAGGTGTCTTCCAGTTATTCGTTGCTATTGCCTTGTCATCCGCTTGTGTGTTGCATTTTGTCATGTCATCATGTGCATTGCATCATCATGTTTTCAAAACTTTCATCCTTTCTGGTCTCCCCGTTCCTTCCGTTGTCCATTATAAGCCCAGACACACTTGCATGCGCCCGCGGAACATCCAAAATATTATTTTATAAGTGGACAGAAAATATTCTCAAAATCGGTTGAAGTTGGCATGCGGTGTTGTTATAGTGTAGGTAGGCCGCCTGCCAAGTTTCATCGCATTCGGAGTCCGTGTGACTCCCCAACGGATAACTATAGCGGTAGTATAGCCGGTCTTTTCGTTAGATGTTTTCGGTCTTTGGAAACCGTGCCGGGCTGCATCTCTCCCCTCTTCTCTCAGACCAACCCTCTCTCCATAGTCCACCTAGGCCCATGCCTACCCCTCTTTGCGCCATGTATAGACCTCTCGTGCGCGTCCGAAACTTCCCCGGACCCGACCCAGGCAGTTGTCACCGCTGGATTCACATCATCCCCAAACATCTACATTACATCACCATTTTCATATTTGGACTCCCTAGCCTTTTTTCCCTGACCGTCCGATTTTGTTCGAAGGGAATAGATCACCCCAAATCTAACCTGAATGCTATGTATAAATATCGGACCAAAACCTAGTCTAGGCAGTCCCATCCATCCAATCCCTCACCCGTCGCTGCCACTCTCAATCTTGGGATCCTCCCAGATCCCCTCCTCACCAACCCATGCATATCCTGCCACCTCCCCAGATCCACCAATCATCCACCCATCTGGAGCCGTCAGATCAGCATCCAATGGCTCCTATGCCCCCAGTTCATCCGATCGAGCAGCCTCGATCCAGCCTCCCAGCACCCGTGCTCGAGCGCTCCCGAGGCCGAGCTCCTCCAACCTCCAACGCCGCGTCGCCCCGACGAGCCTGCCAGCCGGCGACCTCGACCTCAGGCCGACCCGTCGCGCCGCCTCTTCTTTCCCTTCCTCCTCTGGTTCTTTTCCCTCTCACTCACCCCGCCTCTCTCTCTCTCGTAGGTGGAGTCCATGGCGCCCCGTCCGAACCTCCACCAGCGCTGCCTCCTCTGTCGACTTGAACCCCGCCGAATCAGGGCCTCGTCGTCCGCGCCGACGACCAAGCCACCACCCCATTCCCGCTGTCCGCTGCCCGCTCCTCGCTAAGTTCGCCGCGGCATCCGACGCAGGTTCGGCCGCCTCCTCTGCATTCTGCATCGAGCAGGAGGTCGACGCCCCTGTACCGAACCTGCTGCTGCTCTGCATCAGTCCGTCGTCCCACACCTGGACCTTCCCTGCGCCCCAAGCTAGTCTCCATTGGACCCATCGCCAAGCACCGTCGTGTCCCCGTCATTTTCCATCACTGCCGAACCTTTTGTCGTTCCTGTCACCAAGTTCTTCGCCCGCAACAGCACACGACGCGCCCATTGACTGCTCGCTGATCGGCGCCCTCCTTCGTGTGTAGCACCACTCGCCTTCGCCCGGTTCCCCGCCACCAAGTCTAGCACAGCACCGCCGCGAGCCGCCTCCTTCCTTGGATCCTCCCCGCCCCGTCGCCCGGCTCGCCTCCTCTGCTTCGTTCGAGCAGGGAGGACGACGCATGCTTGTTGCGTTGACCGCTTCCACTCCAGGAGCTAGGCCACCTCCCCCTGTCCTGTTGACCTCAAGTCAAGATCCCTTGGCCCATATCCGAGGCCCAAAGTGAGTAGCCCCTCTCCACTTCCTCTCCTGTACACTAGCGGGCCAACCAGATTCGGCCCAGTGTGTTTTTTTCCTTGTCTGCGATTTTAGCAATTAATCCTGAGACAACAGTTTTTACAGAAAAGTCCTCCGAGTTCATGCATATCATGACTCACAATAGGTGCATCGGATTGAAGTGATTTCTATATGGAAGTTGCTTAGAATCTGGTCTAGTTTCATAATATCTAACTTTCATGCATGTTTAAAATGTTTAAAATGTTGTTTGTGTCATTTTGCCCATATGCTATGCTAAAATGATTTAATTCATAACTTAATAACCGTAGCTCGAAATTTAATAAACTTTATATGTAAATGGGGTAGAAAAATTCGTAGTTTAACATGGTGTACTTACTTTGCATGTTTAACAAGTTTAAAATATGGTTTTGGGCAGAACAGTACCGAATTCATAATATGCACATAAGGATTCTCCGGACTTGTTGCTTGTTGTTCCGGCCTCATTTAAACTTGCCTAGATAGGTAGTTTTCATATGCTTCACCTCTTGCCATGATAACCAACATTTAAAATTGTTGAGTACCTAAACGGGAGAGAACTAAATAATTGTTGTGGTGTTTCGTCAATATGCAAATCGTTGTATATTGAGCTCCACTTAGCTTGTAGTGTTGCTTGTGCATTTTGCCATGCCATGCCGCTTTAAACCGGACATGCATCATACTTGGTTGTGCATCATGCCATGATTTTGCGTTGGTTGTTTACCATGTTGTTTGCTTCTTTCCGGTGTTGCTTCTTTGGGTTAGTTCCATTAACGCCGCCTTTGTGAGGATCCGTTTGACTATGTCCGTTTGTCTTCTTCATGGACTCGTTCTTCTTCCTTGCGGGATCTCAGGCAAGATGACCATACCCTCGAAATCACTTCTATCTTTGCTTGCTAGTTTCTCGCTCTATTGCTATTGTAACACCCACGATGCGGCTATATCTCCCAGGTGTCGGAGCACGACTTAGAGGCATAACCGCATAGTAGGCATGTCGCAAGAGGGGTAATCTTTACACATCCCATGTACTGAATAAGAAAGGGATAAAGAGTTGGCTTACAAACTCCACTTGACACAATACATAAATATAGCATTACATCATCCAGAATACAATCAAGGTCCGACTATGGAACCAAATAAAGAAAGACAACCCCAATTGCATAGATCCCCGATCGCCCCAACTGGGCTCTTCTACTTGAACAAAATCTTCATCGAGCTCCCACTTGAGCTGGGTTGCGTCATCTGCATTGGTATCATGGGCACCTGCAAATGGTTTGGAAGTATCTGTGAGCCACGAGGACTCAACAATCTCACACCTGCGAGATCAAGACTATTTAAGCTTATGGGTAGGAAAGGGGTAATGAGGTGGAGCTGCAGCAAGCACTAGCATATATGGTGGCTAACTTACACAAATGAGAGCGAGAAGAGAAGCAAAGCACGGTCGTGAACTAGAAGTGATCAAGAAGTGATCCTGAAACTACTTACGTTCAAGCATAACACAAGAACCGTGTTCACTTCCCGAACTCCGCCGAGAAGAGACCATCACGGCTACACACACAGTTGATGCATTTTAATTAAGTTAAGTCTCATGTTTTCTACAACCGGACATTAACAAATTCCCATCTGCCCATAACCGCGGGCATGGCTTTCGAAAGTTCAAACCCTACAGGGGTGTCCCAACTTAGCCCATCACAAGCTCTCACGGTCAATGAAGGATATTCCTTCTCCCGAGAAGACCCGATCAGTCTCGGAATCCCAGTTACAAGGCATTTCGACAATGGTAAAACAAGACCAGCAAAGCCGCCCGAATGTACCGACAAATCCCAATAGGAGCTGCACATATCTCGTTCTCAGGGCACACCGGATGGGCAAGACGTCGGGTTGGCATAGACCCTGGTTGCCCAGGGGGCGCCGGACATCGCCCAGTTTGGACCAACACAGAGAGAAGCACTGGCCCGGGGGGGTTAAAATAAAGATGACCCTCGGGAGCGTGACTCCCAAGGGAAAAGTAGGTGGTGGTGAGGAAAATGGTAAAACCAAGGTTGGGCCTTACTGGAGGAGTTTTATTCAAAGCGAACTGTCAAGGGGTTCCCATAACACCCAACAGCGTAAGGAACGCAAAATCAAGGAACATAACACCGGAATGACGGAAACTAGGGCGGCAAGAGTGGAACAAAACACCAGGCATAAGGCCGAGCCTTCCACCCTTTACCAAGTATATAGATGCATTAATTAAATAAGATATAATAATGAAATCCCAACAATATCCATGTTCCAACACGGAACACACTTCAACTTCACCTGCAACTAGCAACGCTATAAGAGGGGCTGAGCAAAGCGGTAACATAGCCAAACAACGGTTTGCTAGGAAAGGTAGGTTAGAGGCTGACATGGCAAAATGGGAGGCATGATATAGCAAGTGGTAGGTATCGCGGCATAGCAAATATAGTGATCAACTAGCAAGCAAAGATACAAGTGATTTCGAGGGTATGGTCATCTTGCCTGAAATCCCGCAAGGAGGAAGAACGAGTCCATGAAGAAGACAAGCGGGCGTAGTTCGAACAGATCCTCACAAACGCGGCGTTATTGGAACTAACCCAAAAAAGAACACCGAAAAGAAGCAAACAACAAAGTAAACAACCATCACATGATCAACATGGCATGATGCACAACCAAGTATGATGCACGTCCGGTTTAAAGAGGCATGTCATGGCATGGCAAAGTGCACAAACAATACTACAAATTAAGTGGAGCCCAATATGCAACGAGTTCCATATTGACGGAACACCACATGACTTATTTAGTTCTCTCTCGTTTATGTATCCAACAATATTAAATGTTGATTAACATGGCAAGGGGTGAAGCACAACAAAACTACCTATCTAGGCAAGTTTAAATGAGGACGGAACAACAAACAACAAGTCCGGAAACTCCTCATGTGCATATTTTAGGTTTTGGTACTGTTCTGCCCTAAACCCTATTTTAGAGTTCTTAAACATGCAAAGTAAAGCCACCATGTTAACTAGGCATTTTTCTACCCCAATTACATATAAAGTTTGTTAAGTTTGGAGCTACGGTTATTTAGTTATGAATTAAATCATTTTTGCATGGCATTTAAGCAAAATTAGACAAACAGCATTTTAAACATTTCAAACATGATTGAAAGTTGGATATTACTAAACTAGATGAAATTCTAGTCATATTTCATATATAAAGTTTTTACATGTGATGCATAGTTTGTGAGATATTAAATGTATGAACATGATGGTCTTTTCTGTAAAACTGACATTTCTGGATAAATAGGAAAAACCTTCAGAACTAAAAAAACGTAATGGGCCAAATCCGAGGCTAGACCAATAGCACAGGGGGGGTTGGTGGCTGCTCACCACTGGGCCTTGGGGCCAGCGGATCTGGTGGACTGAATCAGCGCCTTGGCAAAGAATTAGGCTGGGCCTGGCGTTGGCGTGGTCAACGCGAGTGGGCGTGGGACGAGCGACCTGCTCCTCGTACAAGAAGCAGAGGCCACGGAAAGGCATGGCGAGGTGGAGGACGCCGACAGGCGATGCTCTGGTGGCGCTGGAGGTGGTTGGAGGAAGCGGATCCGGGCGGCGAGGTAGCAGGTCGGCGGCGATGACTGCTACCGAAGGGGATCAAGGCGGCGTGGTCCTTCTATGATGCAGAGGCTGGCGCGGAACTAGAAGCAGCAGACGAAATAGGGCACGGAGATGGGACTTGACATGATTCCGGCGGCTCCAGGCGATGGAGGACGACAAGGAGGAGGTAGGGAGCTCGGGGTAGGAGGCCTCGGGCGTCGGCTTGGTAGAACCCACGCAGGCGACCTTGAGAGCGAACAGTGGGTCAACGCAGGCGGCTTCTCACTGCAATGCAGGGATGAGGTGGCGTTGTACTTGGCGCGATCTCCGGTGACGCGGGAAAAGCGAGGGATGCCGAAGATGAGACTGGGAACACAGGGCCTTGACGCGGGATGCGGTCAGATCAACCAGCAAGGAGAGTTGATGAGGCCGACGACGTTCTTGAATTGGTGGCGCAGTCCTTGCAAGGAAAACACGGTGACCACGCGATTAGTAGTAGCAGTAGGAGAAGAATAGCGAGAAAACAGGGAGGAGGCGCGGTGAGGAGAACCTGCCGGTCAGAACGGCTTGACTGTGGGGGCCATGGCGTAGTGCTGCTCTGGGCCGGACGGCGCTGCTCTCGATCCATCCTCGATTGAGGCACAGGAGGGGGGAGGAGGCGTGGAGCAGCCTGCTCGAGCTCGTGGGTGAGGGCGGAGGAGGTCGCGGGGTCCTGCTGGAGCTCCGATGAAGATGGAGGTGACGGGGTCACGGAGGGAGGAACGAGTGGGAGGAGCTCCCTCTCGATCCCAGATCGAGTGAGCAAGGAGGCTCTTGATCGAGGCGGCGGGGCTCTCTGGTGGCTTCAAACCGAAGAACTCGGGCTCGAGATCTGGTTGGTGGGTGGAGGAATGAGAGGATCCTGAGGGAGAGAAACTGGCGGCGGCGGAGGGATTCAGAGGATGGGACAACTCCCCTCAATTTTAGGGGTGGACGATATATATGCATACGGTGGATTAGGTTAGGGCTACCTCGTCCCTCCGATCGTAATAGGACGGTCGAGAAAAACAAATATGTAGATAGTCCAATAAATAAACAAAGATGTTCTGAGGATGATCCGGACCCAATGGAGCCGACTGTCCGGGTTGGGTTCGGGACAACTTCCGGAGGCGCGCGCGAGGAGGGCCGCGGGCATAACCGAGAGAGGTTAGGTTGGGCCTAGTGGTAGGTAGAGGACTGTGCAGAAGGCCTCAGACTGAGAGAAGAGAAGAGAGAGAGAGAGACTCGGTAGCGGTTTCCAGAGACCGAAAACGTCCAACGATTTGACCGACTATATTATCGCTATAGTTATTCGTTGGGGCGTCAAACAGACTCCGAATGCGATGAAACTTAGAAGGCGGCCTATATACACTATAACAACACCACACGCCAACTTTAATCCCACTCCGAGAACATTTTCCGGCCACTTATTAAAATAATATTTCGGAGGTGCCGCGGGCGCATGTGAGTGTGGACGGGCTCAGAACGGACGACGGAAAGAACTGGGAGACCCGGACGGATGCATGTTTTGAAAACATGATGATGCAATGCGGATGATAACATGACAAGATGCAACACACAAGTGAACATGGCAAAGACAACGATAATTGGAAGACACCTGGCACATCGGTCTCGGGGCGTCACAATACTCCACCACTACGAGAGGATCTCGTCCCGAGATCTAGGATGGCACTGGAGAGAAAACAGAAGAGGAAGAGGTAAAACAAAGTTGCTTCTTCGACGAATGAGTGAAACCAAAGAACCTTGAGAGGTTAAATAATTTGAAAGAAGAATACAATGAAGATGAACGAAGTTGAAAACACTCCGTTAGAAAAGAGGAACAAGGAACATTACTAGAACCTTGTAGGTTGAAATATAGAAGAAAAAGGGTTGCAATGGACAACAAGTACATGCAAGCACTTAGGTAGAAATGAGATGTACAAGGAACGATAAGGATCAATTACGACAACACTCCGGTTGGAAATGGAAGCTAAGGAATATGAATTTGGAAAAATTATAGCACTTGGATGAGAGTCTGGTTAGAAGAGGAATGATAGACACAACACTCCGGTTAAAACAAGATATAGGAGGAATAAGAATGATATAATTTGGACAGCACTCCGACTGCAAATGGAAGGAATTGAACATGATCTTGACAAAACAAGATGATGGGTCGCAGAGAGCAATATCATGATGCCTCCAGAATGAAGGAATAGAAGTTAGATCATTGGAATAACAGAATGGATTTCGTCCAAAGTTTTCGTGGTGGGGCCCACACGGGCTCGATCGTACAGCACCGTCATGTACAAGGCAGTGCACATGACATACGAAGCGTCCCCAAGTCGGCATAGCCAAGAACTCTTTAAGACACAACAAGGCCACTGTAAAACCAACCGCGGATAGGCGGACCACTAGACATCGAACCCCAATTTCATATCATACATCTGTCGGAAAAGATATCCTAGGAGCTACTTGAATTCCCACTTATAAACTCCCGAAACATTCTGGTTATGCAATCAGGTGTTGGGGATACATGGGAAGCATAATATCTCACCCAAAACTAGAAAATCCTACATCTAGCTGTATCCATCCTTCAACACATAACCAAGAAACCTTCAAAAATCATGTACCTCAACCTTCGAAAAGCATCTATTATACGAGTTATGGCAATACTCCCGAACTCCCGCCCCAGTACTAGGTGGCGTCGAGGTTATCTCACCAACAACTGCATAAAAGAGATTTTCGATATCGGCGAAACTCAGGTATTCCAGAACTGCAATGATAAAATTGTGACGACAACACCTCGGAGCTCAACTCCCCGGGACACTGCCACAACCCCTAAATGTCAGGAGGCACCAAGAACAATGTTCTCCTCACAAGACTATCAGAATGATTCGAAGATACACGCGTGATCCTAAAAATTTTTAGTGAAATTTAAGGAGAGAAGAGTCAAAACTTCTACGTCAGGAGGCCTCACTAGAGGGACGAAGGGACTGAGGAGTAAAAAGAATCCTACTCTCCGATATATATAATCCTAAGACTCAAAACATTTTGTTCTAGACTCAACAACGCCAGCGATTTGATCAAGCAGGGGGCTCCTAAGCTGGGGAAGGCTCTGATTACCAACTTGTAACACCCACGATGCGGCTATATCTCCCACATGTCGGAGCACGACTTAGAGGCATAACCGCATAGTAGGCATGTCGCAAGAGGGGTAATCTTTACACATCCCATGTACTGAATAAGAAAGGGATAAAGAGTTGGCTTACAATCGCCACTTCACACAATACATATATATAGCATTACATCATCCAGAATACAATCAAGGTCCGACTACGGAACCAAATAAAGAAAGACAACCCCAATTGCATAGATCCCCGAGCGCCCCAACTGGGCTCCTCTACTGATCGACCAGAAATGAAACAACACAATGAACAAAATCTTCATCCAGCTCCCACTTGAGCTAGGTTGCGTCATCTGCACTGGTATCATCAGCACCTGCAACTGGTTTGGAAGTATCTGTGAGCCACGAGGACTCAACAATCTCACACCTGCGAGATCAAGACTATTTAAGCTTATGGGTAGGACAGGGGTAATGAGGTGGAGGTGCAGCAAACACTAGCATATATGGTGGCTAACTTAGGCAAATGAGAGAGAGAAGAGAAGCAAAGCATGGTCGTGAACTAGAAGTGATCCTGAAACTACTTATGTTCAAGCATAACACAAGTACCGTGTTCACTTCCCAGACTCTGCCGAGAAGAGACCATCACGGCTACACACGCGGTTGATGCATTTTAATTAAGTTAAGTGTCAAGTTTTCTCAACTGGACATTAACATATTCCCATCTACACGTAACCGTGGGCACGGCTTTCAAACGTTCAAACCCTGCAGGGGTGTCCCAACTTAGCCCATCACAAGCTCTCACGGTCAACGAAGGATATTCCTTCTCCCGAGAAGACCCGATCAGTCTCGGAATCCCAGTTACAAGGCATTTCGACAATGGTAAAACAAGACCAGCAAAGCCGCCCGAATGTACCGACAAATCCCGATAGGAGCTGCACATATCTCGTTCTCAGGGCACACCGGATGGGCAAGATGTTGGGTTGGCATAGACCCTGGTTGCCCAGGGGGCGCGAGACATCGCCCAGTTTGGACCAACACTTAGAGAAGCACTCGCCGGGGGGGGGTTAAAAGAAAGATGACCCTCGAGAGCGCGACTCCCAAGGGAAAAGTAGGTGGTGGAGAGGCAAATGGTAAAACCAAGGTTGGGCCTTGCTGGCGGAGTTTTATTCAAAGAGAACTGTGAAGGGGTTCCCATAACACCCAACCGCGTAAGGAACGCAAAATCAAGGAACATAAGACCAGTATGACGGAAACTAGGGCGGCAAGAGTGGAACAAAACACTAGGCATAAGGTCGAGCCTTCCACCCTTTACCAAGTATATAGATGCATTAATTAAATAAGATATAATAATGATATCCCAACAATATCCATGTTCCAACATGGAACACACTTCAACTTCACCTGCAACTAGTAACACTATAAGAGGGGCTGAGCAAAGCGGTAACATAGCCAAACAACGGTTTGCTAGGAAAGGTGGGTTAGAGGCTGACATGGCAAAATGGGAGGCATGATATAGCAAGTGGTAGGTATCGCAGCATAGCAAATAGAGCGAGCAACAAGCAAGCAAAGATAGAAGTGATTTCGAGGGTATGGTCATCTTGCCTGAAATCCCGCAAGGAAGAAGAACGAGTCCATGAAGAAGACAAACGGGCGTAGTTCGAAAGGATCCTCACAAACGCGACGTTATCGGAACTAACCCGAAAAAGCAACACCGGAAAGAAGCAAACAACATAGTAAACAACCATCACATAATCAACATGGCATGATGCACAAGCAAGTATGATGCATGTCCGGTTTAAAGAGGCATGGCATGCCATGGAAAAGTGCACAAACAATACTACAAATTAAGTGGAGCCCAATATGCAACGAGTTGCATATTGACGGAACACCACATGACTTATTTAGTTCTGTCTCGTTTATGTACCCAACAATATTAAATGTTGATTAACAGGGCAAGGGGTGAAGCACAACAAAACTACCTATCTAGGCAAGTTTAAATGAGGCCGGAACAACAAACAACATGTCCGGAAACGCCTCATGTGCATATTTTATGTTTTGGTACTGTTCTGCCCTAAACCCTATTTTAGAGTTTTTAAACATGCAAAGTAAAGCCACCATGTTAAACTAGGCATTTTTCTACCCCAATCACGTATAAAGTTTGGTAAGTTTGGAGCTACGGTTATTTAGTTATGAATTAAATCATTTTCGCATGGCATTTAAGCAAAATTAGACAAACATCATTTGAAACATTTCAAACATGATTGAAAGTCGGATATTATTAAACTAGATGAAATTCTAGTCATATTTCATATATAAAGTTTTTACATGTGATGCATAGTTTGTGAGATATTAAATGTATGAACATGAGGGACTTTTCTGTAAAACTGACATGTGTGGACAAATAGGAAAAACCTTCAGAACTGAAAAAAACGTAATGGGCCGAATCCGAGGCTGGACCAACAACACAGGGGGGCCGGGGGTTGGCGGCTGCTCACCACTGGGCCTTGGGGCCAGCGGATCTGGTGGGCTGAATCAGCGCCTTGGCAAAGAAGCAGGCTGGGCCTGGCGCTGGCGTGGTCAACGCGAGTGGGCGCGGGACAAGTGACCTGCTCCTCATAGAGGAAGCAGAGGCCACGGCAAGGCATGGCGAGGCAGAGGACGCCCGCTGGCAATGCGCTGGTCGCGCTGGAGGTGGCCGGAGGAAGCGGATCCGGGCGGCGAGGTAGCAGGCCGGCGGCGACGACTATTGTCGAAGGGGATCGAGGCGGCGTGGTCCTTCTCCGATCCAGAGTCTGGCACGGGACTAGAAGCAGCAAACGAAACAGGGCGTGGCGACGGAACTTGACGCGATTCCGGCGTCTCCAGGCGATGGAGGACGACGAGGAGGAGGCAGGGAGCTCGGGGTAGGAGACCTCGGGCGTCGGCTTGCCGGAGCCCACGCAGGCGACCTTGAGAGCGAACAGCAGGTCAACGCAGGCGGCTACTCGCTGCAACGCAGGGACGAGGTGGCGCTGTACTTAGCGCGATCTCCGGTGACGAGGGAAAAGCGAGGAAGGCCGGAGATGAGACTGGGAACGCAGGGCCTTGACGTGGGATGCAGTCAGATCGAGCAGCAAGGAGAGTTGACAAGGCCGCCGACGTTCATGAATTAGTGGCGCATTCCTTGCAGGAAATACACGGTGACCACGCAATTAGTAGCAACAGTAGGAGAAGAACAGCGAGAAAACAGGGAGGAGGCACGGTGAGGAGAACCTGCCGGTCGGAGCGGCTTGATGGCGGGGGCCATAGCGCGGTGCTTCTCGGGGCCGGACGGCGCTGCTCTCGATCCATCCTCGATCGAGGCACAAGAGGGGGGAGGAGGTGCGGAGTAGCCTGCTCAAGCTCGAGGGTGAGGGCGGAGAAGGTCGCGGGGTCCTGCTGGAGCTCCGATGAGGATGAAGGCGATGGGGTCACGGAGGGAGGAACGAGTGGGAGGAGGTCCCTCTTGATCCCAGATCGAGTGAGCAAGGAGGCTCTCGATCGAGGCGGTGGGGCTCTCTAGTGGCTTCGAACCGAAGAGCTCGGGCTCTTGCTCTGGTTGGTGGGTGGAGGAATGGGAGGATCCCGAGGGAGAGATACTGGTGGCAGCGGAGGGATTCGGAGGATGGGACAGCTCCCCTCAATTTTAGGGTTGGACGATATATATGCATAAGGTGGATTAGGTTAGGGGCTACCTCGTCCCTCTGATCGTAATCGGACGGTCGAGAAAAACAAATATGTAGAGAGTCCAATAAATAAACAAATATGTTTTGGGGATGATCCGGACCCAATGGAGCCGACTGTCCGGGTTGGGTTCAGGACAACTTCCGGTGGCGCGCGCGAGGAGGGTCTCGGGCATAACCGAGAGAGGTTAGGTTGGGCCTGGTGGTAGGTAGAGGACTGTGTAGAAGGCCTCGGGCTAAGAGAAGAGAAGAGAGAGAGAGAGACCCGGCAGCGGTTTCTGGAGACCGAAAACGTTCGACGATTTGACCGACTATATTGTCGCTATAGTTATCCGTTGGGGCATCAAACGGACTCCGAATGTGATGAAACTTGGCAGGCGGCCTATCTACACTATAACAACACCGCACGCCAACTTTCATCCCACTTAGAGAACATTTTCTGGCCACATATTAAAATAATATTTCGGAGGTGCCGCGGGCGTGTGCGAGTGTGGACGGGCTCAGAACGGACGACGAAAAGAACTGGGAGACCCGGACGGATGCAAGTTTTGAAAACATGATGATGCAATGCGGATGATGACATGACAAGATGCAGCACGCAAGCGAATGACATGGCAAAGACAGTGAATAACTGGAAGACACCTGGCACATCGGTCTCGGGGCGTCATAGCTATGCTGCGATACCTACCACTTGCTATATCATGCCTCCCTTGTTGCCATGTCAAGCCTCTAACCCACCTTTCCTAGCAAACCATTGTTTGGCTATGTTACCGCTTTTGCTTAGCCCCTCTTATAGCGTTGCTAGTTGCAGGTGAAGATTAAGTTTGTTCCTGGTTCGAACATGGATATGTTTGGGATATCACAATATCTCTTATTTAATTAATGCATCTATATACTTGGTAAAGGGTTAAAGGCTCGGCCTTATGCCTGGTGTTTTGTTCCACTCTTGCCGCCCTAGTTTCTGTCATACCGGTGTTATGTACCTTGATTTGCGTCCCTTACGCGGTTGGGTGTTATAGGAACCCCTTAACTGTTCGCTTTGAATAAAACTCCTCCAGCAAGGCCAACCTTGGTTTTACATTTGCCTAACAACTTATCACCTTCCCTTGGGTTCTGCAGACTCAAGGGTCATCTTTATTTTAACCCCCCGGGCTAGTGCTTGTCTAAGTGTTGGTCCGAACCTGTCAGCCACTGGTGGCCACTAGGGGCAACTCTGGATTGGCCTACCGGAATCTTGGACAATCCGGTGTTGCCCTGAGAATGAGATATGTGTAGCTCCTATCGGGATGTCAGCGCATCGGGCGGTCTTGCTGGTCTTGTTTTACCATTGTCAAAATGTCTTGTAACCGGGATTCCGAGACTGATCGGGTCTTCCCGGGAGAAGGAATATCCTTCGTTGACGGTGAGAGCTTGTGATGGGCTAAGTTGGGACACCACTGCAGGGTTTTGAACTTTCAAAAGCCGTGCCCGTGGTTATGGGCGGATGGGAATTTGTTAATGTCCGGTTGTAGAGAACACAGTCTCGTGTTATGCTTGAACGTAAGTAGCTTCAGGATCACTTCTTGATCACTATTAGCTTCTTGACCATGCTTTGCTTCTCTTCTCGCTCTCTTTTGCGTAAGTTAGCCACCATATATGCTAGTGCCTGCTGCAGCTCCACCCCACTACCCCTTTCTTACCTTAAGCTTAAATAGTCTTGATCGCGAGGTTGTGAGTTTGTTGAGTCCCCATGAGTCACAGATACTTCCAAACAAATGTAGGTGTCGATGAAGCCAGTGCAGGGGACGCTACCGAACTCAAGTGGGAGTTCGACGAGGATTTGGGATGTTACTATGTTTATTTTCCTGATGATCAGTAGAGGGGCCCAGTTGGGGCGATCGAGGATCTAGAATTTGGGGTTGTCTTTCTTTATTTTGGTTTTGTAGTCGGACCTTGATTGTATTCTCGATGATGTATGATATATTTATGTATTGTGTGAAGTGGCGATTGTAAGCCGACTCTTCATCCCTTTCTTATTCATTACATGGGATGTGTAAAGATTACCCCTCTTGCGACGTGCCTACCATGCGGTTATGCCTCTAAGTCGTGCCCCGACACGTGGGAGATATAGCCGCATCGTGGGTGTTACAAGTTGGTATCAGAGTGTTCCCCGACTTAGGAGTCCCCTGCTTGATCGAATCACTGACGTTGTTGAGTCTAGAAGAAAATGTTTTGAGTCTTATAGGATTATATATATCGGAGAGTAGGATTCTTTTTACGCCTCAGTCCCTTCGTCTCTCTGGTGAGGCCTCCTGACATAGAGTTTTGACTCTTCTCTCCTCAAATTTCACAAAAAAATAGGATCATGCAGGTATCTTGGAATCGTTTTGATGGTTTTGTGATGAGAACATTGTTCTTGGTGCCTCCTGACATTTAGGGGTTGTGGCAGTGTCCTCGGGAGTTGATCTCCGAGGTGTTGTCGTCACAATTTTATCGTTGCAGGTCTGGAGTACCTGAGTTCGCCGACATTGAAAATCTCTTTTATGCAGTTGTTGGTGAGATAACCTCGACGCCACCCAGTATTGGGCGGGAGTTCGGGAGTATTGCCATAACTCGTATAATAGATGCTTTTCGAAGGTTGAGGTACATGATTTCCGAAGATTTCTTGGTTATGTGTTGAAGGATGGATACAGCTGGATGTAGGATTTGCTAGTTTTGGGTGAGATATTATGCTTCCCCTGTATCCCCAACACCTGATTGCATAACCAGAAAGTTTCGGGAGTTTATAAGTCGGAATTCAAGTATCACGTAGGATATCTTTCCATCAGATACATGATACGATATGGGATCTATCATATGTTTGTTCCGGCTTATTCTGCAAGCCAATCCTTTGTTTTGTTTTGAGTTGTGGTATTCGAGTTGCTTCAATGTCAAATGTTGATTCCATACCTTTCCTAAGCGGTGTTCTCATACTTCTATGTGAATACTAATCCTTCATGATAATCGAGATTGTCATGTCAATTCTTTTCAACCGGCGTGTTTCTCTTCAAGTGGATCCGATCATTTCAACATTCGCAAGATCAACTCTAAGTATTCTCAATGGTGTTTGTTTAATCTGTCCCCAAGTTTCCTTTGTTTTCCCGCCCTCCCACCATTTTCTTCGAGGACTCAGATAGCTTAATCAAGTATCCATTTTATTCATGCGAAGTCTCTTCATTCTTTTCAATCAATGTTCTTACTCGGTGGTTCTCTTGAAGATGCTCTACTAGTTCATCATTCCTCGTTCTCTTTCTTCTCCGGTGGATTCAACTCAAGCTTTGGTAATTATCATAGTCCTTTCATTTGCCCAATGTCTTCTCTTGCTGGTGCACCTCTTAATCTTGAACTTCTCACTATTCATTTGTTTCGGAGTGCTGAAGATATCTCAGAAGATTGGTGTTTTCATTCCTACCCCGTTCAAGATATCTCGAGGTTGTTATCTCATTCAAGCTGTTTAATCCAACAGGTGCAATCTCCCTTTCAAGTAATCATTCAATGGTGTTTCTTTTGAGTGGGCCCTAACCCATAGGTCTTTCCCAGGATCTTACCTGACTCTTCTAATCTTCCCGGAGTTACTCTCAAATTATTTTCCAAGATTACCGTAAGAATGAATTATCATCAGTCATATGTATTTCTCCAAGATCTTATAACTCTTTTCATTATTGGCTCAACCTCTTCGCTTTTCATTCTCCCGGAGTATCTCAACAATTCATGGTGGTGTTTCTCATTGTCATTCTCAACACTTGAAGACCGCAGAAGATTTTTCTCTCAATCTTGCTCCATTCTCTTCAAGATTCGTGATTCTAGCTTGATGCCATCCTCTCATAATTACTTTCGATTGTGAGAATTCTTTTCACCCATACGGAGAAATTCAGGAGTCTTTTCAGTTTTGATTCATCCAAATCCCATCATCTCAGAATTATTCATTCCATCTTTCAGCTCTCATTCTCTAAATCTTACCGAGGCATCATTCAAGTATTCTCTAATCAGTTCGGGATCTCTTTGTCCACTTGTATATAAATTCTCTCAAGTATCTTCGTTCATTTTCCAATTATTCCCGGTGATGCCTTTGTTTTCTTTGTTCGTTCTTTTAATCCTTATAGTTGTTCGTTCAAGAGTTCTCTTCCTTGGTTATCATATCAATTAATTCGTTGTTTCAATCCTACCGGTGGTTCGTTGAAGGCCTCTTCAAGTTTGCGCTATATCTATCTTAATCCTTTCTACGAGAATAAGTAGTATGCCAAATCCGTTGCTTCTCATCAATTTAAATTGGTGAAGGATACGCATAACGTAATTCTTATTGTTGTTTCATCCAAGTGATCTAGTCTCTTCTTTCCGGAGTTTGTTCATCATATCACATTCTTGGTTTCAATTGCTCATCTTTCTTTTCCGGAGTTCCAAGTTTTTTCCGCATTATCTCGTCACGAAGCTCCATCTAAATCATTACAAGGCTTCACCTTGTGTTTTCAACTTCTCTTTCTTTTTATCATCATTTTGTTACGGGAGTTCTTCATGGACGCTCTACATCGTGGTTCGTTAAGGATTCCTTTCATTCTTCATTTTTCCTCAAGATTTCTCTCGGAGTTAAGATCCGCCAAGCTATACTCTCAAATGAACATGGTGCTCAACACATGTCTTGTTTCGAGGAGGTCAAGCATTCTTCATCTTGCATTCCGAAGTACAATTCTTTCTATCTTATCTTTTGAGGTGGTGCTATATCTTTTCTTGAAAATTTCCATTCTTGTTTCGCGATTCACGTGTTGCCAAGAATGAGGTATTTTTAAATCCATCAATCTCTTCATTGGAGTTATCTTGGGTTATGTTTCACCTAAAGCCTATCCTGAGGATGGTTGCGATTGTGGTGCTTATCAATGATCCAATCTTCTCCTTCCTATCTCGGTGAAGAAGTTTTTCATCTATTCTTTATTCCTGATCAATCTTTATTTTCGGTGGCAGAACTTCACCTTAGTTTTGAGATGTTTTCCATAATCCCACTACAAGATTATTCCTTTCGTTGTTGGTCTTTCCAACATCTCCGTTCAATCCTTCTTTTTAAGGATGCTTTTCAAATTCAATTATGGTAGAAGATGTCATTTTCTTCTCAATTTTTCCTTTCCAATGATCCAACTTCTATTCTTTCGTTCCGGGGGCATTTTGATGTTGGCCTCTTCACTCATCATCTCGTATTGTGAGGACCATGTTCTTTCCTTTGCTTATCCATTTAACCGGAGTGTTGTGTTTTCATTCGAGCTCTCTCATCTTATCGAGTTTTACCTCCCTTCTCAACCGAAGTGCTGTCTGAAATCTTTCTTACCCATTGTGCCATTCTTTCAATAGTTCCGGAGGTAGTGTATTGTGGATTTCATCAAGTATCCTCTCATCTTGTCAAGTTCATGTTGAATTCTTTCCATTTACACTCGGAGTGCTGCCCAAATTATATCATTCTTATTCCTTCTCTATCTTGTTTTAACCGGAGTGTTGTGGCTAGCATTCCTCTTCTAACCGGAGTCTCATCCAAGTGCTTTCATTTTGCCAAGTTCACATTCTTTGCCTTCCATTTCTATCCAGAGTGTTGTCGTAATTGATCTTTATCGTTCCTTGTACATCTCGTTTCAACTGGAGTGATTGCATGTACTTCTTGCCCATTGCAACCCTTTTCTTATGTCTTTCAACCTACAAGGCTCTGGTAAGGTTCCTTGTTCCTCTTTTCTAACGGAATGTTTTCAACTTTGTTCATCTTCGTTGTATTCTTTCTTTCAATTTGTTCAACCTCGCAAGGTTGTTTGGTTTCACTCATTTGTCAAAGAAGCAACTTAGTTTTACCTCTTCTCTTTCTCTTCTGTTTTCTCTCCGGTGACATCCTAGATCTAGTGACGGGATCCTATTGTAGTGGTGGAGTGTTGTGACGCCCCGAGACCGATGCGCCAGGTGTCTTCTAGTAATTCATTGTTGTTGCCTTGTCATCCGCTTGTGTGTTGCATTTTATCATGTCATCATGTGAATTGCATCATCATGTTTTCAAAACATTCATCCTTTTCGGTCTCCCCGTTCCTTCCGTTGTCCGTTCTGAGCCCAGACACACTTGCACGCGCCCGCGGCACATCCGAAATATTACTTTATAAGTGGCCGGAAAATGTTCTCGGAATGGGTTGAAATTTGGCATGCGGTGTTGTTATAGTGTAGGTAGGCCGCCTGCCAAGTTTCATCACATTCAGAGTCCGTTTGACACCCCAACGGATAACTATAGCGGCAGTATAGCCGGTCTTTTTGTCGGAAGTTTTTGGTCTCCAGAAACCATGCTGGGCTGCATCTCTCCCCTCTTCTCCCAGACCAACCCGCTCTCCACAGTCCACCTAGGCCCATGCCTACCCCTCTTTGTGCCGTGCATAGACCTCTCGTGCGCGTCCGAAACTTACCCGGACCCGACCCGGGAAGTCGTCACCGCTGGATTCGGATCATCCCCAAACATCTACATTACATCACCGTTTTCTTATTTGGACTCCCTAGCCTTTTTTCCCTCACCGTCTGATTTTTGTTGGAGGGACTAGATCGCCCCTAATATAACCCGAATGCTATGTATAAATATAAGACCAAAACCTAGTCTAGGCAGTCCCATCCATCCAATCCCTCACTCGCCGCCGCCACTCTCAATGTTGGGATCCTCCCAGATCCCCTCCTCACCAACCCACGCACATCCAGCCACCTCCCTAGATCCACCAATCATCCACCCATCTGGAGCCGTCAGATCAGCATCCAATGGCTCATGTGCCCCCAGATCATCCGATCGAGCAGCCTCGAACCAGCCTCCCAGCAGCCGCGCTCGAGCGCTCCCCAGGCCGAGCTCCTCCAACCTCCAATGCCATGCCACCCCGGCGAGCCTGCCAGCCGGCGACCTCGACCTCAGGCCGGCCCGTCGCGCCACCTCTTCCTTCCCTTCCTCCTTTGGTTCTTTTCCCTCTCACTCACCCCACCTCTCTCTCTCTCACAGGTGGAGTCCGTGGCGCCCCATCCGAACCTCCACCACTGATGCCTCCTCTGCTGACTTGAACATCGCCGAATCAGGGCATCATTGTCCGCGCCCACGACCAAGCCGCCACCCCATTCCCGCTGTCCACTGCCCGCTCCTCGCCATGTCCGCCGCGGCATCCGTTGTAGGTTCGGTCGCCTCCTCTGCATTCTGCATCGAGTAGGAGGTCGACGCCCCTGCACCGAACCTGCTGCTGCTCTGCATCAGTCCGTCGTCCCGTGCCTGGACCTTCCCTGCGGCCCAAGCTAGTCTCCGTTGGCACGGTCGCCAAGCGCCGCCATTTCCCCATCGTTTTCCATCCCTGCCGAACCTGCTGTCGTTCCTGTCGCCAAGTTCTTCGCCCGCAACGGCGCACGCCGCGCCCGTTGACTGCTCCCTGGTCGGCAGCCTCCTTCGTGCGTAGCCCCGCTCGCCTCCGCCCGGTTCCCCACCACCAAGTCTAGCACAGCGCCGCTGCGAGCCGCCTCCTTCCTTGGATCCTCATCGCCCCGTCGCCCTGCTCGCCTCCTCTACTTCGTTCGAGCAGGGAGGACAACGCACGCTCGCTGCATTGACCACTTCCACTCCAGGAGCTGGGCCACCTCCCCTCGGCCTGTTGACCACAAGTCCAGACCCCTTGGCCCAGATCCGAGGCCCAAAGTGAGCAGCCCCTCTCCACTTCCTCTCCTGTACACTAGCAGGCCAACCAGATTCGGCCCAATGTGTTTTTTCCTTGTCTGCGATTTTAGCAATTAATCCTGAGACTGCAATTTTTATAGAAAAGTCCTCCTAGTTCATGCATATCATGACTCACAATTGGTGCATCGGATTAAAATGATTTATATATGAAAGTTGCTTAGAATCTGGTATAGTTTCATAATATACAACTTTCATGCATGTTTAAAATGTTTAAAATGTTGTTTGTGTAATTTTTCCCATATGCCATGCTAAAATGATTTAATTCATAACTTAATAACCGTAGCTCCAAATTGAATAAACTTTATATGTAAATGGGGAAGAAAAATGCCTAGTTTAACATGGTGTACTTACTTTGCATGTTTAACAAGTTTGAAATATGGTTTAAGGTAGAACAGTACCAAATTCATAATATGCACATGAGGATTCTTTGGACTTGTTGCTTGTTGTTCCGGCCTCATTTAAACTTGCCTAGATAGGTAGTTTTCATATGCTTCACCTCTTGCCATGCTAACCAACAATTAATATTGTTGACTATCTAAACGGGAGAGAACTAAATAATTGCTGTGGTGTTTCATCAATATGCAACTCGTTGCATATTGAGCTCCACTTAACTTGTATTGTTGCTTGTGCATTTTGCCATGCCATGCCGCTTTAAACCGGACATGCATCATACCTGGTTGTGCATCATGCCATGATTATGGGATGGTTGTCTACCATGTTGTTTGCTTCTCTCTGGTGTTGCTTCTTCGGGTTAGTTTCGTCAACGTCGCGTTCAGGAGGATCCATTCGACTACGTCAAGCATGGACTCGTTCTTCTTCCTTGCGGGATCTCAGGAAAGATGACCATACCCTCGAAATCACTTCTATCTTTTCTTGCTAGTTGCTCGCTCTATTGCTATGCGACGATACCTACTACTTGCTATAGCATGCCTCCCATGTTGCCATGTCAAGCCTCTAACCCACCTTTCCTAGCAAACCGTTGTTTGGCTATGTTACCACTTTTTCTTAGCCCCTCTTATAGCGTTGCTAGTTGCAGGTGAAGATTAAGTTTCTTCCTGGTTGGAACATGGATATGTTGGGATATCACAATATCTCTTATTTAATTAATGCATCTATATACTTGGTAAAGGGTGGAAGGCTCGGCCTTATGCCTGGTGTTTTGTTCCACTCTTGCCGCCCTAGTTTCCGTCATACCCGGGTTATGTTCCTTGATTTTGCGTCCCTTACGCGATTGGGTGCTATGGGAACCCCTTGACAGTTCGCTTTGAATAAAACTCCTCCAGCAAGGCCAACCTTGGTTTTACATTTGCCTAACAACCTATCACCTTCCCTTGGGTTCTGCAGACTCAAGGCTCATCTTTATTTTAACCCCCCCCCTCGGCCAGTGCTTGTCTAAGTGTTGGTCCAAACCTGTCAGCCACTGGTGGCCACCAGGGGCAACTTTGGGTTGGCCTACCGGAATCTTGGACAATCCGATGTTGCCCTGAGAACGAGATATGTGCAGCTCCTATCGGGATGTCAGCGCATCAGGTAGTCTTGCTGGCCTTGTTTTACCATTGTCGAAATGTCTTGTAACCGGGATTCCGAGACTGATCGGGTGTTCCCGGGAGAAGGAATATCCTTCGTTTATCGTGAGAGCTTGTGATGGGCTAAGTTGGGACACCCCTGCAGGGTTTTGAACTTTCAGAAGCCGTGCTCGCGGTTATGGGCAGATGGGAATTTGTTAATGTTCGGTTGTAGAGAATTTGACACTTAACTTAATTAAAATGAATCAACTGCGTGTATAGCCGTGATGGTCTCTTTTCGGCGTAGTCCGGGAAGAGAACACGGTCTCGTGTTATGCTTCAACGTAAGTAGCTTCAGGATCACTTCTTGATCACTATTAGTTTCTCGACCGTGCTTTGCTTCACTTCTCGCTCTCTTTTGCGTAACTTAGCCACCATATATGCTAGTGCCTGCTGTAGCTCCACCCCACTACCCCTTTCTTACCTTAAGCTTAAATAGTCTTGATCACGAGGGTGTGAGATTGCTGAGTCCCCGTGACTCGCAGATACTTCCAAACAGATGCAGGTGCAGGGGATGCTACCGAACTCAAGTGGGAGTTTGATGAGGATTCGGGCCGTTATTATGTTTCTTTTCCGGATGATCAGTAGAGGGGCCCAGTTGGGGCGATCGGGGATCTAACATTTGGGGTTGTCTTTCTTTATTTTGGTTCCGTAGTCGGACCTTGATTGTATTCTGGATGATGTATGATATATTTATGTATTGTGTGAAGTGGCGATTGTAAGCCGACTCTTTATCCCTTTCTTATTCAGTACATGGGATGTGTAAAGATTACCCCTCTTGCGACGTGCCTACCATGCGGTTATGCCTCTAAGTCGTGCCCCGACACATGGGAGATATAGCCGCATCATGGGTGTTACATTGGTTTGGTTAACTGTCTGATCTTCTATTAGGAGTATGTTATATTGTGCAATGTGGTGCTCAGTTAATGTTTGGTTCATTTGTTGTGGTGTTTAGTTAACTGTTTGGTTCAATTCTGCAATGCGATGTTCAATTGTTGTGGGTGCATTCTGTTATTGTATACCATGTGAGAAATAAATCAAATTTGGCTGTACTAAATAGATGAGAAACAAATACAATTGCTATATTTTCAAGTTTTAAGCACGCTTGTTTTGGTTAGCTGTCTGATCTTCTATTATGAGTATGTTATATTGTGCAATGTGGTGCTCAGTTAATGTTTGGTTCATTTGTTGTGGTGTTTAGTTAACTGTTTGGTTCAATTCTGCAATGCGATGTTCAATTGTTGTGCTGCATTCTATTATTATATACCATGTGAGAAATAAATTAAATTTGGCTGTACTAAATACATGAGAAACAAATATAATTGCTATATTTCCAAATTGTTAAGCATTCTGGGTTTGGTTAACTGTCTCATCTTCTATTAGGAGTATGTTATATTGTGCAATGTGGTGCTTAGTTAATGTTTGGTTCATTTGTTATGGTGTTTAGTTAACTGCACATGCATGGTCCGTTGTCTAATAGCACATTATTGTGCAATTGCAGGAACCATGCTAATATTTAGGTTTTTAACAATTTGGTCTTGCACATGTAGGTCCTGCTATCAGAGGTTTTAACTCACTGTTCGACCCTTTTTCATATGGGGAAATGAGTTTTCCATGGATATCAATCGAGGTAAGAAACTCAAAAAGATTGTTAGGATAATGAAATTAGCGACAAAAAACAACAAGATCTTTGTATGCACAATGAAGAAGACATCAGTTCACTACAACATGGTATTTACTATTATACCTTGCCTTTTTTATTCCTTTGCCCCATTTCCAATATAGAGAAGATATTTTAGCACATCCTTGTTTTCAGGCCTTTCCAAAGCAGTTCACTGATGATTACCTCTCAAACCACCTCTATGGTCAGGAGGTAAGGAAGGTTTTCATACAACACCCATGGTTCAATATTGAAATGTTTCTAAAGAGGACGAAGGACGGACCGTCAATCATCCACACGCACTGGCCTAAAGTTGCAAAGACCTTCATCATGAATGAAGGATCAATATTTGCCTTCCGCTTCAGCAGTTTTCCAGATGAGTTGCATCTCTCTATATATTGTCTATGATGCTAATTTTGAAAGGTTCTACATGTTGCATGTGAAACTTGGTGATGGTGCAGTTGTGTAATGGGGTAGCTCAGTGCTGAAGCTATATCATGTTGTACTCTGATGTATTTCAATTATGAAATTCTGCTTCCTTAATATGGAAATGAAATATATTATGTGCTTAATATGAATGTCAATTAGATTAACAAATGGATTATTAATAATAGGGAAATTAGCCTGCTAAATGGGTTTTGCTATTGCACACAGTTATTGAAAAAATACCATGGGCGATGACCTCATGCAACGCACACAGTTTCTAGGAATAAACCGTGTTGGATCAATGAACAATCACACACAACTTTCTCCTGAAAACTGTTTGCGTTAGGCCACCTTGCACAAACATTTACCACATAAAAACTGTGTGTGATAGACAACCTTTGACATGCAGTTTGTTCTACGGACCATGCGTGATGCATTCAATAACACAAATGATAAAATTGTTAATATCGTGTGCAATGGCAACGCTATCACAAAGGATTTAATGGGAAACATTGTGTGTGATGTACCTGTGAACGGAAACGTTTTCCTTGGAGCGACTGTGTGGAATGTACATACGAATGGAAACGGTTAGGGGGGACTGATTGTGTGAGATGTACTTGCGACCGGAAACAATTTCACCTATATAATTGTATTTTTAGCTCTACTATAAGTATTTCCGTATTTGAGCGCTCACCGGTCGCACACGAACTTACCGGTCGCACACAGGGTATATCCCCGACGGTTTCTGGGTCATGTGGGAAGGACCCCCTATCGCCGTCACTCAATAGGCGATGGTTCCAAATGCCGTCGTGGAAAGGGGATAAAAACTGTTTGTATAGCACCGACGCGTACCAGTGATCGCGTGAGTGTTAGCTATCGTGAAAGACTAAAAGATGGTTGAGTATGTGGACTAGCTATTCAAAAGCTCTTACATTGACTCTTTCTGATATTATGATAAATTGCAATTTCTTCAATGACTGGGATCATAGTTTGTTAGTTTTCAATAAATTTTATGATTCATACTTTATCTTGTTAATGAACTATTACTTTAGCATAAGAGATTATATGACATTATATGTTGCTGTTCTAAAGATGATGATGATGCCCTCATGTCTGTATTTTATTTTATCGACACCTCTATCTCTAAACATGTGGATATATTTATCAATTTCGGCTTTCACTTCAGGACAAGCGAGGTCTAAGCTTGGGGGGAGTTGATACATCCATTTTGCATCATGCTTTTATATTGATATTTATTGCATTATGGGATGTTATTACACATTATGGTACAATACTTATGCCTTTTCTCTCTTATTTTACAAGATTTACATGAAGAGGGAGAATGCCGGCAGCAGGAATTCTGGACTGGAAAGGAGCAAATCTAAGGGACCTATTCTGCACAACTCCAAAAGTCATGAAAAATTATGAAGAATTATTTTGGAATACATAAAAAATATTGGGTGAAGAAAATACCCGAGGGGACAAACCAGGTGGCCACAAGCCTTAGGGTGCGCCCTACCCCCTGGGCACGCCCCTAGGGCTTGTGTGCCCCTGGCAGGTCTCCGGTGCCCATCTTCTGCTATATGGAGGGTTTTGACCTAGAAAAAATCATAAGGAAGCTTTCAGGATGGAGAGCCGCCGTCTCGAGGCGGAACCTAGGTAGAAGCAATCTAGGGCTCCAGCGGAGCAGTTCTTCCGGCGGAACTTCCCTCTCGGAGGGGGAAATCGAAGCCATCGACATCACCAACGATCCTCTCATCGTGAGGGAGTCAATCTCCATCAACATCTTCACCAACACCATCTACTCTAAAACCCTAGTTCATCCCTGGTATCCAATCTTTGTCTCAAAACCTCAGATTGGTACCTGTGGGTTGCTAGTAGTGTTGATTACTCCTTGTAGTTGATGCTAGTTGGTTTGTTCCGTGGAAGATCATATGTGAAGTTCCTTAATGATATTCAATACCCCTCTGATTATTAACATGAATATGCTCTGCGAGTAGTTACTTTTGTTCTTCAGGACATGGGAGAAGTCTTGTTGTAAGTAATCATGTGAATTTGGTATTCGTTCGATATTTTGATGAGATGTATGTTGTCTTTCCTCTAGTGGTGTTATGTGAACGTCGACTACATGACACTTCACAATGATTTGGGCCTAGGGGAAGGCATTGGGCAGTAATAAGTAGATGATGG
The DNA here is from genome assembly GCF_056163025.1 of Triticum urartu. Taxonomy (NCBI): domain Eukaryota; kingdom Viridiplantae; phylum Streptophyta; class Magnoliopsida; order Poales; family Poaceae; genus Triticum; species Triticum urartu. The sequence goes on along the minus strand of NC_141879.1, from coordinate 345,522,480 downwards.
GTTGCTAGAGTGATAGAAGCTTAAACCCTAGTTTATGTGTTGCTTCCTAAGGGGCTAATTTGGATCCACATGTTTTCAGGCTATGGTTAGATTTATCTTAATTCTTCTTTAGTAGTTGCGTATGCTTGTGAGAGGGGTTAATCATAAGTGGGAAGCTTGTCCAAGTAAGGACATCACCCAAGCACCGGTCCACCCACATATCAAATTATCAAAGTAACGAACGCGAATCGTATGAGCATGATGAAAACTAACTTGACAATAATTCCCATGGGTCCTCGGGGGCGCTTTGCTTTATATAAGATTTTGTCCAAGCTTGTCCTAAGCTACAGAAAGGATTGGGACACCTTGCTGAAACTTTGCTACATTTGTTACTTGTTACCTGTTATGAATTATCTTATCACACAACTATATGTTATCGATAATTTTAGTGCTTGCAAAGAATACCTTGCTGAAAACCGCTTGTCATTTCCTTCTGTTCGTCGTTCGGTTTGACACTCTTACTTACCGAAAGGACTACGATAGACCCCTAATACTTGTGGGTCATCAAGACTCTTTTCTGGCGCCATTGCCGGGGAGTGAAGAGCCTTTGGTGAGTGGAATTTGTTAAGGAAACATTTATATTACGTGCTGAAATTTACTGTGACTTGTCACTATGGAAAATAATCCTTTGAGGGGTTTGTTCAGGGTATCTTCACCCCGACTAGAAGAACAAAGAGTTGCTCCTCAATGTACTGAACCTACTGAAAATATTTATTATGAAATTCCTTCGGGTATGATAGATAAACTGCTAGCTAATCCTGATGCAGGAGATGGACACCATCCTGATATGCATCTAATCTATGTGGAAGAAGTTTGTGGATTATTTAAGCTTGCAAGTCTTCCTGAGGATGATGTCAAGAAGAAGGTCTTCCCATTATCTTTTAAGGGAAATACATTGACATGGTATAGGCTATGTGATGATATTCAATCTTGGAACTACAACCGATTGAAATTGGAATTTCATCAGAAGTTTTATCCTATGCATATGGTTCATCGTGATCGGAATTATATATATAATTTTTGGCCTCGTGAAGGAGATAGTATCGCTCAAGCTTGGGGGAGTCTTAAGTCAATGTTATATTCATGCCCCAACCATGAGCTCTCAAGAGATATTATTATTCAGAATTTTTATGCTCGGCTTTCTCATAATGATAAATCCATGCTCGATACTTCTTCTTGTTCTTTTATGAAGAAGACTATTGAATTCAAGTGAGATTTATTGGAAAGAATTAAATGCAACTCTGAATATTGGGAGCTCGATTAAGTTAAGGAGTCAGGTATAAACCTTAAGTTTGATTGTGGTTTAAATATCATCCTCCCATTGAAGTAAATGTAGTAGAACTTATTAAATTTGAAGAAGAAACTATTACTTATAATCTTGATCTAGTTATTCCTACTGCTTACATTGAGAAACCACCTTTTCCTGTTAGGATAAAAGAGCATGCTAAAGCTTCAGCTATGGTTCGTAAGAGTTATACTAGAACACCTACACCCCCTGAACAAATTAAAGTTGAAGCTATAGTTGCTATGGTTAAAGATCTCTTGGTCGATAATATTGATGGGCATGTTATTCATTTATGTGATGAAGCTGCCAGGATTACTAAACTTGATATTAAAGATAAACATAGACATGTTGTTGGCATGCCTGTTGTTTCTGTTAAAATTGGAGATCATTGTTAGCATGGCTTATGTGATGTGGGTGCTAGTGTGAGTGCAATAACTTTTACCTTATATGAAGAAATTATGAATGATATTGCACTTGCTGAGGTAGAAGATATTGATGTTACTATTAAGCTTGCCAATAGAGATACTATGTCACCAATTGGGATTACTAGAGATGTTGATGTCTTGTGTGGTAAAATAAAATACCCTACTGATATTCTTGTTCTTGCTTCCCCACAAGATGACTTTTGTCCCATTATATTTGGTAGACCTTTCTTGAATACTGTTAATGTTAAGATAGACAGCGAGAAAGATATTGTTACTGTTGGTTTAGGGGATATGTCTCATGATTTTAATTTCTCTAAATTTCGTAGACAACCCCATGATAAAGAATTGCCTAGTTAGGATGAAATTATTGGTCTTGCTTCTATTTCGTGCCTCCTACTGGTCATTTAGAACAATATTGGCTAGACGATGAAAATGATGTGTTTATGAATGAAAGAAGGGAAATAGATGAAATATTCTTTAATCAAGGACCTATTTTGGAACACAATTTTCCTGTTGAAATCCTTGGGGATCCTCCTCCACCCAAGGGTGATCCAGTGTTTGAGCTTAAACAATTACCTGATACTTTGAAATATGCTTATCTTGATGAAAAGAAGATATATCCTGTTATTATTAGTGCTAATCTTTCAGAGCATGAAGAAAAGAAATTATTGAAAACTCTGAAGAAGCACCGTGCCACTATTGGATATACTCTTGATGATCTTAAGGGCATTAGTCCCACTCTATGTTGGCACAAAATTAATTTGGAGCACGATGCTAAACTAGTTGTTGATCACCAACGATAGTTAAATCCTAAGATGAAAGAAGTGGTAAGAAATGAAATACTAAAGCATTTGGAGGCAGGTATAATTTATCCTATTGCTAATAGTAGATGGGTAAGTCCCGCTCATTGTGTCCCTAAGAAGGGAGGTATTACTGTTGTTCCTAATGATAAGAATGAATTGATTCCACAAAGAATTGTTACAGGTTATAGAATGGTATTTGATTTTCGCAAACTAAACAAAGCTACTAGAAAAGATCATTACCGCCTACCTTTTATTGATCAAATGCTAGAAACACTATCCAAACATACACATTTTTGCTCTCTAGATGGTTATTCTAGTTTTTCTCAAATACCTGTGCCAAAAGATGATCAGGAAAAGACCAATTTTACTTGCCCTTTCGGTGGCTTTGCTTATAGACGCATGCCTTTTGGTTTATGCAATGCACCTACTACTTTTCGAAGACGTATGACTGCTATATTCGTGGCTTTTGTAAAAATATTGTTGAGGTTTCCATGGATGATTTCTCTGTTTACGGAACTTCTATTGATGATTGCTTAAGCAACCTTGATCGAGTTTTGCAGAGATGTGAAGAAACTAATCTTGTCTTGAATTGGGAGAAGTGCCACTTTATGGTTGTGATGCCCTCGATTCAATTGTACACTAATCATGCCTGCAAATGTGTACAATCAAGATCAGGGACTCACGAGAAGATATCCTAACACAACTCTAAAAGTAAATTAAGTCATACAAACATCATATTACAAGCCCGGGGCCTTAAGGGCTCGAATACAAGTGCTCGAACATAAACAAGTCAGTGGAAGCATCAATATCTGAGTACAGAGATAAGTTAAACAAGTGGCCATAAGATGGCTAGCACAAACTAGGAAACAAATCGAAAGAGGCGCATGCCTCCTTCCTGGGATCCTCCTAAACTACTCCTAGTCATTGTCGGCAGCCTACACATAGTAGTAGGCACTTTCGGTGTAGTAGGAGTTGTCGTTGGTGGCGTCTGGCTCCTAGGCTCCATCATCTGGTTGTGACGACCGAGAAGAAAGGAAAGTGGGAAAAGAGGGAGCAAGGCAACCATGAATACTCATCCAAAGTACTCGCAAGCAAGGATCTACACTACATATGCATTGGTATCGATGAAATGGGTAGTATTTGTGGAATGAACTGCAGAATGCCAGAACAAGAGGGGGGTAGCTAGTCCTATCGAAGACTACACTTCTGGCAGCCTCCAACTTGAAGCATATAGAAGAGAGTAGATGGTAAGTTAACCAAGTAGCATCGTATAGTATAATCCTACCCGGCGATCCTCTCCTCGTTGTCCTGTGAGAGAGTGATCACCGGGTTGTATCTGGTACTTCAAAGGGTGTGTTTTATTAAGTATCTGGTTCTTGTAGTCATAAGGTGAAGGTACAACTCTGGGTCGTCCTTTTACCGAGGGACACGGCTATTTAAATAGATAATGTTCCATGCAGGGGTGCACCACATTACCCAACACACTCGATCCCTCTGTCCGGGCACACTTTCCTGGGTCATGTACGGCCTCGGAACATCAACACATCGCAGCCCTACCTAGGCACAACAGAGAGGTCAGCACGCGGGTCTAAATCCTATGCGCAGGGGTCTGGGCCCATCGCCTGTTGCACACCTGCACGTTGCGAACGCGACCGGGAGCATACCTAGCAACCTCCATTACAAAGGAAGTTGTGTTACGCGGTCCAACTCGGTGCGCGCCCCTTAGTCGCTGATGTCAAGAAGGGTTCGGCTGATACCACGACGTCGAGTGCCCATAAATGTTCCTACGTAGTTGGTTAGTGCGTATAGGCCAGTTGCCAGACTTAGATCAAATACCGAGATCTCGTTATGCATGTTATTTTGAAGTAACCGTGGATGCCGACCAGGGCCAGGCCCACCTCTTACCTAGGTGGTCTCAACTTGCCCTGTTGCACTGCCACAAAATCCACCCAGAGGGTCGTTGGGACAAATGTCCTTTTAGCCCCCAATCCATGAATCACTCACCGGTACTCTACGAGCCGACCCGTCTTTAGTCATCACATGTATCATGTATAAGATATATAGTATATATCCGTGATCACCTCCCTAGTGATCACGACTCGATAGTATAGCATGACAGACGGACCAGAATGTAGGGCCACTGATGGAATACTAGCATCCTATACTAAGCATATATGATTGCAGGTAAGGGTAACAATTGTAGCAAAAATGACAGGCTATGCAGTAGAATAGGATTGACCGAAAGCAGTAACATGCTACACTACTCTAATGCAAGCAGTAGAGAGAACGAATAGGCGATATCAGGTGGATCAGGGGGGGGCTTGCCTGGTTGCTCTAGAAAGGAGGGGTCGTCGTCGATGTAGTCGATTACGGGGGTATCAGTAGCAATCTCAGGGTCTACCGAAAAGAAGTAATGGAGGGGGAACACAAAAAATATCGGAGCAATCAAAGCAACACAAAGCATAACATGGCAATACGCAGTGCTAGAGGTGACCTAACGCCGTGCTAGGTGATACCGGCAAAGGGGGAAAACATTCGGGAAAGTATTCCCAGTGTTTCACGTTTTCGGGCAGATGAAATGGAGGTGGATTGTTGCATGTCCGCTATGCTAGGGGCATGTGGTGAATGAACGAACTACGTATTTGGATTCGTCTCATCAATCTGAGCAACTTCCATGCATAAAGTATTTTCATCTGAGTTACAGTTTATCTTCTATTAATTTTCAAAGTTTTAAATCATTTTCTGAATTTCTAGAATTATTCAATTAGAATTTTAATCCCTAAATACTTTTGTTACTAGGGTGTTGGCTAGTCTATGTGTATGACCTGTGGGGTCCAGGGGGCCGAGTCAGCATGCACGATCAGCAGTTGACAAGTCAATGTTGACTGGTCAACAGGGTCAGTGGGGCCCACATGTCATTGGCTGCATGAGCCCAGTCGGCAAATTGAGTGGTCGAACTAGTCAACAGTACACATGGGACCCGCTTGTCAGTATCTCGCGTTTTAATTAGGGGGTTGTTTTTAACGGTGGGTCCAAGATGTCAGCGACCCATTTTAGTTAACACAGCTTAGTCCATTTTAATTAACTCGCGAGGTAGGACCCAGAGGTCAGTAGTTCATTAGCGGGCGCATTAGTGGTTAACGACGGTCCTGATGCACGGGGTCCACCTGGCGGTGACCCACCTGCGTTCGAGCGCGGTGGCGCGCTGGAGACTACTGCTGAAATGGCTGTGGGGCTCAGGTTTGGGTCTCTAGCGACCAAAATGGGTGGCGGAGTGGTGCGTTCGAACGAGGGCAGCGCCGCGAGTCGTTTGGCACAAATAGGAGCTGACGGAGTGCTCGGAGTTGACCGAAGCATCAACGGCAACGGCGCCCGGAACAAGTAGCTCAATGGAATCAAGCATAGGGGGCATGGTACGAAGAGCCGCGGGCGTTGTGGCCGGCAGCGGGCTTCTGTAGGCGGGCGCGGGCAATGATGTAAGGAGCGGGAGGGGCCGAAGCGGAGCGAGGCCAGCGTGCGGCAGCAACAAGAGCTGGCCACGGCAAGTGACCAAGGCCGTGGCCGGGGTGCGTGCGCGCGGCGGCGAGGCGTGTAGGGGATGCGGGGTGTGGCCGGCGCTGAGGTGAGCAGTAGCGACAGCGAGCACGACTGCGGCGATGCACAGGGGCAAACGAGGATGAGGGGGAGAGGAGGTCGAGGTTCCTCATGTGCGATGGAGGGGGGAGGGGCGGCGTGGCTCGAAGGCACCGTCGGGGAGGAGGTCGAGGACGGGGAGGCGACGCTGACGGTGAGGGCGGCGGGGTCGGAGCAGCGGCGACGATGGGTGGCGATGGGGTGGGGCAGATCCGAGGGAGTGAGAAGGGGCGAGGACGTCTTGCAGGGCTGGCGATCAGTGGTCGACGGGTGACGGGGGCGGGGAGGGGTGAGGACGTCCTGCGGGGCAGCGTCGACAAGGTCCTCAGGCGGCGACAGGATCAGGGTGGGGAGGGCGACAGGGGTTGCCCGATCCCGATCCAGGCAGTGGGGAGGAGAGCGAGGGGAGGAGTGGTGGTCGTGGGGCTAGGGTTCGGTGCCCCCAGGGGGTCTAGGCCACGGGCTGGGCCGGCCAGTTGTTGGCCTGGTTGTCAGCTGGGCTATGGCCCAGCAGCGGGGTTTATTTTTATTTCTTTTGGTTTTTGTTTATTTGTGTTTTCTTTTCCCTTTTACTTATTTTCCTTTTTTGTTTTACCTTAGTTTTTGATTTATTATAGTCTTGTAAAATACTATATTTAACACCTAAATTAGTGTAATGGTCTAGCCCTCTGCCTCAAAAAGGTTGGGCCCCCAAACAAAACAGTTTAACAATTTAGTATTTATAAAAGGCACTAATTTAATTGTTATAGCCAATGTTGTAGTTAGTTTGGAGCATTTACATATTTTATACAAATGTGGCTTCATCGCCAAAATTACCTACGCATTATATGTGACCTCTCGAACATTTTAGTTTAAATTTTTGAAAAACTTTTGATGTTTGCCTTTATTTGAAATTTGAATTTGGACCGGTTCTCAACTAACGTGAGATTACCAACAGGGATCATGGTGACATGGCACCATTAGCAGGGTATTACTGTTGCTTAAATATCCGAGCGTCACAATTCTCTGCCACTACAAGAAATATCGTCCCAAGATTTAAGAGGGGGGGTGAGGGGGAAGGGATTTGGTTACAAAATTCTAACGAGCATTCTCAATCTTGGTTGCTCTTCTCGAAGTGGTTGATCCATTATGTTGATGTCTTCATTTCTCCGCTTCAGGTCATCATGATGTAGTACGCATCCTTTCTTCGGGATCTTCATCGTACTTACGGAAAGGATAAGGGGTAGCTACGAAAGGACGGACCTCTACAAGGTTGCTTATCTGGTAGATAATATCGGGGAAGGTGGAGGAAAGTAACTCTCGAATTGAAATTTAAGAAATTATCGAGAGCAAATTAAGAAGGTGCAAGATAGAAGTTTCAAGTGCATAGGCAATTATTCAATGCCTGTAACAGGGCATGAAAAGGGTTTAGAGCAGCGGGAATAAGTATTGTGTCTGATACCATAATAGATCATCTCTAGGAAGGTGACCCACGTATTACATACGGTGTCAAACACGAGGAATAACTATGGCAAACAGGGGTGTACAGGAGAGTCAGGTTTTGACCCTGTGGAACTGTGGGTTATGGGCCCATCATGTGGTTTTTAAAAGTAGAAAGAGCGGTGACATCTTGCATGGTTAAAATAGCAAGGTATGTCAGAGGATAGCTTGTCAGTTATGTTGGCAACAACGTTGGTACCAAGGGCGGGGGACGAAGAGAACCATTTTCCTGCTCGTTGAACGAGACGAACCAATAGGCAAAGTTCTCATCCATCGGTGGTTACTCGAATGTCATTAACAATAGAAACATGGTCTTGCTGACATAAGTGTACACCGAGGTGTTTACATAAGCAGGAGAATATTACTGCTTAGATCGTATACAGATCACAAGAAAGGTTAAACCAAACAATGGAAAGGAAAAATATGATTATCAGATTATACAGAACAATGGAAAGGAAAATGTGTTTAAACACATATTTCAAGGGTATATCCTTCCCAAGGACAAGCAGAGCATGACACCCGTGGCAGGATATAATGTAGAAAACCCTTTAGGTAAGGGTGGGGATTTCATGACATTACCCATGCAACGGTGTTTGGATAATTAACATTTAGCATTGGGCTTCAAATGTTCTTGTTGAAAGTTGGAGTACCACAGACATGTTTCGAGATAGCATTGACATGGTCTTCAGCCAAAGGTCGGACTTTGGATACTCAAAGGATTCATCAGGAACAACTTATAGAATAAGTCTTACAATTTCCTCATGGAAGAATGGTTAACCTTGCTAAAAAGGAAGAACCATAACAATAGGTCCTCCGGCCAGGTGTGCTAGGTGTGACATCACCTTACCGGGCTATATAAATACCAATGTTATGACTCTTGGAAGATATTCAAACCACCATATCTGACCAAGATTCAGATCTGCTTGGCGTTAGGATACCTCACACTCAGAATGCGTGAGAAGAAAAGCTGCAACACAAATTGACGAGACGACATTGTAAGCTTCTCGGGAAATGAACTATGGAAGCAAGTTCTGAATCATGCGTTCATCATTAAACCAAGGAGATGATGAGGAGGTGGCTGATGGAATCAACGACAATTCATCGATGTTTCCAAAAATACGGATTTCCACAATTATGTGAACAAGGAGATAACATTTGAAAGCTCAAATGATATAGTGATGCATGCTCGAGGAGAACATCCACGAGTAAACATTGGTTGAAAGGTGCACCCGAGATATGGGCTTAGGTAGCATGATCAATGTTAGTATGGTGATTTGATAATCAATACAATAAGAATGAAACTATCGTTCAGTATCTTACAAGAATAAGGTTGCTAGTAATTTTGAATTTTATACATCACGGTCCAGTCGTCGGTATTCCGGTTGGAAATAACACAGGGACCAAGAGATGAATGTAGATGGCGAGATGTATCAATTGTATCAAGAATTCTTAAGAGGTGGTGAAATTCTCACAACATTCTTGATATATAAGATGGTATTACTTCAAGGTAGGACATAAGATAAGCTGGATAGCCAGGAACTCAAGGTACAACCACAACACAAACATGTTTGTGTTGGAAAGAAGGCAAGGAAGTAGTTGATGACAACACAAATTACCAAGGGACAAGGATGGTATTTCCCAAGAAGAATTCAATAGATATCTTGGAAGAGCTCAGAACGTTGATGATGATCACGACACATTTGTCGAGAGATTTCAAGATGCAATCGATCGGCGATGACATCAAGTCAAAGGAATGGTGAAGCGAAAGGTTATTGGAACCAAGGGTATGATACAAACTCGAAACCAAGCTCGCTATTCAAGGCGAAATGACATGATGAGGAAGATCGACGTAACCTTAGCTCACCGTTGAAAATTATGCTCCGGGAATAAGGACCAGGTAGCACAATTAAAATTAGCACTATGATGATAGCCGATCAGGCTAGGATTGACGTGCTCGAGTTCCAACCCGTAAGCAATGATGATTAATAGGAGTTGTTGAATCGTAGTGCGGACTCAAATTAGTTATCGGTGTCCTTGAGTGGTTAACAACTCATAACCCAGGAAAAATTGGAAGCAGTGAGAATAATACTTGATGAAGAACTCATAAGAAGTTATGTAGTTCTTGATATTATCGAGGTACCAAAGGGTAATTCTCGATGGTAGGGCAGAATATACGTTAGAATGGTGTATTGATATGCAGAAGACAAGTGCCTTTACTTGACTAAGAAATGAAATCCAAGGAGAAAAATATGGTCGGAACCACATTTGTAAATGATCAAACCACAAAAGATGAACTCATAACAAGGGGATAATTATTTTAAGAGAAGCTTCCATGATAAGGTATACATCATGCACATGGGCATGAACACAGGGTTCAAGGTCGACTCCCACTTGTTCAACGCATAACCTTTCAGTTACTTCTCGTTGGGAAGAAGTTGTTGTATTGAGATTTTATCTGGCAAAACACCAGAAGAATATGACATGTGAAAAACTCTCGGATTCCCTTAGATTAAGGAAAGCATAGTTTCAACCCATCGGGGCATCTTAGAAACATATATACCACAACTGTAGAGGTAAATTACTCAAGATCAGAAGTAGAGCATGGTTGACTAAAGCAGGGGATACAATTTTCCCAAAGGCATTAAGTATCGGGGAAGAACGCACAATGATTTGAATGTGAAGGACAATGTTGGATAATAATCCCACAAAGGATCTGGCGGTCCTCAACGGAGCTGATGTGTGTATCGGTACTTAACAGAGGACGAATAATGTGAAAACATCGGATAATAAAAACAACTGAACAATTTGATGCTTAAATACCAAGAACTATTGATTTCCAAATCGAAAGACCAGAAGTAGACGCTCTAATCAAATAGTAGTAAGCTGAATATAATTAGATGGGAAATCAACAAGGTTTGAGTTACCGATAACCAGCACCTGTCTGGAATGACGTCGGTGCCGAAAGGATGAATTTTAGTTTCGACTAATGATTGATAGAATTCACAAACATATTGAATCAATAGTATCAAAATGATGCTATCAAGGATACTTGTGAATAATGCTAGACCTATGGGAAGTATCCATAATGGAAGCAGAGAAGTATTTGTAGAGCAATAGTTTGAAGATGATTCTCGGAAGATCAGATGGTACTTCAAAGTATCATACGAAACATATGAACAACTTGGGACGGATGAATACTCGATAAGTGCGAGGAATTATTTGCAGGGGTATTCCTGCGGTAAAGAACTGCAAGGCAGTAAGGACAAGATATTCTCGGATCAATAGGGAGAATTTCAGGGTATCTTGTAATAACAAGATCAACTAGGAATAAAATTAGGAACCACAAGTGTATGTATTTATCCATAGGGATATTTTGATGGTAGGGAATTGAAAAAGCAACGGGCACAAAGTCTCGATAGAACATCGGAGAGTATCCTCAAAATCCTTCGGTGTACCAAGTAATCATCTGGAGTAAGGGTCTCTCCGGGTGGAAGTAGTTACGAAAACCTAGAGTCGGCATTAGAAAAATCATTTAAACCGAATAGAAGAGAGATCAGAGTCCCAGAGTATAGGTCGAGGAATAAAAGATCCTAATACCACCCAATGGCGATGTGGGCCCGTAAGGCACAGAACAATGTTAGTAAAATTTTGTAATGTCTAGACTCGACTTCGACCAAGGAGTGCGGAAGGGGGAATCCTACCGGCAATCGGCTCTGATACCAACTTGTGACTCGACTTCAATCATACACTAATCATGCATGCAAATGTGTACGATCAAGATCAGGTACTCATGGCAAGATATCACACGCAACTCTAAAAGTAAATTAAGTCATACAAGCATCATATTACAAGCCAGGGGCCTTGAGGGATCGAATACAAGTGCTCGAACATAAACGAGTCAGCGGAAGCATCAATTTCCGAGTACGGACATAAGTTAAACAAGTTGCCATTAGATGGCTAGGACAAACTAGGAAACAGATCGAAAGAGGCGCATGCCTCCTGCCTGGGATCCTCCTAAACTACTATTGGTCGTCATCGGCAGCCTACATGTAGTAGTAGGCACCTCCGGTGTAGTAGGAGTCGTCATCGGTGGCGTCTGGCTCCTGGGCTCCATCATCTGGTTGGAACGACCGAGAAGAAAGGAAAGTGGGAAAAGAGGAAGCAAAGCAGCCATGAGTACTCATCCAAAGTACTCGCAAGCAAGGATCTACACTACATATGCATTGGTATCAATGAAATGGGTAGTATCTATGTACTAAACTGCAGAATGCCAGAATAAGAGGGGGATAGCTAGTCCTACCAAAGACTACACTTCTGGCAGCCTCCATCTTGAAGCATATAGAAGAGAGTAGATGGTAAGTTCACCAAGTAGCATCGTATAGCATAATCCTACCCGGCAATCCTCTCCTCGTTGCCCTGTGAGAGAGTAATCACCAGGTTGTATCTGGCACTTGAAAGGGTGTGTTTTATTAAGTATCCAGTTCTAGTTGTCATAAGTTCAAGGTACAACTCCGGGTCATCCTTTTACCGAGGGACATGACTATTCGAATAGACAAACTTCCCTGCAAGGGTGCACCACATTACCCAACACGCTTGATCCCTCTAGCCGGGCACACTTTCTTGGGTCATGTCCGGCCTCGAAAGATCAACACGTCACAGCCCTACCTAGGCACAACAGAGAGGTCAGCATGCCGGTCTAAATCCTATGCACGCAGGGTCTGGTCCCATCTCCCGTTGCACACCTGCACGTTGTGAACGCAGCTGGTGAGCAGACCTAGCAACCTCCATTACAAAGGAAGTTGCGCTACGCGGTCCAACCCAGCGCACACCGCTCAGTCGTAGACGTCAAGAAGGCTTCGGCTGATACCATGATGTCGAGTGCCCATAACTATTCACGCGTAGTTGGTTAGTGTGTATAGGCCAGTGGCCAGACTCAGATCAAATACCAAGATCTTGTTAAGCGTGTTATTTTGAAGTAACCGCAGATGCCGACCAGGGCCAGGCCCACCTCGCATGTAGGTGGTCTCAACCTACCATGTCACTCTGCCATAAAGATCCATCCAGAGGGCCATCGGGACAAATGTCCTTTCAACCCCCAATCCATGAATCACTCGCGGGTACTCTACGAGTTGACCCGTCTTTAGTCACCACATGTATCATGTATAAGATACATAGTATATACTCGTGATCACCTCCCTAGTGATCACGGCCCGATAGTATAGCATGGCAGACGTACAAGAATGTAGGGCCACTAATGGAATACTAGCATCCTATACTAAGCATATAGGATTGTAGGTAAGGGTAACAATTTACAAACAATGACAGGCTTTGAAGCAGAATAGGATTAACCAAAAGTAGTATACAGAAGGAATAGGCGATATCAGGTTGATAAAGGGGGGGGGCTTGCCTGGTTGCTCTAGCTAGGAGCGATCATCATCGATGTAGTCGATCATGAGGGTATCAACAGCGATCTCGGGGTCTACCGGAAAGAAGTAATGGTGGTGGAACACAATAAATAACGGAGCAATCAAAGCAACACAAAGCATAACATGGCAATACGTGATGCTAGAGGTGACCTGACGCAGTATTAGGTGATACTGGCAAAGGGGGGAAACATCCAGGAAAGTATTCCTGGTGTTTCGCGTTTTTGGGCAGATGAACCGGAGGTGGATTGTTGCATCTTCGCTATGCTAGGGATGTGTATAAAGTATTCAGATTCGTCTCGTCGTTCTAAGCAACTTTCATGTATAAAGTATTTTCATCCGAGTTACGGTTTATCTTCTATTAATTTCAAAGTTTTAAATCATTTTCTGAATTCCTGGAATTATTCAATTAGAATTTTAATCCCTAAATGCTTTTGTTACTAGGGTATTGGCCAGTCTATGTGTATGACCTGTGGGGTCCAGGGGGCTGAGTCAGCATGTATGGTCAGCAGTTGACCAGTCAATGTTGACTGGTCAACAGGGTCAGTGGGGCCCACATGTCATTGACTGCATCAGTCCAGTCTGCAAATTGACTGGTCAAACTAGTCAATAGTACATCTGGGACCCACTTGTCAATGTCTCGTGTTTCAATTAGGGGGTTGTTTTTAACGGTGCGTCCAAGATGTCAGCGACCCATTTTATTTAACATAGCTTAGTCCATTCTAATTAACTAGCAAGGTGGGACCCAGATGTCAGTTGTTCATTACCGGGCGCATCAGTGGTTAACGACGGTCCTGATGCACGAGGTCCACCTGGCGGTGACCCACCTACGTTCTAGCGCGGTGGCGCGGTGGAGACGACTGCCGAAATGGTTATGGGGCTCGGGTTTGGGTCTCTGGCAATGAAAATGGGCGGCGGAGTGGTGCGTTCGAACGAGGGCAGCACCGCGAGTCATTTGGCGCAAACAGGAGCTGCTGGAGTGCCCGGAGTTGACTAGAGCATCGACGACAATGGTAGCCGGAACAAGTAACTCAATGTAATCGAGCATAGGGGGCATGGTACGAAGAGCGGTGAGAACAGTGGCCGGCAGTGGGCTTCTATAGGCGGGCGCGGCCAACGATGCGACGCGCGGGAGGGGCCAGAGCGGGGCGAGGCCAGCGCGTGCCAGTAGTAGGAGCTGGCCTCGGCGGGCGACCAAGGCCGTGGCCAGGGCGCCGAGTGTAGTGCTTCCGCTTGTGCACGGGCATAGCCGCTCCTCGGCAGTGTCGACGGCCAGCGCAAAGCATGGTGCTTCTAATGGGACGTGGGAGGGGGACTCCCTACTGTGGAGAGCCTCCGAGGCGTGTACAGCCCTGCCCTGACACGTGGCTTGCACGGCAGGGCTAGACGAGGTTTATCTAGGCCCTCGTGAGCCAGTGCGGGACTCACGAGGTCCTACCTCAAGGCGGGTTGTGCCTGGTCTTGGTTCTTGTTCCCTGTGTTGGTCCTGCGATGTGATTAGACATCTTGCGCCGAATGAATCTCTTGAGGTTCTTGCGTGAGAAAGATAAGCACCAATGGAACCAGGAGGTGATGTGAACGGGGTCGGCCCGCCAGACAGAGCTTAGCCGCTGGATTTATCGATGCTGTTGGGACGGTCCCGAGCACAGACGTCGTGCTTTGCTAACTCATGTGAAGGGTCCTGAAGAAAGACGACCAGCGCACGGCTCCCATGGCGGGTGACAATCAAGCAGGTGATAGTCATAGATAGATTAAGCATGAAAGGCAACCTAGCTCAGGTAAATGCAGGGAAGATGCATGCCACTGGGTCAGGCCCGAGTGGCTTGGGGATGATGCAGCCCGAGGGGCGCCCCCAACAAGGTAAGCTAAAGACATAAAAAAGGAAAGATACATGCCACAGGGACGGACCCACGTGGCCTGGGAATGATGCAGCCCTGGGGGCGCTCACAGTTGAATGAACTTGGAAAATGTCACCTGGTTCTGTTGATGAAAGAGAGTTGGCGAAGGGGCTAATCCTCATGAGCCACCGGGGCCCTGAGCCTCGGGAGGCTTTGGGGGTCCAGGGGGTTCCTTTAGGACCGTCTTCATCTCCGTTAACACAGCGTTGTGCCTGGCCTCCTGAGCCGCCAAGATGCTGTGCAGATTGCGCTGATAGGTGGTCACCACGCTCGGCAGGCCAAAAGGCATGCGAACATAGCTGTGAGGTGGGCCCTCGCAGCGTCCCACACGCGAAGGCAAGAAAAGCTCCTGAGAGGCGGCCCGGTTGAGGCCTGGGACATCGATGTAGACACGCAACCTGGCATCCTTGCCTGGACGGGGAGTTGCGCCTGGTGAGCGGCGGCCGCCGCGCATGGCCCTTGCGTCTTGCAGTTCCTAAGTGGTCTTGGTGATGAAATCCTGAACAGTGAGCACTCCTTGCCCTTTGTTCTCCCAAGGGAAACGTGCCGCGAAGCACACCTCCAAGTGGTGCCCAAGCGCTTCCCTGGTGATGTTGGCAAAGTCTGAGGCCCTCCAGAAGAGAGCCCCCGAGCCCTGCCCGAGAGGGGCGCTGGGCGCGCTTTCCTATGCGATGGAGGGAGGCTCCCCAGGCGCAGGCGCCGATCCTGATGAGGCGCCGCTTGCCTGAGGCCCTTTAAGGCACAACTGCTTTTTCTTCTTGGGGGTGGCCTCAGGAGGGCGCTCGCCCTGGCTGTCAGGCTCGTCGATTGCTGCAACTTGGAAGGCACGCTCGAGGGAGCACACCGCTTCTCTTTCCTCGCATGGGACTGTGATGATTCCGCCGCTTCCCAACATCTTGAGGACATTGTAGCCGTGATGGGTCACCGCCATGAACTTGGCCAGGGCTGGATACCAGAGGATGGTGTTGCATGGCAGGCGGATGTAGGCGACGTCGAAGTCGATGAGTTCGGTGCGGTAGTTGTTGCGTTCTCCGAAGTTAATGGGGAGGCGGACCTGCCCGATCAGGGTAGTAGAGCCCTCGGTCACTCCTGAGAAAGGCTTGGTAGGCTGAAGCTGGTCATATGTCGAATGTGTCGACGGACAGGACATTGAGCCATGCGCCGTCGTTGATGAGGGTCTTGGTAACTTGCACATTGCTGATGACTGGTGAACAGAGCATTGGGAGGATGCCTGCAGTAGCCACACACTCGAGCTGATCTGCCGAACTGAACGTGATGGGGCACCTGGACCATCTGAGCGGGCGTGTGGCCTCGAGCTTGGGGAGTAGTGCAGTCACTTCGCGAGCAAACTGTTTGAAGATATGCTACGAGGCTGGGGCTTGAGCTCCGCCCAAGATGCAAGCGATAGCGCGCGGCTCCTGGAAGCCCCCAGCCCCCTCGTCTTGGTGGTGGTCGTCATTCCTTCATGGTGGTGGCGGTAGTGGAGGAAGGCCAGCGTTGCCTTGAGGACGATCCTCACAAGGCTGATCCCTCCAGGCACCCTCGCAAGGTTGATCCTGCCAGCGGTCCTCACGAGGCTAGTCATGCCACTCCTGGCGCGGGCCACGATCGTCCTAGCATCCGCCACCACGTCCTCCTCCTCGGTCGTTGCCCCGGTTGCTGCGCTCGGGGCGTCGACTGAAGCGTCATTCTCAAATGGCTCTGAGCTCTTGACAGTTGCTGGTGTTGTGGGTATGAAGGTTATGGAAGGCGCAGAACGGTCGACTTCTCTTGGATGACTCGGGAAGATCTCGGCTGCACTTGATGTCTGGCTCCGCCACGAGCACGACCACTCCTTTGCGCTTCACGTCCGGGTCCGCAGCAGGGTGCTCGAGGAGGGAGAGGCACCCCTCCTCAGCTCTTGCACACTTTGTCGCAATGTTGAACAGCTCCATGGTCGTGCACAACTCCTCATGGATGGTGAGCTTCTCCTTCATCTTGACATTGTGGACGGCGTCGGAGAACGCTGAGATGATGGCCTCGTCGGTCACCTTGGGGACTTGATTAGCGCGCTGTTGAAGCACTGGATGTACTTCTGCAGGGTCTCTCCTGGTTGTTTCTTGATGCGGCGCAGGTCACCCGCGACAGGGGGGCAGTCGCGAGTGCCCTGGAAGTGGGCGATGAAGCGGTTGCGCATCTCGTCCCAGGAGGAAATCGAGCCTGGAGGCAGGTTCAAGACCCAGGAGTGCGCACCATCTTTGAGAGCCATGGGAAACCAGTTTGCCATGACTTTCTCGTCGCCGTTGGCCACCTCGATGCTCAGCTCGTAGAGTTGCAGGAACTCCGTGGGGTCGGAGGTGCCGTAGTAGCGAGGAGGCAGATCTGGCTTGAACTTGCCCGGCCAGGCGACGCTACGCAACTCGGGGGTGAAGGCGCGGCAGCCGGCCGTGGTCACCAGGGCCCTACATGGAGGTGGAACTTGGTCTTGGCGCCCGCGCGCCGCTACGGCAAGCGGCGTGGGGCCTTGCCACAACAAACGATCCTGGCATGGCGGTGCAAGGATTGGCGGAGCGTTCCCTTGTGGCCGAGGGACTTCTTGACAGCTTCATTCTTCACGCGCGGGCGCTGGACACGGTGGGTCGTGCCATGGAGCCGTGCGCCTTGGCGCTAGGGCGCCGTCTTGGTGTAGAGGTGGTGGAGGTGCTTCGTGAGCTGCGTCACCCGTGGCTGGCGGAGGGCGAGGCAGAGAGTGGGACGGCGCAGGGGAGCCTCCTGCGGCGCGGACAAGCTCGGCGATGCGGTCAAGCCAGTCCTCATACAGGTCGTCGAATGGGCGGTAGAGTAGGAGCTCATGCGCCATGAGGAGCGCGGCCCGTGCGTCTGTGGGAACGCGACGAGCGTGAGACGACGAACTAGCGGGAGTCAGTGATGGGGTGGCGGTGCGGCCGTCCGGTCGCACCGAGGGGTGCAGCAAGGTCACTTGCTGCTCGTTCCCCGCCGGGCCGGTGGCGGCGTTGACGGCAGGCGACGGAGAGCGACGGGGTGGCCCGCTGACAGGGGTCGTCTGAGCAATGCGTGTAGCGAGGGCAGCCCGACGCTCGGCGCGGGCGCGGCGTGCGTCCACCATGGAGACGATGAAGCGACGTGACGCGGAGCGACGTAAGGGAAGCTTCGGCGCACCTCTACCTAGCGCTCCAAATGTCAGATCATGGGTTCCGGCAAAACCCTTAAGGTTCGAACACTGGGGTGAGCGGGAAGATCTCTCCCTACCGATCTACATCCTAGCTCAGCAAAGATCTTATGAACTAACTCGATGAACTCGCAACACAAAGCACACAAGATTTATACTGGTTCAGGCCACCATTGTGGTGTAATACCCTACTCCAGTGTGGTGGTGGTGGATTGCCTCTTGGGCTGAGGATGAACAGTACAAAGGGAAGAACTGCCTCCTGATGTTGAGGTGTTCTTGTGCTTGGCGAACTTGTGCGTGTGTGGATTCAATTCACCCTCCATCCCCCTAGCTATGGTGGTGGCTAGTCCTATTTATAGAGGCCCTGGTCCTGTCCCGAAATATTGAGCGGGAAGGGAGCCAACAAGAACGAATTTGAAAGGGGAGAACTAGTATAGCTTATCCTGATAAAAGTAGTCTTCGCCTGCCAATGGCTTTGGTGGTGACGCTGTGCTGGGCTCCATGATGACCTCCATCTTGCCGTCCTTCTGGTCTTGGTCTTGTTGCACTAATATGGACACCTTTTCTTGATGCCTCGGTACTCCGCGCCTGCGCTTGCCCCCTTGGCAGCAAAGAGGAAACAAGGACACTGCGCGCTGGCACCCGCCTAGTCTCGATCGTCATGGCTCACGTCACTAGAACCTCGCGAGCTTTGCCGTGCCTTGATCTCTCCGCCCCTCGTGAGCCTGCCTGGCGAGGACGCTCCTGACGAGGTCTTGTGTCGTCCGCCTCACGAGGCTTGGCCCCTCGCGAGGGTCTTGAATGTCTTGTTGATGAAGATGGGCCGTATGGGCCCGCTCGTAGAGCCACGCTATGGGTCGCAGGTAGGCAAGTTTGGGGACCCCCGTTCCCAGAACGCCGACAGCAGCAATAGCGGGCACGGCTGTGACGACACCCACGGGCGAACGAGGATGAGGGGAAGAGGAGGTCGAGGTTCCTGACATGCGATGGAGGGAAGAGGGGCAGCATTGCCAGAAGGGGCCGTTGGGGAGGAGGTCAAGGACGGGGAGGCGACGCCGAGGGCGAGGGCGGCGGGGTCGGAGCAGCGACGACGATGGGTGGCGTTGGGGCGGGGCGGATCCGAGGGAGTGAGGAAGGGCGAGGATGTCCTGCGGGTTTGGCGATCGGCGGTCGACGGATACCGGGGGCAGCATCGACAAGGTCGGGAGGGGAGGGCAACGGGGGTTGGCTGATCCCGATCCAGGCGGGGGGAGGAGAGTGAGAGGACGAGTGGTGGTCGTGGGGCTAGGGTTCGGTGCGCCCAGGGGGTATAGGCCAGGGGCTGGGCCGGCCGGTTGTTGGCTTTGTGGCCAGCTAGGCTACAGCCCAGCAGGGGGGTTTCTTTTTGTTTCTTTTGTTTTTTGTTTATTTGTGTTTTCTTTTTCCTTTTACTTATTTTAATTTTTTGTTTTACCTTAGTTTTTGATTTATTATAGTCTTGTAAAATACCATATTTAACTCCTAAATTAGTGTCATGGTCTAGCCCTCTTCCTCAAAAAGGTTTCCCCCCCCCAAACAAAACAGTTTAACAATCTAATATTTATAAAAGGCACTAATTTAATTGTTATAGCCAATGGTTTAGTTAGTTTGGAGCATTTACATATTTTATACAAATGTGGCTTCATCACCAAAATTACCTACGCATTATATGTCACCTCTCGAACATTTTAGTTTTAATGTTTGAAAAACTTTTAATGTTTGCCTTTATTTCAAATTTGAATTTGGATCGGTTCTTAACTAACGCGAGATTAGCAATAGGGATCGTGGTGACGTGGCACCATTAGCAGGGTATTACTGTAGCTTAAATATTCGGGTGTCACAATTGTTAATGAAGGTATTATCTTGGGGCATAAAATTTCTGAAAGAGGTATATTGAAGTTGATAAAGCTAAAGCATTTGCTATTGAAAGATGCCATGTCCTAAAGATATCAAAGGTATAAGAAGTTTCCTTGGTCATGCTGGTTTCTATAAGAGGTTTATTAAAGAATTCTCTAAAATTTCTTGGCCTCTCACTAATCTCTTGCAAAAAGATGTTCCTTTTGTTTTTGATGATGACTATGTAGAAGTATTTGACATACTTAAGAAAGCCTTGATTTCTGCACCTATTATTCAACTGCCTGATTGGAATTTACCCTTTGAAATTATGTGTGATGCTAGTGATTTTGTTGTTGGTGCTATTCTAGGGCAAAGAGTTGATAAGAAATTGAATGTTATTCAATATGCTAGTAAGATTCTAGACAGTGCCTAGAAAATTATGCTACTACTCAAAAAGAATTTTTAGGAGTTGTTTTCGCTTGTGATAAGTTCAGATCCTATATTGTTGATTCCAAAGCAACTATTCACACTGATCATGCTGCTATTAAATATCTTATGGAAAAGAAAGATGCTAAACCTAGACTTATTAGATGGGTTCTCTTGTTACAAGGATTTGATTTGCATCTTATTGATAGAAAGGGGGCTGAGAATCCTGTTGCAGACAATTTGTCTAGGTTAGAAAATGTTCTTGATGACCCAGTGCCTATTTATGATAGCTTTCCTGATGAGCAATTAGCTATCATAAATGCTTCTCCTGATACTCCATGGTATGCTGACTATGCTAATTATATACCACCTAGTTTCACATACCAGCAAAAGAAAAAGATTTTCTATGATTTAAGACATTACTTTTGGGATGACCTCCACACTTATATAGAAGGAGTAGATGGTGTTATTAGACGTTGTGTACCTGAGCGTGAATATGAACAGATCCTATGCAAGTGCTACTCCGAGTCTTACGGAGGACACCATGCTGGAGATAGAACTGCGCATAATTGGTATTGCAATCCGGTTTTTATTGGCCTACTCTCTTCAAGGATGCTCGTAAGTTTGTCTTGTCTTGTGATGAATGCCAGAGAATTGGCAATATTAGTAGACGTCAGGAAATTCCTACGAATTATTCACTTGTTATTGAACCATTTGATGTTTGGGGCTTTGATTATATGGGACCTTTTCCTTCGTATAATGGGTATACACATATTTTAGTTACTGTTGATTATGTTACTAAGTGGGTAGAAGCTATTCCAACTAGTAGTGTTGATCATAACACTTCTATTAAGATCCTTAAAGAAGTTATTTTTCCGAGGTTTGGAATCCCTAGATATTTAATGACTGATGGTGGTTCACATTTTATTCATGGTGCTTTCCGTAAAATGCTTGCTAAATATGATGTTAACCATAGAACTGGATCTCCATATCATCCTCAGTCTAGTGGTCAAGTAGAATTGAGAAATAGAGAGATTAAATTAATTTTGCAAAAATACTATTAATAGATCAAGAAAGAATTGGTCTAAGAAACTTGATGATGCATTATGGGTTTATAGAACTGCTTATAAGAATACTATGGGTATGTCTCCGAATAAAATGGTTTATGGAAAAGCATGTCACTTACCTCTTGAACTGGAACATAAAGCTTATTGGGCTATCAAAGAGCTAAACTATGATTTCAAACTTGCTGGTGAGAAGAGGTTGTTTGACATTAGCTTGGTTGATGAATGGAGACCCCAAGCGTATGAGAATGCCAAGTTGTTTAAAGAAAAAGTTAAAATATGGCATGACAAGAGGATACAAAAGGTGAGTTTAATGTAGGTGATCATGTTTTGCTATACAACTTTCGCTTAAGATTTTTTGCAGGAAAGCTTCTCTCTAAATGGGTAGGTCCACACATTATAGAGGAAATCTATCGTTCGGGTGCCATAAAAATCAACAATGCCGAAGGCACAAATCCAAAGGTGGTAAACGGTCAAAGAATCAAACATTACATCTCACGTAGTCCCATAAATGTTGAGACCAATATAATTAATACCATAACACCGGAGGAGTACATAAGGGATACTTTCCAAAATGTTTCAGACTCCAAAAAGGAATAGGTATGTGGTACGGTAAGTAAACCGACTCCAAAACTGTTCTAATGGCAATTTTTCTCCGTTTTGGAATATTTAAAAAATTAGGAAAATTAAAAGTAGTCAGAAAGAGACACGAGGCGACCACAAGGGTGGAGAGTGCGCCCTACCCCCTGGGCACGTCCCCTGCCTTGTGGCCACCTTGTGAGCCTTCCGGACTCCGTTTTCTTGCACAATACTTATTTTGGTCGGTAGAAATTCAATATATAATCTCCCAAAGGTTTTGACCACCGTACGACGACAAAATCCTCTATTTTCATTTTGAGCTGTTTTCTACTAGAGTTTTCAAGACCAGGCATCATGTCGTCCTCCTCCTCCAACAACGCAGGTGATGATGCTTGGCTAATGAAGATAGAGATGAAGAGAGGGGGAACCCAACGAGGGTAATAAGATCAAGAAGGTCGCGGGAGATCAAGTTCCGGCAGTGGAAGAAGAACACATTCTTCAACCATACTACAATCATCTTACCCCTACTAATATTGAAGCTTTTAAGATCATTGAAATAGTTCATGTGCAAAATAATATTTCACTCGTGAAAATATTCTGTTGCAAAGCATATCATCACACTCTAGAGCATCATTCATAGATTGGAGTATCTCATGCACTCGAAGTGTGGCACTACATCTTCAACAACTCCATCATCACCACCTCCGAAGAAAGAAGCATAAATATATTGGTATGGGCACTCCCCTTGGCAATTGCCAAGCTTGGGGGAGGTGCCCCGGTATCGTATCACCATCACATCTTTATCTTTATCGTTTTTCTTAGTTCGATCCTTCTGGTTATATCTTGATCTAGTAGAATAAAGTTTTTAGTATGATCTATCTTTGAGTTTTGTTTTCATCTCTATCTATGTAATTGAGTCCGGGTTATATATCTAATAAAGAGTAGTTTTGAGTTGAAGGCTTTTCTTCCTTGCTATGATCTTGAGGGAATTAAATAAAATAAATAATAAAAAGAAATAAAAATATTACATATTGATCTTATGGAGAGTAATGACTTCACATATAAAGTGTATGATGAATAACAGTTGTTGAGAGTTCACAAACATAGTTTCGGTCATTGTTGCAATTAATAGGAAATAATAAAGAAAGAGAGGCTTCACATATAAATATACTATCTTGGACATCTTTTGTAATTGTGAGCACTCATTAAAATATGACATCCTAAAAAGTTGATGTTGGACAAGGAAGACAACATAATGGGTTATGTTTTCTTATATCCGAATAGAAGTTATATTGTCATGGATCATCCAACATGTTGATCTTGCCTTACCATCTCATGCTAGCCAAATTATTTGCACCAAGTAGGGATACTACTTGTGCTTCCAAACATCCCTTAAACCAATTTTTCCATGAGAGTCCACCATACCTACCTATGGATTGAGTAAGATCCTTCAAGTAAGTTGTCATCGGTGCAAGCAATAAAAATTTCTCTCTAAATATGTATGATCTATTAGTGAAGAAAATAAGCTTACTATGAACTTATGAAAAGCGACAAACCGCATAATAAAGTTCTTTATCACAAGCGGTAATATAAAGTGACATTATCATAAGGTATTATTGTTGACATTACCCTTGAGGTAAAAGGTTGGGAGGCGAAACTAAAAGCCCCTATCTTTCTCCGTGTCCGACTGAAGCTTTGAACCCATAAGTATCGTGTGAGTCTTAGCAATTGTAAAAGATTAAATGATAGTTGAGTGTGTGGACTTGCTGAAAAGCTCTTATATTGCCTCTTTCAGATGTTATGATAAATTTCAATTGCTTCAGTGACTGAGAACACAGTTTGTTAGTTTTCAATAAAGTTTCTGATTCATACTTTACCTTGTGAATGAATTGTTACTTTAGCCTAAGAAATTATATGACATTATATGTTGTTGTTCTAAAGATGATCATGACGACCTCATGTCCGTATTTTATTTTATCGACACCTCTATATCTAAACATGTGGACATATTTTTCAATATCGTCTTTCACTTGAGGGAAAGTGAGGTCTAAGCATGGGGGAGTTAATACGTCCATTTTGCATCATGCTTTTGTATCTATATTTATTGCATTATGGGTTGTTATTACACATTATATCACAATACTACCGCTGTTTCTCTCTTATTTTATAAGGTTTACAAGAAGAGGGAGAATGCCGGCAGCTAGAATTCTAGACTAGAAAAGGAGCAAATATTAGAGACCTATTCTACAAAACTACAAAAGTCCTGAAACTTCACGAAGAATTGTTTTGGAATATAAAAAAAATTGGCGAAGAAAGCACTAGAGGGGGGCCACCTGCCATCCACAAGGGCGGAGGGTGCGCCCCCTGCCTTGCGCGCCACCTAGCAGGACCCCGACGCCCATCTTCTGCTATATGGTGTGTTTTGACCTAGAAAAAAAATCAGAAGGAAGCTTTCAGGGTGAAGTGCCGCCGTCTCGAGGCGGAACTTGGGCATAACCAATCTAGGGCTCCGGTGGAGCTGTTCTGCCAGGGAAACTTCCCTCCGGGAGGGGAAATCGAAGCCATCGTCATCACCAACGATCCTCTCATCTAGAGGGGGTCAATCTCCATCAACATCTTCACCAGCACCATCTCCTCTCAAACCCTAGTTCATCTCTTGTATCCGATGTTTGTCTGAAAATCTCAGATTGGTACCTGTGAGTTTCTAGTAGTGTTGATTACTCCTTGCAGTTGATGCTAGTTTGTTTATTTGGTGGAATATCACATGTTCATATCCTTATTGATAATTAATGCTCCTCTGATTGTGAACATGAATATGTTTTGTGAGTAGTTATGTTTGTTCTTGAGGACATGGGAGAAGTCTTATTATATGTAATCATGTGAATTTGGTATTTGTTCGATATTTTGATGAGATGTATATATGTTGTCTCTCCTCTAGTGGTGTTATGTGAACATCGACTACATGACACTTCACCATGATTTGGACCTAGGGAAAGAATTAGGAAGGAATAAGTAGATGATGGGTTGCTAGAGTGACAGAAGCTTAATCCCTAGTTTATGTGTTGCTTCGTAAGGGGCTGATTTGGATCCATATGTTTCATGCTATGGTTAAATTTATCTTAATTCTTCTTTCGTAGTTGCGAATGCTTGCGAGAGGGGTTAATCATAAGTGGGAAGCTTGTCCAAGGAAGGGCAGCACCCAAGCACCAGTCCACCCACATATCAAATTATCAAAGTAATGAACGCGAATCATATGAGCATGATGAAAACTAGCTTGACAGTAATTCACATGTGTCCTCGGGAGCGCTTTGCTTTATCTAAGAGTTCGTCCAGGCTTGTCCTTTGCTTCAAAAAGGATTGGGACACCTTGCTGCACCTTAGTTACTTTTGTTACTTGTTACTCGTTACAAATTATCTCGTCATACAACTATGTGTCACTGATAATTTCAGTTCTTGTAGAGAATACCATGCTGAAAAATGATTGTCATTTCCTTCTGCTCCTCATTGGGTTCGACACTCTTACTTATTGAAAGGACTACGATAGATCCCCTATACTTGTAGGTCATTAACAATGGTGATGATGTTGTTCCCCTCCTTGCGATGGGAAGGATCCCCTCCTTCTCCCTACCAATCCCTCCTCTGGATGAACTCCGGAACCAAGGGTTATGTCTTTTGGATGAGTTTCTAATGTCTTTGGGCATCTGATCCATGACCAGATTCGATGGGTTAGAAATAGTTGATCTGGCGGTGTGCCATACGACCGTTCATACGGGTGCTCGCGGTGGTATGGAACGTCATCTTTCACTCTGGAAGCGTGACGGTGCCCTATTCTTCAGCCTTCTTGCTTGATTTTTTGATGGAAAGTGATTATCATTTTAAATATGTGATTCCACTATCATTTCTCGGGATTTTCTCCATTAGATGATAATTTATCCAAAAGACGTCACCTGAGGGATTATCAACAAAAATAAGTGTGCGAACACAGTAAAATTCCACAAAGCCTACCATGCAGGCACAAAATACATAGCAAACCTATCAGATAAATTGGATTCATCAACTCTCCCAAGCTTAAGTATTGCTCGTCAACGAGCAAGTACCATGGCTTGTAAATAAGTTCAACCTTATGTTTATGAGATATGGATATGAAAAAGGCATGAGTCCATCAGTTTTTAGGGGAACGGTTTAGGATAAAAGGTTTGTGACAAATGATAGCTCATATTCATTGTGATAATGATCATGCAGGCTCCCACACTCTGTCACTTAATTTTGTTGTGGACATGTAACAACTTCATATCCTAGTTCATCGTTGTTTCAACCGGGCAAGCAGTTGTTATTTTCCTCTTGTTCTTTTTGAGATCTCATGTTCTTTATATATGATTTAGTCTCATATCATTAAGACATGTTGAAGGCTCATTTCATCTTTTGTATGATATGCAAGCCAAACATGAATCTTAGAAAGACTTAATCTAAAAGAGCACTTTTTAAATTTTTAAGAGGATTATTTTACTTGCTTGCCCTTTTTGTGAGTTGAACCCTCAATGAATTAGAATATATAGTTATTTCATCTCCTTTAAAAATTTAACAACTGCAATGTGGAGTTCTTATAATCATTATGCAAGTAATTATGTGCTACTATTTGATCACAACAATCATCAAATATGTTCTCAACCGAGCAACAATGATCTCACACATTAGGATATGCATATACTCATCAGAAAGGATCATCCGTTATTCAAGAGAAAAATGATAGTGCAACCTTATTGAAAGTAAACCCTAATCTCGACTTGTGGATAGGAATTGTAGAAAGGTAAAGATATAGAGTGCACGTCAATCTCTGATACATCTCCATCGTATCTAGATTTTTTTATTGTTTCATGCCAATATTCTAAAGCTTCTATGTACTTTTGGCAATATTTTATATTATTTTTGGGACTAACATACTGATCCAGTGTTAGTTCCTGTTTCTTGCATGTTTTTTGTTTCACGGAATATCCTATCAAACAAAGTAAAAACGCGATAAAATTTAATGGAGAATTATTTTGGAATATATATGTGATTTTTGGGAAGCAGAATCAACGCCAGACGACGCCCGAGTGGGCCACAAGCTCAAGGGGCGTGCCCCCTACCCTGGGAGCGCTTGGCAAGATTTTGGCCACACCGTAGGTAGGTTGTAGGTGTCCCTTATCCGCATGTAAGCATATATCCGAATAAAAATCATGTTAAAATTTCAACCCAATCAGAGTTATGGATCTCCGGATATTTGAGAAACAGTGAAAGGCTAGAAACAGGAATGTGAAACAGAAGAGAAATAGACACAGAGATACAATCTCAGAGGGGCTCTCGCTGTTCTGTCGCCATGTAGGCCATGGACCAGAGGGGAAACCCTCCTCCCATCTAGGGGGGTGGTCACGGAAGATAAAAAGGAGGGGGGCTCACTCCCCCTCTCTCCCAATGGTGTCGGAACACCATCAGGGCAATCATCGTATGATGACAATCTACACCAGCACCTCCTTCGTCTTCACCAACATCTTCATCACCTTCCCTCATCTATATTCAGCAGCCCGCACTCCTTCAACCCGTTGTACCCTCTACTTGAACATGGTGCTTTATGATTCATATTATTACAGAATGATGTGTTGCCATCTTATCATGCTTGACTAGATTTTTGTTGTCCTATCAGTGATTGGTGAATTGCTATGATTTGTTTAATTTTCTTGTGGTTATGTTGTTGTCCTTTGGTGCCAATCATATGAGTGAGCATGTGGATCACACCATAGGATTAGTTCTATGTTGATAGGACTATGCATTGGAGGGCAAGAGTGATGAAAAGTTCTTCCTAACATAGAAATTGATGCATACGGGATTAAACGGGAACCAATATATCTTAATGCTATGGTTGGGTTTACCTTAATGAACATTAGTAGTTGCGGATGCTTGCTAATAGCTCCAACCATAAGTGCTTAGAATTCCAAGTAAGGGATGACATGCTAGCAGTGGCCTCTCCCACATAAAAACTTGCTATGGTCTAGTAACGTACTCAATTACATAGGAACAATTCCGCAAATCCTACCACCACTTCTCCAAACTCGCTATACTAACTTTATTGTACTTTTATTAGAACAAAACCTAACATTTATTTTCATGTTATTTATTATCTTGCAATCCTATCCTAGTTCACCTACAATGTACATATAGTTTCATACTTTTTCTAGGTAAAGCAAACATTAAGTCTACGTAGAGTTGTATCGGTGGTTGATAGAACTTGAGGGAATATTTTTTCTACCTTTAGCTCCTCGTTGGGTTCGACACTCTTACTTGCCAAGAAAGACTACAATTGATCCCATACATTTGTGAGTTATCAAGACCTTTCTTAAGCGTCGTTGCTGGGGAGCAATAGCATGGGGTGTCGGGTAGTAGGTGCGACATATGCCAACGGGTGGCTTATCATTGTGGGAGCCAGTAAGACGTCGCCGGTGCCTGGAAACGGGATGAGGCGAAGACATGCACGCCGGCGAATCTTACCCAGCTTCGGGGCTCTCCGTGGAGATAACACCCCTACTGCTGCTCTGCGGGGTCTCCGCATGATCACTAGGTGGACAAGTAGCTACACAATGCTCCTTGAGTTGTTCGGTGGGAGGAGGAAGAAGGGCACGGCTAGCTTGCTTCTTCTCCTTGTGTGGTGTCTAAAACTAGCTGGGGGTCGAACCCTTTGCATGGGCGCCCCGGGGGGTTTATATAGGCCTACCCCCCGGGGGTACAATGGTAATCCGACTGGGCGCGGGGCCCAGTCGTCTGTGACTACGCTCGCCGGCTTCTGCGCCGACTGCTAGGGCCCGCCGGCTGCCAACTCCTCGGCAACAGGCAGGCCCCACTGCGAAGGGTCTTGTCGGTGGCTGGTTACTGTTGCCTCAACCTGATGACGAGGGCTTCGTCGAGGTAAGCGTGGCTACAGTGCCGCCATCCGACGAGCGATCGCTGTAGCCTTACCGCGTCTTGTCTCCTTAATGGGGCGTCTTCTTCGAGGGGGGAAGCGAGCTGGCTGCGGGGAGCCGGCCCCGTCTCGGGCCGACTGGGGGAGGCCTGGCCGCCTTCGGGCGTCTCTCTGCCCGAAGGGGCCCACCGCCCGTGGGCCGCGCTGGCGGCCCGTCGTGGGTGACATCAGGGTCAACATGGCAACAGTGCCGCGCCGGACGGGTCATGGCCACTCCGTACGGCGCACTGTGCCAGGCGTGCTCCGGGATTCGGGGGTGGCAGGCTTCACTGTAGCCACGCCCCGTCTCATCGCCGCTAGGTGGATGCAAACTTTGAGGGTACGGTCTCGACCGCTTTATGGGAGCCGGCTTCTTGGAGTCGGCCTCCTCGCGGCCGGCTTCTTGAAGTCGGCCCTCCCATGGCTTTGTTCATGAGGGCTAAAGTCGGGCCGCCTTCCGAAAGCCGGCCTGGGTGACAGCCAGCAAGGGGAAGGCGGCCCCATGTCTTGGATTCTTGAGAGCCAGACAGGCTCGTAATTTGTTCAGAAGGGCCAGGGGAAGCCGGCTAGGCTACCCATGGCTATTTACTCCGACAGTAGTCCCCGAAGCTGATCGAGCTTCGAGGCGGACAAAGGGACGAGAAGCTTGGTCAGCTTCCTACCCTAAAGAGCCGGCTTTGCTGATGTATGCCGATTTCGGGGAGCCCTGCGTCTTGCAGGCGGGCCACGTGGCAACGAGATCCTGTTAGCGCACGCGCGCGACGGGACGCCGCCGCAGGCCCGGGCCCGCCACTCCTAGGCCTCGGCCCGAACGCTGATCTTCTGCGGCCTAGGTGGACTGCTCGCCTTCCCGTGGTGGTTTTATTTCACCGTTAGGGTGCAATAAACACGGGACGTGGGGGAGTGGGCACGATCGATCCCCACGTTTCCCCACGCCGCGCCTCCTCGGCTCCGCCACGCGAGCCTATAAGTAGGGGGAGGAGGGGGAGAGAAGAGGTTCGCACGCTCTCTCTTGCTCTGCCCCTTCTCGTCCTCCTTTCTTCCTCTCACGGCCGCCACAGCCTCCCGTCTCAGCGCCGCCGCGTCGCCACATCGTCTTGCTCCCATGGCGTTGTCGAGCTCGTGGGATGGCTCCAACGTCCATGAGGACCATGTTGAGTTCCTCCGCTAGACTCGGCGCCTGCCCGACGCCAGCCTCGTGCGGGTCCGCCTGGCGCTAGAGACAGAGATCTCGCCGGCATCGGAGGAGGGCGAGCGGGTCGTCTTCCGCTCGCACTTCCTGCGCGGCTTCGGCCTTCCGGCGAGCAGATTCCTGCGCTCCTTCCTCGAGTTCTACAATCTCCAGCCGCATCACCTCACGCCCAACGCGGTGATGCTGCTGTCAGCCTTCGTCTCCCTCTGCGAAGGTTTCTTTGGGCTGCTCCCCACGCTGGAGCTCTGGGGGGAATTCTTCCAGAGCAAACTCGGCACCGTCGTCGCAGGTGTGCCCGCCCCCTGCGGGGCCTTCATCGCCATGAGGAGGTCGGGCGAGAACAACCCATTCCCGTCCATCCCCCTGATCCAGTCGGTGAAGATCTGGCAGAAGTCGTACTTCTACGTGAAGAACGTCGCCCAGCAAGGAGACCACGTCAACCTGCCGGCTTACGTAGCCGGCCCGCCGGCTGGGAGGCAGCCCTCATGGAGTTTCCGGTCCAGGTCACTGTCTCAGGCCTGGAACGCTGCCGTCTCCCGGCTTCGGGTGATGATCCAGTCGGAAGGCCTGAGCGGGGCCGACTTGGTGGCCGCCTTTGTGGAGCGCCGGATACTTCCTCTCCAAAGCCGGCCCCATATGATGTGTCAGATGAGCGGCCGCTTCGACCCAAGCCGGCTGAGCACCAGGGAGATGCCTCATGCGGAGGTGTCGTACATGGTAAATCATATCTCCAATTGCAAGCTCGCCGAGGACTGGCGATACGGCAAGGTGCCGTATTCTCGCGCCAACCCTCCGCCAGTGGTAAGCTTTCCTAATCGGTTGGTTCTTCTTAGCAGAACCCCCTTCTTCCGCCGACGACCAGGGCCGCAGGGATAGAACGCCAGTACGTCCCCGACCGCACGGTGGACGACGTCGACGACCCGGATCTAGGGGCGGCCGCCATGGAAGACGCCGTCGTGGGGGACGACGCCGAGCCCGGAGGCAGAGGGCTTACCGCCAGCTTCGAGGACTGGCCGGATGATGTCGAAGCCGAAGTCGCCCCGCGCCGCCAGCCGGCGGCCGACCATCAGGGCGCGGGCTTGTCCACCGCGCCAGCTGCCAGCGGCGGCGCACAGAAGCGCCGGGCCGCGTCAACCCTCTTCGGCAGTCGGCCGAAGAAGTCCAAAGCCTCCACCGCGGCGACAAAACGAGATGAGGTGGCCGCGAAGGCGGCCCGCTTCCGCAAGGCGGTGAAGCAGCCTCAGGCGGTCTCAGCGTAAGTCGTCGACTGCCTGGTCGCATGCTCTTCATCGTTCTCTCCTGTTTGAACATTCTTCCTAACCTTTTCCCGCTCACTGGACAGGGCGCCGCTTTCCCTTGAGCGGGGTCCGGGCGGCTCCGTAGTTGGGCCGACTGGAGGGTCTTCGGGCTCCCGCCGCATGGACCCCCGCGCCGACCTCAGGGAGGCCACGGAGCGGAACGCCCGTGAGGCACGGGAGGAGCGTGAGGCGGCGGAAAAAGCGGCTGCCCAGGCGGCGAGGGAGCAGGCCGACGCGGCAGCCAAGGCCCAGGCGGAGGCGGCGACCGCGGAAACGGAGGCAGAGGGTTCGTGTAACCAGCCTCCGCTGCTCGCCATTCCCCTCCAAGCCGTGGCCCCTGACACCCCATTGCCCCTGGCGGAGGAAATCGTCCAAGACCCGCCGCTGATGGAGAGGAGGGAGGACCTCGTGGCCTTCGCGGGGAGAGCGCCGCCGGCAGCGCCAACCGGAGCGGGCCAAGGCGGCCAATCGTCAGCGGCGCCAGAGGAGCCGGTCGGGGGTGAGCCGGAGGACGGAGCCGGCTTCGAGGTGCAGCCGGTGACGCGTCGGCGCGCAGGGGGAGGCGCCGCTCCACCGGAGTCGCGCCGAGCTGCGTGCGCCGGCCAGTCGGCGGAGGCTTTGGAGGCGGCCAGCACCGCCACGTCCGAGTGGACTCCCAGCGGGGGGACTGGCGCGATGAATGCGGCGGCTCAAGAGGTCCGGAGCCGGCTTCAAGCTCAGGCCGCCCTGCTGCAGCAGTACACCCAGGAGTTCCTGTCGACGCGGGCCGCCATCCGGGTGAGTCTTTCATTCTTGGCCGCTTTGGTCTCTTGATTTCTTCCGTGGGGCGCGTCAGCACACCCATTGGGTGTAGTCCCCGAGATTCGGGTCGACTGCTGAGCAGTCGGGTCGGATCTTTCTTGACGACTACCTTATTTTTGCTTCTTGTCTGAACTTCCAGGAATATCATAACTCCCGTGCTGCCGCCTTCAACTCCCAGGCTCAGGAGTTGGGTCGGAAGATCGACGACCTGGCCGACAGCCGAAGTAAGTGCTTGATCTTGTCTGTCTCCTGTGGGGGCGCGTCAGCGCACCCACTGGGTGTAGTCCCCGAGATTCAGGCTGACTGCTGAGCAGTTGGGTCGGATCTTCCTTGACGACTTTTTCCTTATTGGTTTTTTCTTTCGTGCTTTCAGGGGCCAACGCCGACTTGAGGAGGGAGCTCGGCGAAGCGTAGGCCGCCCTTCGTACCAAGGATGCCGAGTACGCTGCCTTTGTCCAGGAGCGTGACCGCCTGGCCAAGAAGCTGGCTGACCAAGAGGAGAGCCACAAGGCGGCCCTGCAGAAAGCGCAGGACAGCGAGGCCGCCTGAAGGCAGAGTTTGAGACCAAGGCGGCGAGCTGGGCTGAGACCCGGCGAGCACCGGATGAAGGCTTCGGCCGCATCGAGGACTTGATCGACGGTAAGTCGCCTTCCTCGCTCCTCTCCTGCCCCTTGCCGCCTGGTTTTTGGCCTGACTTGTGCTGCTGCCTATTTTCTTGTGCAGACTACTTTCCTGGCTACTCCGCCTTCGCCGCCCAAACCATCGAGGCCCATCGCGAGGCGCGCCCTCAAGCGGGGGTCAACATCGCGCCGGACGCGAATCAGACGCTTGAGGAGCAGCTCTTGGCTGTCCAAGCACGGCTGCAGCCGGCTCACCGGATGCTTCGCCGGCTCCAACGTGCCGGGGCGCAGGTGTTGGCCGCCCTCTGGCCGGGCGAGACGATCCCCCGCACCCCAAGCTGGACTGCCGACTGGCTGGAGGTCGCAGTCGGTCTCTTTGAAGCTTGGAAGGCGTCGGCGGCCCGTCTTGGAGCCGGGCGGGCGTTGGAGTTCGCTCAAGCTTGGTACCCGGGCTGAACCTGGACCAGCTGCGCACTTGGCGGCTGGAGGCCGACGCGGAGCTAGAGGAGGTGCGGCCGGCTATCGCCCAGCGTGCTTCGACGATCGCCGATTGCACCGACATCAGCGTTTTGGCACCTGAAATCAATGATGACGGCGTTGCCCAGCCGGAGGAGTGGTTCGGGCTGAACCCGACGGTGGGCGAGGACTCGGCAGAGGAGATCGCCTCCAGCGACGACAGCGAGGATGATGAAGAAGAGGACGATGAAGACGTCGAGCCGGCTAGTGGAACAACCGGCCGGCCTCAGGCTGACCGTGCCTCCAGCAACGAGGCGCGTGGAAGCGCGCCTTCTGCGGGAGGCGGTGATCAAGCCGAGGTTCGCCAGCCGGCCACTCCTTCAGCCGGCACAACCGTCTCCGCCGACCAGCCCAGCTCGTCGGTCGCTCCGCCAGCTTGACCTGCCGTCCTTATTTTTCCTGCTTGTTGCCTTTTGAACAATCTTTATTAAGCTTTCGTAGTTCCACCCACTGGGGGTGTATCCAAACTATGTTGAATGTTGGCCTCTTGGAGGTCTTTTATGTAAATATTATTATGTGCATGTTTGGTTTCCATTCGCGTATGCTTTTTATCCTTAGGCTTTTTCCTTTGCCGCCTTCCCTCTTTGGGGAGGCAAGTACTCGAGCTTTCTTGGATTGAAGTGAAGTGAATGGAAACCGGCTGGCCGGCTACTCTGGTAGTCGGTCGGTGGTAGGCGGCAAACCGGCTTTCGTTATATTAGTCTGTTGGTCCCTGGCCATTTTTCGTGTGGGCATCCTTTCCTGCTTTTGACTCTTGCCAGCCGGACAGCCGGTTCTTCGAACTGCGACTTTGGCAAGAGCTAAGCCTGGGTGTCGGCACACTACTTGTCTGACCGCGGGTAGGACTTCTAATATAACTCCAGTCGGCCAGTCCCCGGGCCGACTAGTCGAACCCGGTGCCGGATGGAACAAGTAAATGAAATGACAAGGTCATAAGCATGATACTTTTCATTCATAGATAAAAGATGGCAGTTCCCGAGCCCTCCTTGGGGGGCCTATTGTCTCGTATTTAGTACAAAAGTTAGTGTGATACATACTGCATTTCAACTGTAAAATCTTCGAAGGAGGTTGGCGTTCCATGGTCGTTCCGACTCCTTGCCGGAGTCGTCTCTCTTTCGTGCCTTCGGCTTTTGCGCGTCGATTAGGTAGTAGGAGTCGTTGCCTAGAGCTCTGCTGATGACGAAGGGGCCCTCCCAAGGGGCCAAGAGCTTGTGCTGGCCGGCTGTTCGCTGGATCAGCCGGAGCACAAGATCGCCCTCTTGCAAAGATCTTGGCCTAACCTTCCGACTGTGGTAGCGGCGCAAACCCTGCTGGTAGATGGCAGACCGGCTGAGTGCTAACAGCCGGCCTTCTTCCAGCAGGTCGACGCCGTCTTCTCATGCTTCCTTGGCCTCCGCCTCCGTGTACATGGTTACCCGCGGCGAGTCGAACTCGATGTTGGTTGGGATGATCGCCTCGGCACCGTACATGAGGAAGAAAGGGGTGAAGCCGGTTGACTTGTTTGGGGTAGTGCGCAGACTCCAGAGGACAGCCAGCAGCTCATCGAGCCAATAGCCGGCTGAACGCTCCAGTGGTACGACCAGTCGGGGCTTGACGCCGGAGAAGATGAGGCTGTTGGCTCGCTCGACCTGGCCGTTTGACTGCGAGTGGGCGACGGACGCTAAGTCCAGCCGGATACCTTGGGCTGCGCAGAAACGTGCCAAGGCTCCTTTGGCAAAATTTGTTCCATTGTCGGTGATGATGCTGTGTGGCACGCCGTACCGAGTTGTTATGTCTGCGATGAATGTCACAGCAGTCGGCCCATTCAGCTTCTTGATCGGCTTTGCCTCAATCCACTTGGTGAATTTGTCCACGGCGGCGAGCAAATGCGTCATGCCGCCGCGCGCCGTCTTGAATGGGCCCACCATGTCCAGTCCCCAAACGGCGAAGGGCCAGGTGAGGGGAATGGTCTTGAGTGCCGAAGCCGGCATGTGTTGCTTGGAGCTGAAGAGTTGGCATCCTTTGCAATACTTAACTAATTCTTTGGCGTCATCCAAAGCAGTCGGCCAGAAGAAACCATGGCGGAAAGCTTTGGCAACGAGTGATCTTGAAGCCGCATGGTGGCCGCATTCTCCTTGGTGAATGTCTCTGAGGATTGCAATGCTCTTCTCGTGCTCGATGCACCGTTGGAGGACTCCAGTGACACTGCGCTTGACGAGTTCTCTGTTGACGATTGTGTATGCTTCGACTCGACGTTGGACTTGTCTTGCCTCTGTTTCGTCAGCCGGCAGATCTTGGTTTACTAGGAATTTGAGGATGGACTGAGCCCATGACGGAGCCGTGACTTCTCCTACTGCCAATGTGGCTACTGCCACCAGGGTGGGCGGGCTAGGTGGTGAGATGCTGGAGTTGGCCGCCGGCTGTTGTGTTGGTGCAGTCCCCGGGCCGGCTACTGCCGTCCCCGAGCCGGGTGTGGCAGTCCCCGAGCCGGTTGCCGAAGTCCCCGGGCCGACTACTGAAGTCCCGGGGTCGCCTGCTTGGTTCTTTGAGCCGCACCCGGCCGCGTCGGGGTCAGGCGGTACGAAGACGGAATCGGACTCTGGAGACGGCTTGATGGACGGCTTGAGGAGGCGTTGTAGAGCGACGCCGGTTGGTATTGCTTGCCGAGTGGAGCCTATTCGAGCCAGGGCATCGTCTGGCTCGTTGTCGGCTCACGGTACGTGGAGGAACTCGCATCCTTCAAAGTATCCGCTGAGTTGTTGAACCAGGAAGTGGTAGCTTTCCATATTTGCGTCCTTGGCGTCCCAGTCGCCGGATGATTGCTGAACCACCAGGTCTGAGTCGCCATAACATAGGATCCGGCGGATGCCAAGTTCCTTGGCAAGCCAGAGTCCGTGTATGAGTGCCTCATACTCGGCTATATTGTTGGAGGCGGCAAAGTGAATCTACAGCGTGTATCTGAGCTTGTCGCCTTTGGGAGAGGTAAGGACGACGCCGGCTCCCAAGCCAGTGCGCATCTTGGACCCATCAAAGTGCATGCGCCAATGGGTGGAGTCGGGAGCCGGCGGCAGGTACTAGGTCTCGGCCCAGTTGACGAGGAAGTCGGCCAGTGCTTGGGACTTGATGGCGGTGCGGGGCTGGTAGAAGATTGTGTAAGGGGCCAGCTCGATGGCCCATTTCGCCACCCGGCCGGATGCGTCCCAGCTGCCTATGATCTCGGCCAGCGGGGCGGTGCATACGACCGTGACGGGATGCTCTTGAAAGTAGGGCTTCAGCTTCTTGGCGGTGAAGTACACGTCGTAACACATCTTCTGGTAGTGCGGGTAGTTCTGCTTTGAAGCGGACAGCACCTCACTCAAATAATACACCGGCCTCTGGACCGGCTGGGCTCGGCCTTCTTCTAGGCGTTGGACTACGATGACGGTGCTGACCACCCGGCTGGTCGCGGCAATGTAAAGGAGCATGGGCTCTTTCTCAGTCAGCGCCGCTAGGACGGGCGGCGTGGCCAGAATCTTCTTCAGCTCGTGAAAAGCTTGGTCGGCCTGGTTGTTCCACTCGAAGTGAGTGCTCTTCTTCATGAGGCGGTAGAGGGGGAGAGCTTTCTCTCCGAGCCGGCTGATGAAGCGGTTCAAGGAGGCCAAGCATCCGGTGAACTTTTGGATGTCTCGAAGCTTGGTGGGGATCTCCATTCTCTCGATGGCCTTGATCTTCACCGGGTTGCATTCGATGCCATGTTCGGAGACCAGGAAGCCTAGGAGCTTGCCGGCTGGCACTCCAAACACGCATTTCTCGGGGTTGAGCTTGATTTGGAACCGGCGTAGGTTCTCAAACGTTTCTTTGAGGTCTTCCAGCAAGGTGCCGCGCTTCTCCGTCTTCACCACAATGTCGTCCACGTAGACGTGAGCGTTTCTGCCGAGTTGCTTGAGGAGGCACTTCTGCATGCAACGCTGAAAAGTGGCACCGGCATTTCTCAAGCCGAATGTCATAGTCAGGTAGCAGAAGGCTCCAAATGGCGTGATGAAGGCGGTCTTCAGGCGGTCGTCCGGATCTAGATTTATCTGGTGATATCCTGAGTAAGCATCCAAGAAACTCAATAGCTCGCATCCGGCCGTGGAGTCTATCACTTGGTCAATCCTCGGCAGGGCAAAGGGATCTTTAGGGCAGGCCTTGTTGAGGCTTGTGTAGTCTACACACATGCGCCACTTGTTGTTCTTCTTTAACACGAGGACCGGGTTGGCAAGCCATTCTGGAAAGAAGACTTCCATAATGAAGCCGGCTGCCAGAAGCCGGGCTATCTCCTCCCATACAATCCTTCTCTTTTCCTCTGATAGCCGGCGGAGGGGCTGCTTGACTGGTTTCGCGTCTTTTCGGACGTGTAGTTTGTGCTCGGCGAATTCCTTTGGAACACCCGGCATGTCCTTGGGGGACCATGCAAAGATGTCCCAATTCTCACGGAGGAAATCGGCGAGCTCGCCTTCCTATTTGCTGTTCAGGCTTGCCCAGATGACGGTAAACCTCTCAGGGTGCTCGGGGTCAAGGGGTATCTTCTTGGTTTCTTTGGCCGGCTGGAAAGATCCTTGGGCATCATACTCCTTGGGGTCGGGGGACTGGTTCGACTGCTCGCTGGCCATGGCCATGACCCGGT
The DNA here is from genome assembly GCF_056163025.1 of Triticum urartu. Taxonomy (NCBI): domain Eukaryota; kingdom Viridiplantae; phylum Streptophyta; class Magnoliopsida; order Poales; family Poaceae; genus Triticum; species Triticum urartu. The sequence goes on along the minus strand of NC_141879.1, from coordinate 345,484,382 downwards.
CCAACATCTTCTTCTCTTCGGCAATCACAAGGGACTCGGCCAGCCGGCTGCTGGCGGCAGCGCACTCGGAAGACTTCTTGTAATCGCCGGCTACGGTGATGACGCCCTTGGAACTTGGTATCTTCATCTTGAGGTATGCATAGTGGGGAACTGCCATGAACCTGGCCAAGGCGGGTCGGCCAAGCAACGCGTGGTAGGGGCTCTCCAGGTCCACCACTTCAAACCAAATTGCTTCCCGGCGGAAATGCTCCTTGTCCCCAAAGAGTACATCAATCTTGATCTTGCCAATGGGGGCGCAGGGCAAGCCGGGTACGATGCCATGAAACACTGTCCGAGTAGGCATGAGCTGCTTCATCTTGACATTTAGCTTCTCCAGGGTGTCACGGTACAGGATGTTGATGCTGCTCCCACCGTCTATCAGCACACGGGAGAAGCGGGCAGCGCGTCTGTCCGTCGCGAGGGTGGCTTCCAGGACCAACGCATAAGAGCCGGGAGACGGCATCACCTCTGGATGGTCGGCCCGGCTCCAGCTGATGGGTTTTTCTGACCAATGCATGTGTCCAGCGGGGTTGGCAGAGACCACGCTGACTTCCCGGTGCTCTCGGCATTTGTCGCACCGGTCTTCGAGCTGGCTTGTAAAGACGATGTAGGTTGCTTGCTCGTCGGGGAATTCGTCGTGCACGGCTCCGACTGCGAGCCGAGCGGCCGGAGGCGGCGGAGGCGGAGGCGGCGGGCCGGCAGGCGGAGGCGGCGCGAGCCCTCACCTTTGGAGATTCGGGTGAGCCAATGGCACTTCCGGGTTGTGTGGTTGGACGGCTTCGCGCCGCTATGGAATTTGCACGGGGCGTCGAGAGTTTGCTCGTAGGAGAAAGCCGGCTGCCAAGCCGGCCAGCCGCCCTTGGGCTTCTTGGGCGCGGGTCGCCCTTCAGGCAGCGCGTCTTCAACCGTGGCCACCTGCCAACTGGCGGGAGGTGGCGCAGGGCCCTTGCACTTGTAGTCGTTCGGGTGTGGGCGAGGGCCGGAATCCCCTGCCGGCGTCTTGGGCGCCGGGTTGAGTACTTTCCCAGACGCGTCTACCCAGAGCTCGGTCTTCATCGAAGAGTCGGCGGTGGCGTATTTGTCTGCTATGTCCAGAAGCTCGTTGAGGGTAGTCGGCTCGTCGCAGAGGAGCTTGTGCTTGAGGAGGGTACCTTCTCGGCACCCGGCAGTGAAGTATTCGATGGCTTGCACCTCGTGCACCCCTTCGCAAGAATTGCGGAGCTCGGCCGAACGCGTGAGGTAGTCGCGAGTGGACTCGGCTGGGCCCTGTACGCACAGGGAGAGCTGCCTGGGCTTGGGGGCCCGCTTGTAGGTGCTGGTGAAGTTGCGGATGAAATCTTCGGTGAAATCTAGCCAGCTGTTCATGCTGAGAGGCTTGAGGCTGTTGAGCCAGGTCCGCGCCGTGCCTTGCAGCATGAGGGGCACGTACTTCACGGCAACGCGCCGGTTGCCGTTGGCTATGCTGACTGCCGTGGAGTAGTGGATCAACCAATCTTCCGGCTTCACGGAGCCGTTGTACTTGGGCGTGTCTCTTGGGAGCGAGAACCCTTTGGGGAAAGGCTCGTCGCGGATGCGGGGGCTGAAACAAGGCGGGCCGACATCGTCTTCTTCTTCCAGCGCCAGGGATCGCGCCAGGCGGTCGATCCGATGGCGGGCGTCGTTCTCGCCGACTCCTTCGCGGCGACCTAGTCAGCCACTGAGAGTCGGGTGCGCCACTGGCGGCGGGGTGGGATATCTCTCTCCACGGGGTCGAGGCGGAGGCGGGTTGCCCCGCCATTCCTTGGCTCGGGGACGGCCGTCCGCGCCTCGCTCGATGGAGATTCGGGTCCGGCTTCGGCTGGCCGCCGGCTCTTTCTCGCGCCGTGCGCGGGCGTCGGCTTCGTGCCGTCGTGCGGCCGCGTCAATCAGTTGCTGGATGCGCCGGGTCAATGGGGGAGTTCTTCGGCCTCCAAGCCGTCCAACTCGTCCACGGCCGCCTGGGCGGCACGCAAGTTCTCGAGCGGAGTGGCATAGACCGGGCGGTCGACTCCCAGCATGTCGGCGATGACGGCGCCGCGTTGCTTGACGATGCTGGCTCGGCTTGGCCCGCCCGGGGCCGGCATGCCGAAGGCGGCGCGGTCGACTTCGCGCTGGTAGGCCTCAGTGAGGCATCTCACGGAAGCCAGCCTCCGGCCCTCTGCGAGGACGGCGAGGCGGCGCGCCTCCAGTGCTTCGTCGTCGGCATCAGCCGGGAGGGGGGTGGACAAGTCGTGGGCCGCCGCATGCGGGGCGTCGTGGGCGCTCTCGTCGGCCGGGCCGCCGTGGCCGACGACCATCACTTCGGTGGTGACAGTATCGCGGCCGTCGGTCCGAGGAAGCGGGTCGTTGTAGATCGCGACGTTGGCGGGGAAGGCGTCGAAGGAGGCCATGTCGGAGTCGATAGGCATCGGGTCGATGGAGCCAACCGACTCCAGATCCACAGCGGGCTCGCTGGAGACATGGAGCTGGCCGAGGAGGTTGGCGAGGTGGTCGGTGCCCGCATCTGAGGCGAGCTCGTCAGAGATGAGGGTTTAATCGAGGAGATTGGCGAGGCTGCTCGCCGCGCAGATGCTGGTGACGCCTTGCAGCGCGTCGTGGCAAGCGCCATCGGGCGTGCCGGGCTGGCTACGCTCGCTGGGGAGGAAGAGGGTTCCCGTCCAGAACAGGTCTCCGGACGATGGTGCACCTAGCCCCACGGTGGGCGCCAAATGTCGGGTGGAAGGTGCGACATATGCCAACGGGTGGCTTATCATCGTGGGAGCTAGTAAGACGTCGCCGGTGCCTGGAAACGGGATGAGGCGAAGACATGCACGCCGGCGAATCTTACCCAGCTTCGGGGCTCTCCGTGGAGATAACACCCCTACTGCTGCTCTGCGGGGTCTCCGCATGATCACTAGGTGGACAAGTAGCTACACAATGCTCCTTGAGCTGTTCGGTGGGAGGAGGAAGAAGGGCACGGCTAGCTTGCTTCTTCTCCTTGTGTGGTGTCTAAAACTATCTGGGGGTCGAACCCTTTGCATGGGCGCCCCAGGGGGTTTATATAGGCCTGCCTCCCGGGGGTACAATGGTAATCCGACTGGGCGCGGGGCCCAGCCGTCTGTGACTACGCTCGCTGGCTTCTGCACCGACTGCTGGGGCCCGCCGGCTGGTGGGTCCCGCCGGATGCCAACTCCTCGGCAACAGGCAGGCCCCACTACGAAGGGTCTTGTCGGTGGCTGGTTACTGTTGCCTCAACCTGATGACGAGGGCTTCGTCGAGGTAAGCGTGGCTACAGTGCCGCCATCCAGCGGGCGATCGCTGTAGCCTTACCGCGTCTTGTCTCCTTAATGGGGCGTCTTCTTCGAGGGGGGAAGCGAGCCAGCTGCGGGGAGCCGGCCCCGTCTCGGGCCGACTGGGGGAGGCCTGGCCGCCTTCGGGCGTCTCTCTGCCCGAAGGGGCACACCGCCCGTGGGCCGCGCTGGCGGCCCGTCGTGGGTGACATCAGGGTCAACATGGCAACAGTGCCGCGTCGGACGGGTCATAGCCACTCCGTACGGCGCACTGTGCCAGGCCTGCTCCGGTATTCGGGGGTGGCAGGCTTTACTGTAGCCACGCCCCGTCTCATCGCCGCTAGGTGGATGCAAACTTTGAGGGTACGGTCTCGACCGCTTTATGGGAGCCGGCTTCTTGGAGTTAGCCTCCTCGCGGCCGGCTTCTCGAAGTCGGCCCTCCCATGGCTTTCTTCATGAGGGCTAAAGTCGGGCCGCCTTCCGAAAGCCGGCCTGGGTGACAGCCAGCAAGGGGAAGGCGGCCCCATGTCTTGGATTCTTGACAGCCGGATGGGCTCGTAATTTTTTCAGAAGGGCCAGGGGAAGCCGGCTAGGCTACCCATGGCTATTTACTCCGACATGGGGTGAATATTCTTGTGTGTGATTGTTTGCTTTATCACTAAGTAGATTTTATTTTCTGTTCTAAGTTGTTTTATATCTTTAGTTATGGATACAGAACACGAAATACCAAAACAAATTAGGTGTACTTGCAACTCATGGAGATGGAGAACCTCCTAAAACCCTCGATGCTCGTCATGTGAAAAATATTAAACACTACTTTGATAATCCCGAGAAAACCCAATTCAACTTGATAATGGGAGAAACGTTGGATCAACATGAATACTTTAGGGATTATCGCTTGACTCAAAAAGGGAAACTGTTATGGGATCAAATTGAAATGTTGCATTGGTATGTTTGGGATCTATGCTTGATATATGATTATACTTGTTGCTCTAGGATGAAGGCTCCACAGCTTCCCTTTTCATGTGAATCTAATGATAATGCAACCTTGGCTTCTTATGCTAACGGTATATATGATTACTATGATGTGGAACAAATAAAAGAATTTGTCACTTTTAAGGGTGCTTATGAAAATGAATCTTTGTTTGATAAGTGTGAAAATTATCATGATGCTGTTTACAGGCCTGAAAATTATGATATACCTAAATATTGCTATGAGAATTATGAATATAATGCCGATATTAATGAGTTTATTGAGAAATTCTCCGCTCTCCAAGAAGAGATTAATATTTTGCAGGAAACTATGGAAGAAGAAATTGATGACACTGTGAGCTCATTAGATGCAAAAGGCGACGAGGAGAGTGAAGATCAAAAGGAGGAAGAGCTGATTGGCTACCCATGCCCACCTTCTAATGAGAGTAACTCTTTAACCCATACATTGTTTAATTTCCCTTCGTGCTTATCGAAGGATGAATGCTATGATGATTGTTATGATCCCATGGAATCGTTTGAAATATCCCTTCTTGATGAAATTGATGCTTGCTCTGCTTGTGGCCATGATGCCAATATGAATTATGCTTATGGAGATGAACTTACTATAGTTCCTTATGTTAAGAATTAAATTGTTGCTATTGCACCCATACATGATAGTCCTATTATATTTTTTAATTCTCCCAACTACAATATATCGGAGAAGTTTGCAGTTATTAACGATTATATTGATGGGTTGCATTTTACCATTACACATGATGATTTTGATATGCATGTGCTTTCTGCTCCTACTTCCAATTCTTATGAGATAGTAACTACATCTCCACATCTCTATGTTTCCAATGCGATAAAATTGCAAGAAACTACTTATGCTATGTATTGGCCTTTTGTGACGCCCGGATGTTTAAGCTACAGTAATACCCTGCTAATGATGCCACGTCACCACAATTACTGTTGTTAATCCCACGTTAGTTTAAAGCGATTCAAATTCAAATTTTAGTTAACGGCAAACATCAAAAGTTTTCAAACATTAAAACTAAAATGTCCGGTTTGCGGCAAATATTCCGTACTAAATTTTGGTGAAGAAACCACACTTCTATAAAGCATTTAAGTGCCCTATATTGAATAAAGCAGTAGCAAAAATAAATATTTAAATGTTTTTATAATTAATAAAATGTAAAGATATTTTATCTAGGAGGTAAACTTTTTGTGGCAGTGCGTTTAGTGGTAATACAAGTTTAGGGATCATTTTCTATTTTACAAAACTAAAATAAAATATAAAGCAGTAAAAGAAAGATAAATAACAAAAAAATAAAAAAAGAAAACATAACCCTCCCCCCACCGGGCCAACCGGCCCAACAGGCCACCAGGCCGGCCCACCAGCCGCGCCCATAGCCCCACTGCTCCCGAAACCTTAGAGCCCCACCCCACTTTCCCCCCATGATCCCACCCTCTCCCTCCAGCGCCATCACAGGAGAGGACGAACGACCCCATCGCTCTTCCCACTCTCCCCTCGCTCTCTTCGCCCCCCCTCTACCCGATCTGGAGCGGGGCACGGCGCCCCGTCCCCGTCTCCCTGTCGCATCGACGCCGCCCCACCGACTCCACCGGCGTCGCCACGCCCCGCCCTACGTCGGACGCCGTCGTCTCCCCGCCTCGCCCCAGACGCCCCCGGCGCCCCGAGGCCGACATCGCAGCGCGGAGCCCCCTCGTCGTCGGACCGTGCCGCCCGTCGCCGTTGGCCGCCACCACCGTTGGCTGCCGCCGCCCAGAGCGCTCCATCGCCGGCCTGCCTCCTTCACGCTGACGTCGTCCCCGGCATCCTCCCCGCGCCCCACTGCACGGACCCCTACAGCCCCCGGCGAGGCCCCGGGCCTTCCTCCTCGCCATTCCCCCCGTTCAGCTCGCCGTCGACCGCACGACGCGAGCCCCGCTTGTTCGCCCGCGGCTTGCCGGCGTCGCCCACTCGCGCCGCCCGCGTTGACCTTCCCCGCTCGTCGCTGCACATGCTGTTGCAGATGCTGCGTCCCACCCCGCCGACCGGCCCCATCCTCTCCTCCCCCCGTGCACGCGCACAAGGCCGCGGCCTCCTCCCCGCGCCGCGCCCGGAACTGCGCCCCGGTGCGCGCATTCTCCCCTGCCGCCTGAACCGTGCCGCCTCCACTCTGTCGTGCCGCACCACCCAGTCACCCCGCCTCGGCTTCGCCTGCCGTTGCGGCCTCACCGCGCTACCCGTAGGCCTCCGCCGCCTCCCTCACCGGCGTTGTGGGCGCCGGCGGCCGCGCCGAGCTGGCGCCCGGTCCCCCCCCAATCGGGCGCCCGCGTGCCCCTGCGCACGTCGCCCGCACGCCCAAACCCGATAGGCCCCTATGGGCCTATGACAAACGGGGCCCACGCCCCAGAACGAAATAAATAAATAAATTATTATTAATATAAATAAATAAATAAATAAATAACTTAATTTTTTTTGATTAATTAAGTTAATCAACCAATTAAACTAATTACATATTAGTTACCTAATTAACCTGATTAGTTAATTAATTAATTAGTCAATGACAGTGGGGCCCACCCCCTTAATTAATCATGATTAGGTTAATTAATATGTTTAATTATAATGGGTCACTGACAGGTGGGACCCACCTGTCAGGTTGACCAGGTTAATGCTGACGTCATGAATGTTGAATTTAAATAATTAAATAAATCCTAAAAATGATTTAAATCTTTTAAAATTAATATAAAATAAATCGTAGCTCGGATGGAAAACTTTGTACATGAAAGTTGCTCAGAACGACGAGATGAATCCGGATTCGCAGCCCGTTCGTCCGCCACGCATCCCTAGCATAGTGAACATGCAACTTACCCCCTCCAGTTCATTTGTCCGAAAACGCGAAACACCGGGGATATTTTCCCGGATGTTTCCCCCCTTCATCGGTATCAACTCCTACCACATTACAACACGTCTAGCTCTGCATGTTGTCCTATTATGCACTTGCTTGCTATGTATTTACTGTTTCTCCCCCCCCTCTTCTCTTTGGTAGACCCCGTGACTATGCTGATGCCCCTGTGGTCGAATACGTCACCGATGACCCCTCCGTGTCTGAGCAACCAGGCAAGCCCCCCCTTTGATCACCAGATATCGCCTACTCTTCTCTATACTGCTTGCAATAGAGTAGTGTAGCATGTTACTGTTTTCCGTTACTCCTATCCTGATGCATAGCCTATCCTTGCTACTACTATTGTTACCATTACCTGCTATCCTACAGCTTAGTATAGGATGCTAGTGTTCCATTAGTGGCCCTACACTCTTGTCCGTCTGCCATGCTATACTACTTGGCCGTAATCACCTCGGGAGGTGATCACAGGCATATACTATATACTTTACAATGTTACATTACCTGTGGTACTGTTCGGAGTTGGGGGCTGAATGGGCAGGTGGCTCCATCCCGGTAGAGGTGGGCCTGGGTTCCCGATGGCCCTCGACTGTTACCTTGTGGCGGAGCGACAGAGCAGGTTGAGACCACCTAGGAGAGAGGTGGGCTTAGCCCTGGTCGGCATTCGCGGATGCATAACACGCTTAACGAGATCTTGGTATTTGATCTGAGTCTGGCTACTGGCCTATACGCACTAACCATCTACGCGGGGACAGTTATGGGCAGTCGACGTCGTGGTATCAGCCGAAGCCTTCGTGATGTCAGCGACTGAGCGGCGTGCGCCGGATTGGACTGGAACGCCTGCTAGGCCAGGTCTGCTTCCGGCCGCGTTCGCAACATGCAGGTGTGCAAAGGGCGATGGGCCCAAACCCCTGCGCCATAGGATTTAGACCGGCGTGTTGACCTCTTTGTTGTGCCTAGGTAGGGCTGCGACATGTTGATCTTCCGAGGCCGGCATGACCCAGGAAAGTGTGTCTGGCCAAATGGGATCGAGCGTGTTGGGTTATGTGGTGCACCCCTGCAGGGAAGTTAATCTATTCGAATAGCCGTGATCTTCGGTAACAGGACGACTTGGAGTTGTACCTTGACCTTATGACAACTAGAACCGGATACTTAATAAAACACACCCTTCCAAGTGCCAGATACAACCGGTGATCACTCTCTCACAGGGCGGCAAGGGGAGGATCATCGGTTAGGATTATGCTATGCGAGGCTACTTGGTGAATTTACCATCTATTCTCTTCTACATGCTGCAAGATGGAGGTGGTCAGAAGCGTAGTCCTCGACAGGATTAGCTATCCCCCTCTTATTCCGGCTTTCTGCAGTTCAGTCCACATATGATACCCTTAATCCATTTGATACCAATGCATACATATGTAGTGTAGCTCCTTGCTTGCGAGTACTTTTGATGAGTACTCACGGTTGCTTTGCTCCCCCTTTTCCCCTTTCTATACTCGATTGTTGCAACCAGACATTGGAGCCCTGGAGCCAGACGTCACTGTCGACAACGACTACTACTACTCGGGAGGTGCCTACTACTACGTGCAGCCCGCTGACGACGACCTGGAGTAGTTTAGGAGGATCCCAGATAGGAGGCCTGCGCCTCTTTCGATCTGTATCCCAGTTTGTGCAAGCCTTCTTAAGGCAAACTTGTTTAACTTATGTCTATACTCAGATATTGTTGCTTTCGCTGACTCGTCTATGATCGAACTCTTGTATTCGAGCCCTCGAGGCCCCTGGCTTGTAATATGATGCTTGTATGACTTATTTTATTTGTATAGTTGTGTTGTGATATCTTCCCATGAGTCCCTGATCTTGATCGTACACGTTTGCGTGTATGATTAGTGTACGATTGAATCGGGGGCGTCACAAGTTGGTATCAGAGCCGACTGCCTGTAGGAATCCCCTTCCCAACTCCTTGGCCGAAGTCGAGTCTAGTCATTGAAAAACTTTTACTAACATGGCCGTGTGGCTTACGGGCCCACATCGCCATTGGGTGGTATTAGGATCTTTTACTCCTTGTCTATACTCTGGGACTCTGATCTCTCTTCTATTCAGGTTAAATGAATTTTGCTAAATCTAACATTAGGATCTCATTAGCACTTTCACCCGAAGAGCCCCTTATTTCTGATGATCGTCTGCTGCACATGAATACCCTAAAGATACTCTCCACTGTTAACCCGAGAACTTGTGTTCATCGCGTTTGCAATTCCCTACCACCAAAATATCCCTATGGATAAGTATTTACACCTGTCATGCTTACTTTTATTCCCAGTCGATCTTGCTGTTGTAAGATACCCCAAGAATACTTTGTGCCTACTGCCTTGTAGTTCTTTGCCACATGAATACCCCTACGTGTAATTTCTCGCACTTATCGAGTATCCACTCATCCCCAGTTGATTCATGTATTTCGTAAAAGTCTTCGAAATACCATTTGATCTTCCAAAAATCCTGAGCAGCCTATTGATCTTGAAATTCTTGCTTGCTTGCATTATGGATAATCCCATAAGTCTCGTAATCTTATTGACATCCCTTGTCTTTATGATCTTAAGTCCATTGATTCAATATGTTGAGGATGCTCCCATTCCTCAGTCGAATCCTAGAATTCATCCTTTTGGCTCACACGTCATTTTAAACATGAGCTGGATCTCGACCAATCAAATTGTCATTGATTGTACCCCTAAGGCTATTCAACTTATCCATCCCTAATCAGAGCTTTGCTTCTGATCCCTTGTCTTTGAATTCATAATTCAATTGCATTTGAGCTTTGAGTTAGTCAGTTGTTTCTATAATCTGATACACTTGCATTCATTCTTCATTTGATAGAGTACCGAAACTCACATCAGCTCCATTGTTGACCACCAGACCTCTTGTTGGATTATTATCCGACAGTGTCCTTCATATTCAATAACCTTGTGAGCCTTTCCATGGGTATATAATGCCTTTGGTAAATTGTATCCTCTGCTTTGTTAACCATGCTCTACTTTCGAGCTTGTATTATTTACTCATGAACTTTGTGGTATATGTTTCTAAGATGCCCCAATGAGTTGAACCAACGCCTTCCCTAATCTGTGTGAACCCAAAAGATTTCACGGGTCATACTTATCTGGTATTGCACCAGGTAAAACTTTCAAAAACTAATGTCATTTTCGAAACACAAGAGGTGAATGGAAGGTTATGCATTGAGGAAGCGGGAGTCGACCTTGAACTTTGTGTTCGTGCCCATGGACACGATGTAGATCTTATCATTAAAGCTTCTCTTAATTAATTATTCTTTGGTATAAGCTCATCTTATATCTGGGATCTGGCCTTTTGCAATCGTGGTTCCGACCATGTTCTCCTTTAAATACCATTTCTCGTGCAAGTTTAAGCACTTGTCTTCTGCGGAGTAATACCCCAGACCAACCTCTACTTTGATTTGTCATCGAGTATTACCCCCCTGGTATCTCAAGATTATCACGGAACTGCATAACCTCTTATGAGTTCTTCATCAAGTGCTACATTCTCATTGATTCCAATTTTTCATGGGCTCTGAGTAATTTAACACTCAAAGACATCGATAACTGAATCGAGTCCGCACTGCGATTCAACAACTCTTAGTAATCTTCAATGCATACGAGTTTGTACTCAATCGTGTCATTCCCAGCTGATTGACCACATCATCATCATCAGGCTGACTGCTTGACCATTCTACCTATGTCCTTCATCCTCGAGACACAATCCCGACAGTGCTCTAAGCTTACATCGAGCTTTCACCATCATATTGTTTGTCTTGAGAGACAACTCCGAATTCTGAGATGGCATCTTATCTATGGTTATAATAACCTTTTGCTTCACCATTCCCTTGGCTTGATGTCATCGCCGAGCAATTGCATCCTCATGGAGCCTCTCGACAAAATTTGTTGTGATCATCATCAACATTTTAACTCCTTCCAGGATACCAATCGAATTCATGATGAGAAATACCATCCTTGCCCTCGATGATTTGTGTTATCATCGACCACTTATTGCCTTTTGTTCAACGCAAACTTGTTCATGTTTTGTGTTACACCTTGAGTTCCTTGCTACCCAGCATTGTTCTTCTTTACCTTGGATATTACCACATTTTATGGCAAGAATGTCGTGAGAATTTCACCACCTCCTGAGAATTCTTTATACAAGTAATACTTATCACCATCACCATTCCTTCTGGGTCCTCGTGTTGTTCCTAACCGGAACACCGACAAATGAACTATGATGTGTGAATTCAAAACTTCCAGCAACCCTGTTGCTTTGAACCAATTTTTGAAGTGTGTATGTTTTCCTCGAGCATACATCATTATACCATTTTGAATTGACAAATTTTATCTCCTTGTTCACATAATTGTGGAGATCCATCTTTTGAGAATCTTGATGGATTGTCACCGAGTCCATCAGCCATCTCCTCACCCTCTCCCTGTTTTAATGATGAACTCTTGCTTTGGAACTCGTTTCCATAGTTCATTTCCCTGAGAACCTTACAATGTCATCTCAACAATTTGTGTTGCACCTTTCTTCTCAGGCATCCTGAATCTGAGTTATCCTAACACCAATCAGATCTGAATGTTGGTAAGATATGATAGTTGGGACATATATCCAAGAGTTATAGTGTTGGTCATATATGAGATGCAAGACAACGATAACAACACATGGAGACAAAGACCCGAACCCGAGAAAATAAAATAACTTAACGCCGGAACGGCAAGAGTTGGAGTACAAATTGGGAAAGTCATATCCGGGGTGTTACAATGACCCGGTAAGGTGAGGTCATGCCTAGCACACCTGATTGGAGGACTATTGTTATAATTTCCTTTTGGCAATGTTAAACTCCTCTTCCATGAGGAAATTGAAGACTTATTCTATAAGTTGTTCATGATGGATCCTTTGTATATCCAAGTCCGACCTTTGCTTGAAGACCATGTCAATGATATCTCGAAGCATGTCTGTGGTACTCCGATTTTCAACAAGAACATTCAAAGCCTAATGATAAATGTTTCCTGCTCAATTATTCAAACACCGTTGTATGGGTAATGTCCTGAAATTTCTCTCCCCTTACCTAAAGAGTTTTCTAGATTATATCCTGTCATGGATATCGTGTTCTGCTTGTCCTTGGGAAGGATATACCCCTAGAATATGTGTTTAAACACATTTTCCTTTCCATTCTTCTATTTAATATGATAATCACATTTTCCTTTCCATTTTTTTGTTTTAACCTTCTTGAGGTTTATATGATATAAGCAGTAATAAGTCACTGCTTTTGTAAGCACCTCGGTGTACAACTCTGTCAGTAAGAACCTGTTACTATTGTTGATGACATTCCGGTATCCACTGATGGACGAGAACTTTGCCTAATGGTCTGCCTCGTTCAATGAGCAGGAAAATGGTTCTCTTCGTCCCTTGCCCTTGGTACCGATGTTGTTGCCGACATAATCGACAGGCTACCCTCTGACATGCCTTGCTATCATGACCATGCAAGATGTCACCGCTCCTCCTACTTTTAACCCACATGGTGGGCCCATAACCCATAGTTCCACAGGATCGAAACCTGACTCTCCTGTACACCCATGTTGCCAAGTTATTCCTCGCGCTTGATCTCGTATGTAATTCATGGGTCATCTTCCTAGTAAGCTACTTTTGTATCATACACAGTACTTATTCCCGTGATTTGAACCCCTTTCACGCCCCATTGCAGGCATCGAACGTTTGCCTGCCCACTCGAAACTTCCCAGGATACCTTCTTATTTACCTCTCGATATTTTCTCAAGTTTCAATTCGAGAGTTACTCTCCGCCACCTTCCCCGATGTTATCGATCACGTAGTCAACCTTGCAGAGGTCCGTTCTTTCGGAATAACCACCCTTTATTCTTTTGTAAGTACGATGAAGATCCTGAAGAAATGATGCGTACTACATCATCATGACCTGAAGCAGAGAAATGAAGACATCAACATAATGGATCGACCGCTTTAGGAAGAACAACCAAGATTGAGAACGCTCATTAGAATTTCGTAACCAAATCCCTTCCACCCCCCTTCCCCTCTTAAATCTCGGGACGAGATTTCTTGTAGTGGAGGAGAATTGTGATGCCCGGTTGTTTAAGCTACAGTAATACCCTGCTAATGATGCCACGTCACCACAATTACTATTGTTAATCCCGCGTTAGTTCAAAGAGATTCAAATTCAAATTTGAGTTAATGGCAAACATTAAAAGTTTTCAAACATTAAAACCAAAATGTCCGGTTTGCGGCAAATATTCCGTACTAAATTTTGGTGAAGAAACCACACTTCTATAAAGCATTTAAGTGCCCTATATTGAATAAACCAGTAGCAAAAATAAATATTTAAATGTTTTTATAATTAATAAAATGTAAAAATATTTTATCTAGGAGGTAAACTTTTTGTGGCAGTGCGTTTAGTGGTAATACAAGTTTAGGGATCATTTTGTATTTTACAAAACTAAAATAAAATATAAAACAGTAAAAGAAAGATAAATAACAAAAAAATTAAAAAATAAAACATAACCCTCCCCCCCCACTGGGCCAACCGGCCCAACAGGCCACCAGGCCAGCCCACCAGCCGCGCCCATACCCCCACTGCTCCCGAAACCCTAGAGCCCCACCCCACTTTCCCCCCATTTTGTGGCAGTGCGTTTATTCTATTTGTGCATTTAAATAGTTCAAAAACAAAAATATAGAGGGGAAGCTTAACTTTTCAAAAAGAAAGTGAAAGTAAGAAAGACGAGCACCGTTGAAGTGGGGAAACTTTGCGAATCTTGAATTACAGAAACTTTTCAACAAAAATAATTATCCCCTTGTAGAAATCCATTGTATTATAAAAATGATGTGCCAAGATTTACCTTTAGGATGATTAGCTTGCTTGTTTGGTATGTGCAGTGCAAAAACAGTAACTTTTGCTGTAGTGCGTGAATTTACATTTTTTTACTAGAACGTGCAAATTTCAAAATTTTACATGATACTTCTATGCTAATTGTTTATTTTTCCCTAAGTTTTTAGAATTTTTTGAGTTAACAGATGTATATGTACCGTATGCATCTTTATAGATTATCTTGTTTCCACAGATTGTTGTTATAGTTTCATTATTTGCGTATGGTTGAAATGTTGTTGATTCTCCTTTGACTTGGGGCCATAGAATTGTGATAGCATACAGTCGGTAATGAATGATTATAATTATACAATAATGTTACAGCAGTACATGATGGGATTTGAGGTTATATGTACTAACCCGCTAATAAAAAGTTCAGTTAAGCTTTGTGTGGATGAAGTGTTGAAGATTGAGGAGGTATCGATATGAGGAGAATATGGGGAGGCAAGAGTTCCGGCTTGGGGATTCCCAAGGCACCCCAAGTAAATATTCAAGGATACTCAAGCATCTAAGTTTGGGGATGCCCCAGAAGGCATCCCATATTTCTTCAACAATTATCAGTATGTTTCGGTTTTTGTTTTGTTCACATGATATGCGTAAATTCTTGGAGTGTATTTTGTGTTTATTTTTCCCTTTTCTTTTATGCACCATGGTGCTATGGGATAGTCCTTGATTAATTTATAGAATGCAGTTTGCAGTTCACTTATATCTTTTGAGTATGGCTTTATAGAATGCTTCATGTGCTTCACTTATATCACTTGAAGTTTGGATGCATGTTTCTCTACATAGAAAAATCGTTAATTGTAGAATGCTCTTTTGCTTCACTTATATTTTTTAGAGCTTGGGAAATTCTTTTGTAGAAAGAATTAAACCCTCATGCTTCACTTATATCTATTTAAAGAGTCAACATGAATTGGTCATTCACATAGTTAGTCATAAAATCATACATAAAACTTGTACATCACTGAATATGATATGTTTGATTCCTTGCAATAGTTTTGCGATGTAGATATGGTAATATGGGAGGTACTAGTGAATGATTGTGGTTTAATAAGAATATTGGTGTTAAGGTTTGTGATTCCCAAAGCATGCATGCATAGTCTCTCATTATGCTAAGAAGTTGGAGCATGATTTATTATTGATTGTCTTCCTTATGAGTGGCCGTCAGGGAGGAGCGATGGACTTTTCCTACCAATCTATCCCCCTAGGGGCATGTGGAGTTGTACTTTGCTTCGAGGGCTAATAAACATTCGCAATAATTATGTGAGTTCTTTATGACTAATGTGAGTCCATGGATTATACGCACTCTCTCATTTCCGCAATTCGCTGGCCTCTTCGGTACCGGGCATTGCCCTTTCTCACCTCGAGAGTCGGTGCAAACTTTGCTGGTGCATCCAAACCCCGTGATATGATATGCTCTATCACACATAAGCCTCCCTATATCTTCCTCAAAACAGCCACCATACCTACCTATTATGGCATTTCCATAGCTATTCCAAGATATATTGCCATGGAACTTCCATCATCATCATATACATGACTTGGGCATTCATTGTTATATTGCTTTGCATGATCGTAGGATAGCTAGCATGATATTTTCATGGCTTGTCCATTTTTTGATATCTTTGCCATGCTAGATCATTGCACATCCCGGTACACCTCCAGAGGCATTCATACAGAGTCATATTTCGTCCTAGTGTCGAGTTGTAATTTTGAGTTGTAAGTAAATAGAAGTGTGATGATCATCATATTCATAATTAGAGCATTGTCCCGGTGAGGAATGGATGATGGAGACCATGATGCCCCCACTAGTCGTGATGATACTTCAGAAAAAAAAGGCCAAAAAGAGCCCAACAAAAAAATAAAAGAGAGAAAAAGAGAGAAGGGGCAATGTTACTATCCTTTTCCACACTTGTGCTTCAAAGTAGCACCATGTTTTTCATATAGAGAGTCTCCTATGTTGTCACTTTCATATACTAGTGGGAATTTTTAATTATAGAACTTGGCTTGTATATTCCGATGATGGGCTTCCTCAAATGCCCGAGGTCTTCATGATCAAGCTAGTTGGATGCACACCCACTTATTTTTCAGTTTGAGCTTTCAATCACTTATAGCTCTTGGTGCATCCATTGCATGTCAATCCCTACTCCTCGCATTGACATCAATTGATGAGCATCTCCATAGCCCATTTATTAGCCTCATCGATGTGAGACTTTCTCCTTTTTGTCTTGTCTATATTTATCTCTACCAACATATTCTTTTCCACCCATATTTCTATATCCATGGCTTGCACTCATATATTGTGTGGGGGGTTGAAAAAGCTGGAGCGCGTTAAAAAGTTTGAACCAATTGCTCAGCTTGTTATCGGGGTTGTGCATGGTAAATACTTTGTGTTAAGAAGATGGAGCATGACAAGGCTATCTGATTTTGTAGGGATAACATTCTTTAGCATTGATATTTTCAAAGACATGATTGTTTGTTAGGATACCTGAGTATTGATGCCTTTATATCAAATTATAGACTATTGCTTTGAATTACTCGTGTCTTAACATTCATGCCATGACTAGATTACATGATCAAGATTACGCTAGGTAGCATTCCACATCAATTTTTTTATCATTTACCTACTCGATGACGAGCAGTAATTAAGCTTGGGTACGCTGATACGTCTCCGTCATATCTATAATTTTTTATTGTTTCATGCCAGTATTCTAAAATATATATAATTTTAGCAATATTTTATATTATTTTTGGGACGAACATATTGATCCAGTGCACAGTTCCAGTTCCTATTTGTTGCATGTTTTTTGTTTCGCGGAATATCCAATCAAACGAAGTCCAAACGTGATAAAATTTTGCCAAGGATTATTTTGGAATATATGTGATTTTTGGGAAGTAGAATCAACGCAGGATGATTCGCAAGGGGCCCACAAGCTCAAGGGGTGCGCCCCTACCCGGGGCGTGCTTGGCAATCCTGTGGCCACCATGTAGGTCGGTTGGAGGTGTCCTTCCACCACAAGAAGCTTATATACGGATAAAAATCGTGTTAAAATTTCAGCTCAATCATTACGGATCTCTGGATATTTAAGAAACGGTGAAAGGCCACATACAGGAATGTGAAACATAAGAGAAACAGATAAAGAGATCCATCTCAAAGGGGCTCTCACCCCTCCGCCACCATGGAGGCCATGGACCAGATGGAAAACCCTCCTCCCATCTAGGGGGGAGGTCAAGGAAGAAGAAGAAGGAGGGGGCTCTCTCCCCCTCTCTCCCGGTGGCACCGAAACGTCGTCGGGGCAAT
Organism: Triticum urartu; assembly: GCF_056163025.1. Taxonomy (NCBI): domain Eukaryota; kingdom Viridiplantae; phylum Streptophyta; class Magnoliopsida; order Poales; family Poaceae; genus Triticum; species Triticum urartu. Next base: position 345,466,937 of record NC_141879.1, on the reverse strand, counting down.
CATCGTGTGACGACGATCTACACCAACACCTATGTCATCTTCACCAACATCTTCATCACCTTCCCTCATCTATATTCGGTGGTCCACTCTTTTGCAATCCATTGTACCCTCTACTTGAACATGGTGCTTTATGATTCATATTATTACCCAATGACGTGTTGCCATCTTATGATGCTTTAGTAGATTTTTGTTGTCCTATCGGTGATTGGTGAATTGCTATGATTGGTTTAGTTTGCTTGTGGTTATGTTGCTTTCCTTTGGTGCCCATCATATGACCGCGCGTGTGGATCCCACCATAGGGTTAGCTGTATGTTGATAGGACTATGCATTGGAGGGCAAGAGTGACGGAAACTTCTTCCTAACATAGAAATTGTTGCATACGGGATTGAAGGGGGACCAATATATCTTAATGCTATGGTTGGGTTTACCATAATGAACGTTAGTAGTTGCGGATGCTTGCTAATAGTTCAAATCATAAATGCATAGAATTCGAAGTAAGCGATGGCATGCTAATGGTGGCCTCTCCCACATAAAAACTTGATATCAGTCTAGTAACATAGTCAATTGCTTAGGGACAATCCAACAAATCCTAGCACCACTTTTCCACACTCACTATACTAACTTAATTGTACTTTTATTAAAACATCACCTAACTTTTCTTTTCACGTTCTTTATTATCTTGCAAACCTATCCTAGTTCACCTACAAAGTACTTCTAGTTTCATACTTGTTCTAGGTAAAGCAAACGATAAGCCTGCGTAGAGTTGTATCGGTGGTCGATAGAACTTGAGGGAATATTTGTTCTACCTTTAGCTCCTCATTGGGTTTGACACTCTTACTCATCAAGAAAGCCTATAGTTGATCCCCTATACTTGTGGGTTATCAATCTCCCCAAGCTTACAATCAAGCCAGGGAGATCCAGGCACTAAGCATTATATGCTCACTCGTAAAAACCTTGGAAGTTAGCGCATATGCTCTTGAGTTTCTTTTTCATTCCCTCGATCACGGCTTGTTGGTCATCTACAACCTGGGTCAAAAACTCAAGTTATATAGTGTTGTTGTTAAGAGCATCAATCATAAGCCCGGCCTTATGAAGATGGTCATCAACCCATGCTTCCAAGTATTTTCTCATCAACCAGTAAGAATCAACCCCATCTCCGATCACAATTTAACACAAGCCTTCGAAAGCTTCTCCACAAATATTGAATTAGTAGGGATTAGGAGGATACTCATTGATAACCCACAAGTATAGGGGATCGCAATAGTTTTCGAGGGTAGAGTATTCAACCCAAATTTATAGATTCGACACAAGGGGAGCCAACGAATATTTGCAAATATTAGCAGCTGAGTTATCAATTCAACCACACTTGGATTAATTATCTGCAGCAACGTGATTAGTAGCAAAGTAATATGATAGTTTTGATAATAGTGACATCAGCAATAGTAACGGTAACAGTGATAGCAGTATTTTGTAGCAAGTGCAACAGTAACAATAGCAATAGTAACTTAGCAGAAACAATATAAGATAAATTTGTAGGCATTGGATCGGTGACTTGTTGGATGATATTCATCATGAGACAGTTATAACCTAGCCGATACGGCACTAGCTCCAGTTCATCAATATAACGTAGGCATGTATTCCGTAAATAGTCATACGTGCTTATGGAAAGAACTTGCATGACATCTTTTGTCCTACCCTCCCATGGCAGCGGGGTCCAATTGGAAACTAAGGTATATTAAGGCCTCCTTTTAATAGGGAACCGGATCAAATAATTAGCACACGGTGAATACATGAACTCCTCAAACTACGGTCATCACCGGGAGTGGTCCCAACTATTGTCACTCCGGGGTTGCCGGATCATAACACGTAGTAGGTGACTATAACTTGCAAGATCGGATCTAGAACATGGATATAATGGTGATAACATAAACGGTTCAGATCTGAAATCATGGCACCCGGGCCCAAAGTGACAAGCATTAAGCATGGCAAAGTCATAGCAACATCAATCTTAGAACATAGTGGATACTAGGGATCAGGCCCTAACAAAACTAACTCGATTACATGATGAATCTCATCCAACTCCTCACCAACCAGTGAGCCTATGAAGGAATTACTAACTCCCGGTGGGGAGCATCATGGAATTGGCGATGGAGAAGGGTTGGTGATGACGAAGAACGAAGACCCCCCTCTCTGGAGCCCCAAATGGACTCCAGATCTGGCCTCTCGATGAAGAACAGGAGGTGACGGCGGCTCCATCTCGTGGATCGCGGTAATTCTTTCTCCCTCAATTTTTTCTGGAAAAATAGGATTTTATGGCGTAGGTTTCAGGGTCTGCGGGGCCACCAGGTGGGGATAACCCACCTGGGCGTGCGAGGAGGGGGGCGCGCCCATGTGGGTTATGCCCACCCAGGTGCGCCCCTCCGGTGGATCTTGGCTCCAGAAATTCTCTTTATTGATATAAAAAATCCTCGCAAAGTTTCGTTCCATTCCGAGAACTTTTATTTCTGCACAAAAACAACACCATGGTAGTTCTGCTGAAAACAGCGTCAGTCCGGGGTTAGTTTCATTGAAAACATTCAAATTAGAGTCCAAAACAAGATGAAAAGTAGATACGTTCGAGACGTATCAACTCCCCCAAGCTTAAACCTTTGCTTGTCCTCAAGCAATTCAGTTGATAAAATGAAAGTGAAAAAGAAAAAAAAATTACAAACTCTTTTGCTCTTGTTTGCATAAATAAGCTTAAACAGCACCCAGGTTTTCAGCCAACATTATAACTAACCATGCCGACAATAACTCTTAAAAATTATATTAACTCATATCAATAACATAATCAGCTAGGGAACAATAAAAAGACATCTCAAACAGCAACACATTGTCAAAAAAACTGTGATATAATATGACAATAGTGGTATCTCGCTAGCCCTTTCTAAGACCTCAAAACATAAATGTAGAGTACCCCCAAAGTTCAAGCAGCGACTAAACATTGTAATTCATGGTAGAAAAGATCCAGTCATGATGCACCCAACATTAGCTACACACAATGCATCAGCATGACAGAAGTGTTCCCAGGTTCAGGCTCTTATTTTAGAAGGTGATGACACAACATAAAAGTAAGTAGATAGTTCCTTCGCAGAGGGAAGTAGTGATTTGCAGAGGTGCCAGAGCTCAAGTTTTAAAACAGAGGTAAATGATATTTTGAGACACGCACCCTTCTCATTTACTTCACACTGTCAGTTATCAATATCTTCCATGCTAAGAACGCTAGTGGCGGTTCCAAGCGATAAAAGTAAAGGTTTTGACTCCATTGGGGTTTTTTGTTTGATTATTTGTAAGCTTTTCCTATTTGCAGTTTGGGACTGGGCATCCCTATTACCGCCCTTTTCTCTTGTGATGACGAGTGAATAAACAATCGACCTGAGAATAACCCGCTTAGCATGGAAGATACTGACCACCTCCTGTCGTTCCATGAACGATCCATGCACACAAAAAGGATATTTATTATAAGTTTTTAGAGGTGGCACATGAAAATTTACTTAGGATGGCAGGGTAATACCGCACATGGGTAGGTATGGTGGACTCATCTGGAATACCTTAGGTTCAAGGTTTTTGATGTACAAGCATAATTCCCACTTAGTACACGTGAAGGCTAGCAATTAGATTGAGAAGAGGCCAGCTAGAGAGCAACAACGGTCATGAACATGCATTATGCATAAGTAACATTGGACACTAGCATGGGTAGGATATGAACATAAATATCATAGAGGCTATGTTGGTTTTGATTCAACTACATGCATGAACATGTGAAGTCAAGCCACTCGAACATTCATAGGAGGATACCATATCATCATACTACATCACAATCATTTTAACACAATGTTGATATCCAAGATAAATCGTTATCCACTCCCAGCTACTTTATGCATGGCATGAGAGACTATAATCTCTAATTGTCATTGCAAACATGTTTAATCATAATGGGCTTAATCATGGATACTAGGTTAAACATATTTACACAAACAGAACAAGTCGAGTTCATACCTGTTTCACTCTGCGACGACCAGTTCATCGAATATCGTCATTATTGCCTTTCACTTGCATGACCGAACGATGTGAAAATAATACTAGTGCAAGAGTGCCATGGACTAACCTGGAATCTGCAAACATTTTATTCCACAGGAGAAGGCAAGGTAAAATGGGCTCTTTATTAGATCAACAATTATTCATATGAGAGCCACTCAACATTTTCATCGTGGTCTTCTTCTCGGTATGACTCGAATAAAAAGAAAAGAAATTTAGAGAAACACACTGAAATATTTTTGGAGTTTTTGGTTTTCTTGAACAAGTAAATAAAAGGGAAAGTCAAAAACGAGAAAAACTATTTACATGGGAAAGCTCCCAACAAGCAAAAGAAGAAGAAAGAAATCTTTTTGGGTTTTCTCTTTAGTGCAACAGCTAAGCATGCATAGAAACTAAACTAACTACAACATTTTTTGGTTTTTCTATGGTTTTTCAAACACAGAAGAAGAAGAAGGGAAGAAAATAAAATTAAGCATCGATGATACAATGAAAAAGTGTGGACACCGACAACTGGAATGAAATGTGTGAACATGAATGTAATGTCGATGGAAAATATGTACTTTCCCAAGCTTAGGCTTTTCGCCTAGCTTGTTAATCGATCAGTAGTCTGGATAGTAGTCAGAGTGGTAACTCATGGAAGCCCTCGGTGCGGATGCCTTGGCCTGCTGCGCCGCCTCGACCGTAGTGTTGTGGGCTCGTGCCTCACTCTCAAGGATGAAATATCTTCCATTGTCGTGATAATCAAAAAGAGCAGGCACTGGCAAATAGGTGTGCACAACAGATGCTTGGTTAAACAACAAGTAATAGGAGAAATTATGATATTTCCTTTAAGGATCTTATGATTTTTCATAGCATCAAAATCTAAATACTGCGTGGGTAGGATAGGGTCAAAGGGCAATGGTGAAACACCCAACTCTCTTGCTAAACGTGTGGCATAGATTCCACCATAGAAATAGCCACTATTAGCATTATGTTGTAGCCTGCGTGCAACAATCGCCCCATGGTTATAACTTCTATCACCGCTGAGAGCGGTGCGTATGAGGCACATGTCCGGAGCACAAAGTGTACTACAATCTTGTCTGCCTACAACACAGTTCCCATTGAATAGAGCAAAGTATTGAATTGCAGGAAAATGAATGCTCTTTATTCTACCTTGTGTCACTCCCCTCATCTCATCATATGAAAGACTAGTCAAGAATGATTGGTACTCATCCCTTGGCGGTTCGTCAAGCGAACCCCAAAATGGGAGTTTGCAGCGGTGAGCAAATCTCACTTGTGATATGGTGAATAGATTTCCATACAGTTTAAATGACACCCTAGACTCATGTGGATGAAATTTAAATCCTTTGACAAATTATTCTGTGCGAGTGTGGTGTTGATCGCACTTATCTGAAATGTAGGGACCAAGACCGGTGTTGTGAACTTATAGCTCAAGTTCCTCCTTAATGCCCACATGCACCATATAATCATCGCATGGCCATAGGCATGTTTTGGTGGTGGCATCTCGAATGGAACTTTCACTTGGTTCAACATAAGACCGACGAGTGGAGCTGTCGCTAGAAGATGCCCCTGAGGAACTCCTCTTCGAAGAACTCCTTCCAAGTAGGTTCATCATGTTCGCGTACAATTTTCTGAAAAAATTGGGTGAAAAAAATTTATCAACAAAAATTTACTAGATTGATAGCAACTACTCATAGAGATACATAGAGGCCATAGCAAGCACTCAAACTACTTAAAATCTAAGAATTCAACATGCAGGCCATAGCTCATCTACAGTAGTACCAAGAGTAGCTAATTATTCAAAATATAAACCACTAAAACAAAAAGTAATTGGACAAATGGTGGAGTCACATACCAAGCAACAATCCCCCGAAACAGTTTCAGAAATTGAGCTTCGAGCAAAGAGATCGAAATCCGCGGGTTTGGGAGCAATAACATGAGAGAGAGAGAGAGAGAGAGAACAAAGGTGGATTTTTTTTCTGGAGGAGCTATCGATGTACAAAAGTAGGGGCCTTTCTGTACCCCTTTACTTGTGCACGTGCAGTCGTAGCTGCACCTGCACCCATGCTTGGCGGGGCAGAGGAAGGAAAGATACAAGGCTGCCAAGGTAGTAATCAAGCCAGAGGCACAAAGAGCAAAAGGACAAGGTAAACTTCCCCCAGAACGCCCTTGCCGGGGCGGCCTACATAGCCTCGGCAAGAGACTTGCCCGGGTGACTTGCCCAATAACAGCAGGGCCGCCGCCCTTGAGCCTGAGAATTTTGACACCATCGACAACATCAAGACCAAAGCTCAGGAGCGCCTGCGTGGTGGCATGCAGATCTTTGTGAGGACCAAAGGCCTGCAAGCCTAGATGTGAACCAGAAGATGAAGACCCCTGGCAAGATCCTTGCTAGGGACGGCCGAAGACCCCCGGCAAGATCCTTGCCAGGGACGCTCCCGAGACCCCGGAAAGACCCTTGACGGGGACGTCTGCGGGGCCACGGCTAGACCCGCACCCACCACCGTTTCGCTGCCCCGCAGCCGTCCCGATGCGGCAACCCGCCCGCCAACTAGGAGAGCGCTTGCGTGGCAGCATGCAGCTTCTAGGCCAACTAGGCAAGAACCTGCGTGGTGGCATGCAGAGTTTCGTGAAGACCCTGTCACCGCACCAGCACAGCAGCCACCCAGCCAGCATGGCGCTGCATGCCTCGTCAGCTTGGACGCGCGTCGAAGCAAGGCGAGGCAGCAATGGACGGGACGAGCCTTGTTGCCGCCCCCGATAAAGCAAGAGGGCACGTCGGCAGCGCATTAAATGTGTTTGTCCTACGGTGCCAGGTGATAAACTTGTACACTGTAGATACTTTCCACCTCCTATGTGCCACTGTGGCGACTCCTTTGACATATAAAAGGAGGCCCGAGGCGTACCATGGGAGGATTCATACTTTTTGGACTAGGCATGCACCGCAGCTAGTTCAAGAGCTCAAGAACACTAAATATACAAAAAAGCAGGACTAGGGTTTTACGCATCATTTGCGGCCTGAACCTGGGTAACAAATCCCCTCGCGCTGATCTTCTAGGCTTGCACTTTGCGCAGCTCCACGCCCCGCCACATGTAGAAGGGATTCCCCGGGATCCCAAAGGTGTCGTTTCCCCGGACATCTTTGGGGCACTAGGTAGGGGGGCGCTGAGGCTGTGAAAATTTGGTTTTGAAGTCAATGCATCGACTCCTTCATCGCGATGGCTCGAAGGAAGAGGGCAACATCAACTAGCCACACTCCGGTGCCATCAGCCAGGCGAGCGGTGCCGTCTGCAGCCGCAACAACCATCTGTGTGGCGACGGAAAAGCTAAGTCACACGAAACCTTGAGCGATTTCCTTTTTTATATATAGGGTTATTTTCTTTGAAGGATTTTGCTCTTTGTATGGAAAACCTACACGCAAGGGAACCCTTCCTCTATTGGCAACACCCTTGTTCTGTTTCAAGTCCGCTCAACAGTTCAGGCGGCTGCGCCGAGAATGGCAAGGTGGCTTGCCCGGCAGCAAGCGCCCCCGGCAGGCTGCTAAGGATCCGTTCCTCAAAGCACCACAGCACGGGTTTACACACCGGTAAACCTATCCAACTTAGCGTAGGGTGTGTACATACAAGGAAATATCAAACAGGAAGATCGCACGCACTATTTCAGAATACTACAAAGTTATATTACATCAATGGTTTCGTGGTTCTAAAATAAGATAAAATTATCTTGGTCATGAACTCGTAGCGGCAATGAGAAACGGGGTGGCTAGTCCCGGCGCTGGCCCTCCACCCTCTTGACTCCGTCAACGCAGCTGATGATGGGCTTGATACACTCTTCGAGTGTCCTAGGGTTCGCATCCTCCGGCAAGCTCCCAAGCGCGTTGGCGAAGTCGACGCTGGGGTTCCAAAATGCTACCTTGGTGAGCACCTTGGTCAGGGCACCCTGGAAAAGCCTCCGGGACTCATTGGCCAGATAGGTCGCTCAATTAGAGCGGAGCTGCTCCAGGGCATCGAGGACGCGCTCGAAGAACAAGGTCAGCCTGGCATTGGGACTAGTGTTCGCCTCCTGGGAGAACTTGACGTCTGGCATGCCCATGGCGGCTAGCTGCGTGGTGAGCTTCTGTGCAACGTCGATGAGGAGGCTAATCTAGAGATTTACACTACCCACATAGTCATTGTGGGTAGCGGTGTCATCCTTCCACAGTTGCCTCTCGCTCTCAAGGGCCTTGTTTAGGGTCTCCTTGTGGGCCATGACCTCCAAAATCGTCCCTTCCAAGGTGTTCAGTTTCATCTTCACATCATCAATGGAGCCATTGGCCTCGGAGAGCAGCTTGGTCTTGTCGGAGATGGCGACCTGCAAACCCGCCACAGTGCGGTTGGCCGTGTCCCTCTACTCCGTCAGCTCTGAGATCTCCTTCTTCATCCCCTCCCGCTCCAGCTCTAGCTTCTCCACCTTGCCAGCTTGGTCCAGGGCCAGAGCATCAAGTGCTTCCTTGTGCTTTTGCTCCAGCTCCTGGGTCCGCTGCGCGATGATCTTCTCGATTTCCTCATCCTTGCCGCAGAGTGTGGCGGCAAGCGCCTGCTCATGCACAACGAGGTCTTCCTCCTGGGTGTCCAGCAGAGCTTGCTGCTGATGCCGGGCAGCTTCGTCCTTAGCGGCCTATTCCTTCGCCGCCTCTTGGGCCTTCTCGATGTCGGCCTGCTTTAGGATGAGCTCTCGCTTGCGCTCATCTAGCTCACCCTGGGCGGTCCTCAGTTCCTCTCAGGCCTCGCCGAACCAGACTTGCGTCTGAGCGACGCGCTCCTAAAAATCCACTTCCGCCGTGTCCACAGCCGCCATCCTCGAGTTCACCTTATCCTGGTGGGCACGGTGGAGCACCTGAAGCTTCTGGAAATTGGTGCTCATGGCCTAGAGGAGCTGTTCCTCTTGGGAACTGCCACTGCTGGCGCTCAGTTCATTGATAACCTGGAGCTTGGCAGTGGAAAGAGCCTCATCGTTCAACACCTCCCCCTCGGCTGGCGCCCTGGTGTCTGGTGTCCCTTGGAGGCAGATGAATAGATCATCACCCACCTTCAAGTACTTGCTGGGGGCGAGGGCTGCACGGGAGGAAGGTTGGTCATCAGCCTCCCCCTCCCCGGTGGACTCCTTGGCGGCCTCCTCGGCAGCGTCCTTGTCGACCTCCTCGGCAGGCCCCTTGGCGGCCTCCTCGGTGGCATCCTTGCCGGCCTCTTTGGCAGCAGTCTCGCGGGCCTCCTCGGCAGCGGACTTGGTGGCTTCCTCAGCCGTAATCCTGGTGGCCTCAGCTTCGGCATCCTTGGCGACCTCCTCTATGATGGCGTCGATGTCCACCTGGTCCTTTGAGAGAGGGTCTGGAAACCAGAAAGGAGAATGAAGCAGGGCCAAAATCAAATTTCAGAACAAAGAAAAGAAAGAATATTGCATGGCAGAGGTAGCAAGGGACGGGAGGCAGGCCGCTTACCTGTGTCGAGCTAAGAAGAAGTGTTCCCTCCCCGCCAACGTTCGTTGCTGGGACGGAGCCACCAGTGCCCATGCTTGCCCCCTCTTCCTCCATGCGCGCGGGCTCGGCGGTAGGTGCCTGTGCTGGGGACGCCCCTCTGGGTGGCATGGTCGACGGGGGTGGCGTGTCAGGGGCGGCCCTCAGTGGCTCCTCCTGTTGCCGCTCTCCTGCAAACCCGGCAAGGTCAGCACCAAGGATTCACGCCCCAACGACCTCCGGTGGGGAGTGAATAATGAACTCACGCTGGGGGCTGAAGCAGGGGTTGTGTCGAGGGCTAGTGTCCGGGCTGATCACCACCAACGCCGGCGTGCGTGGAGCACTCAACGGGGGCTTGTCGCCCGTCAAAGCTTTGGCCCTCTTCGCCACCCTCTGGGCCAGCGTCTCTGTGTAACTGCGAAGATAAGATCAAGTAAGGGAAGGATGGTACATGCGGAGGGTAGGGAAATGATGAGGGGCAAGATGCTAACTCATCCTCCTCCACTGGCCTCCTCTTCCTCTTCGGGCTAAAGGACCCAAGGTCGAAATCGGCCTCCAGGGCGACGTCCGCAAGGTGAGGAGAAGGGGGTGGAGTCCTGGGCCGCTTGGATGAGGAAGAGGTGGCGGCCGCGGCCTTCTTCGCTGCCGTAGCCCTCGTTTGGCGTGCGGGATGCGCCCGGGCGTGTTGCCGCTTTGTGGTCCTGCCTGGCCGGACCGGCTCGCCGAAGCTAGCCCGTCGCAGGACACGTTTCCTCCCCGGGGCTGAGGAGTCATCCGCCTCAGCCTCCTCTTTGGCCGACTCCTCGACTGCTTCCTCAACAAGGGGAACCCCGGCGCCGCCGCTGCTGGGTTCCCCGGCAGACCCTATCCATTCTGCAAACTCCCTTTCTTCTGCGGCCGCGTCGGCCTCATCCTCCATAGCACCGAGGCTTCTGGCCTCCTCAACAAGTGCCGCCTCCTCCGCCCTGGCGGCAATGTATGCCAGCTCCTCCTCAGTGGTGTCGCGGATGAGCTGCAGCTTCGTTGAGAACGTACCTCTCCGACAAGTTTTCGAAGAATCCATGCACCAGCTCCACCGTTGGCTCAACCCAGGTCGGATCGAGGCCGTGTGCATTGAAAACCGACATCATGGTGATTATGGCGGTCTAGCAAGAGTTGTTGCTCAATGGGACCACCCCCGCTGGCAACCCAGACAGAGACTTGTCGGCCTTGGCAGCCTTGCCGGTCTTCTCGGCCTTGCCGGTCCTCTCGACCCTGCTGACCTCATCAACCTTGAGCTGAAAAAGCCTCTGGCAAAGATGAGCATGCTGCAGCACCATGAAGTTGCGGTTCAGGCCGGGGCGGAGCCTCATGATATCGGTCGCACTCCTGAAATCCCAGGCCGGCCTCCCCTTATTGCGCAGCGGGGCAATCCAGCGGCGGATGAAGTCAGCCCTGATCATCTCAAGAGTAGCTCGGCCGAGGTGAGGCGATGGATCCTGGTGATGGCAGCCATGAGCTTCTCGTCGTCAACGTCGAGCTCGCCCCCATCCTTGTTGTGGACCAGCAGCCTCCGACGGACCCGGCAGAACTCCTGCAGATCTGTCTCCTCGATCCAGCACCACCGGCCCCGCCACTCGTCCCACCTCTCCTTTTGGGCACCCTCCGGGTACGTGTCCCTGCTCTGGGTCCTCGGGATCCTGGTGACGCAGCCAGAGATGGCACCCCCTGGCTGGATGCGAGGGGTGAAGTAATGGAGAAAGAGCGTCGTGCTGGGATGCACTCTGGCGAAGCCCTCACAAAGGTGGGCAAAGAAGTCCATGCACGTCCATAAGGTGGAAGCCGTAAGTGTGCATGATGTCGTTGAAGAAAACTAAGAAAGGGGGCAGAGCCCGTAGGAGAAATAGTCGACAAAGAAAGGGTACCGGTTTGGACCGGCCTTGGCGAAGGAGGCCGGGATGATGCACGTGGCAGGATGCCTCGACGTCTCCCTTCCCCACAGAGGCCTAAGCTTCTCCTTGAGGGTGAGCGCGTCGACCGTCGAGATGAAGAGGGCGCACTACATCCGCAGCTCCACCAACTCGCTCTCCGGCGCCTCCTTCCCTCCGGCATCCTTGGCCGCTCCCTTGCCCTTGCCTGAGTTGGGCACCATGGCAGCTGAGAGGGGGTGAGGGATCAAGGGCAATTGGGGTGCGGTGGCAGCGAGCGGAGGCGAAAGCTTTGATTTGTGCTTGGAGAAGAAGAGGCGGACGGTGGTTCCAAGATTGGGAAAGGCATGGAGGGTAAATGAGTAGCGCCCCTGCAGTTTCCTCTGTTTTATGGGGAAGACGCGGGACGCCTCTTTACTATTCACCGCGAGGTGACGCAAGCGTGCTGCGACCGTTCCACGCATGACCCCGACGTCACGCACTCAATGCGGGTCATGGGGAAGCGCAACTAGCGAAGGAGTTACCGTGGTTAAAACTCTGCCACGCGTGCCCGCGCACCGTTCTGGGCCTGGCCCAACAACGCTTCGCGCTTATGTGTGGCCCAGGCCCGGGGGCTCCTATTGGTGTAAAAAAGTAGGGGCCTTTCTGTACCCCTTTACTTGTGCACGGGCAGTCGTAGTTGCACCTGCGACCATGCTTGGCAGGGCAGATGAAGGAAAAGATAAAAGACTGCCAAGGCAGTACTCAAGCCAGAGGTGCGAAGAGCAAAAGGACAAGATAGACTTCCCCCAGAAAGGCCCATGCCGAGGCGGCCTACATAGCCTCGGCAAGAGCCTTGCTGGGGCGACTTTCCCAATAACAGCAGGGCCACCGCCCTTGAGCCTGAGAGTTTTGACACCATCGACAACATGAAGACCAAGGCTCGGGGGCGCCTGTGTGGTGGCATGCAGATCTATGCGAGGACCAAAGGCCTGCAAGCCTAGATGAGACCCAGAAGACGAAGACCCCTGGAAAGGTCCTTGCCGGAGATGGCCGAAGACCCCCGGCAAAATCCTTGCCGGGCACACTCGTGAGACCCTGACAAGACCCTTGCCGGGAACGTCTGCGGGGTCACGGCTAGACCCACACCCACCAATGTTCTGCTGCCCTGCGGTCATCCCGACGGGGCAACCAGCCCGCCAACTAGGCAAGTGCTTGCATGGCAGCATGCAACTTCTAGGCCAACTAGGCAAGCACCTGCGCGGAGGCATGGAGACCTTCGTGAAGACCCTGTCACCGCACCAGCACAGCAGCCAGCCAGCATGGCGCTGCATGCCTCGTCAGCTTGGACATGTGTCGAAGCAAGGCGAGGTGGCGACAGACGTGACGAGCCTTGTTGCCGCCCCCCATAAAGCAAGAGGGCATGTCGGCAGCGCATTAAATCCATTTATCCTATGGTGCCAGGTGATAAACTTGTACACTGTAGATAGTTTCCACCTCCTGTGTGCCACTGTGGCGACCCCTTTGACATATAAAAGGAGGCTCGAGGCGTACTGTGGGAGGATTCTAACTTTTTGGACTGGGCAAGCACCGCATCTAGTTCAAGAGCTTAAGAACACTAAATATACACAAAAGCAAGACTAGGGTTTTTCGCATCATTTGCGGCCCGAACCTGGGTAAAAAATCTCCTCGCACCAATCTTCTAGACCTGGTCTTTGCGTAGCTCCACGCCTTGCCAACCGTAGAAGGGATTCCCCAGGATCCCATAGCTGTCGTTTCCCCCAACAGTAGGTGATGATGTGGTGTGAAGAGATAAGTGAGGGGGCCCACGTGGGGACCACAACCCACCAGGGCGCGCCTGGGGTCCTAGCATGCCCAGGTGGGTTGTGCCCACCTGGTGCACCTCCCTCTGATATTATTTGCACCAGAAATTCTTAAATATCCAGAAAACATCTTATTAAATTTTTTGAGCATTCTGAGAACTTTTATTTTTGGGTCATTTTTCATTGCACGGGAAATTCAGAAAACATGGCATTTTATTTTATTTAACTAATAAAAATAGAAAACAAAAGGTAGGGACAGAAGGTAGTGCTTACTAAATTCATCAACTTCATACCTCTCAAAAATGATCCATTAATAAGGTTGATCAAGTTTTATTAATAACCACTTTAGATTAATATGAAACCGAAGAACTTTCGTAAATCACTAAGTTACCTTAATGGGGATATGAATGTCCCCAAAAATAAGCATTTCATATTTCTTTTTGACAGTGGGTCAAAGTATTTGAAAACTTCCAATAGTGATTATCGGAGATTTTTCAATAACATTAATACCATTCACTTGAAATTGTTTCTTCATAAAGTGCACCGTATGCTCATTACCATTGATATGAAAAGTGACCTTGCTTTTATTGCAATCAATAACATTCCCTATAGTATTCAAGATGGGTCTACCAAGGATAATCAACATGTTGTCATCCTCGGGCATCTCAAGTATAACAAAGTCAGTCAAAATAGTAACATTAGCAACAAAAACGGGCACATCCTCATAAATACTGATAGGTATGGCAGTTGATTTGTCAGCCATTTGTAATGATATTTCAGTGGGGGTGAGTTTATTCAAATCAAGTCTTTTATATAAAGGGAAAGGCATAACACAAACAGCAGCTCCCAAATCACATAAAGCAGTTTTCACATAATTCTTTTTGATAGAGGAAGGTATAGTTGGTATTCCCGGATCTCCATGTTTTTTAAGTACTCCATCTTTAAAAGTATAATTAGCAAGCATGGTGGAGATTTCAGCTTCCAGTATTTATCTCTTATTGGTGATGATGTCTTTCATATACTTTGCATAAGGAGGCATTTTAAGGATATTAGTCAAGCGAGTACGCAAAAAGACTGGCCTCAGCATTTCAGCAAAGCGTTCAAATTCTTCATCATCTTACCTTTTAGTTATCCTAGGTGGAAAGGGCATAGGTTTTTGAATCCACGGTTCACTTTCCTTATCATGTTTTCTAGCAACAAAGTCTCTTTTACGATACCTTTTATTTTTAGGTTGTGAGTTATCAAGATCAACTGGTGGTTCTATCTCAACATTGTTGTCTGGTTCTTTATTATTTGGTTGACTATCTTCATGAACCTCATCGTTATCTTTTTCATTAACAGAGGGTGAGTGTTCACTACAAGGTTGAGTTTTAGCATCAGAGATAGATACTTCATTATCAGGAGGTTTTTCTACTTCAGGTTCACTAGAGGCATGCAAAGTCCTATCATTTTTCTTCTTCTTTTTCTTTTTAGTAGGAATAGGTGCATTAGTGTTAGATCTTTGAGAGTCTTGTTCAATTCTTTTTGGGTGTCCATCAGGATAAAGTGGTTCCTGAGTCATCTTACCTCCTCTAGTTACTACTCTAACAGCAAAGTCATGTATATTATTATTCATTTCATCTAGCAACTCTCTTTGAGATTTAGCAACTTGTTCTAACTGGATTTGAACCATAGAAGCATGTTTTCCAACACCTCTAACATCATTTTAGATTCTAAATAACAAGTCACTCAAGCAAGAAATCATATCAGAGTTGTATTTCAATTGTTTCATAACATTTGCATTGAAGTGATCTTGTTTTCTAATATAGTTTTCAAACTGATAAAGGCATTGGCTAGGGTGCATATTGTGAGGATTGTCATTTTCATTGAACTTCATTAGAGAATTTACCTCTACCACCTTAGGCAGTGGTGGCGTATTAAGCCCATGTATTTCTTCAATAGGAGGTAAATTTTTAACATCCTCAGCTTTAATACCTTTTTCTTTCATAGATTTCTTTGCCTCTTGCATATCTTCAGGACTGAGATATAATATACCCCTCTTGTTCGGAGTGGGTTTAGGCGGTGGTTCCAGAAGAGTCCAGTCATCATAATTTTTTAATATGTTATTCAATAATTCTTCAGTTGCCCAATAGTTCGTTCCCTTAAAACACAACCAGCACAACTATCAAGGAAATCCCTAGAAGCATCAGTTAGTCCATTATAAAAGATATCAAGTATTTCATTTTTCTTAAGAGGATGATCAGGCAAAGCATTAAGTAATTGGCAAAGCCTCCCCCAAGCCTTTTGGAGACTCTCTTCTTTAATTTGCACAAAGTTAAATATCTCTTGTAAAGCAGTTTGTTTCTTATGAGCGGGGAAATATTTTTCAGAGAAGTAATAAATCATATCCTGGGGACTACACACACAACCAGGAGTAAGAGTATTGTACCAAGCTTTAGCATCACCCTTTTATGAGAATGGAAGTAATTTGAGAATAAAGTAATAACGAGTCTTCTTATCATGAGTAAAAAGGGTGGCTATGTCATTCAACTTAGTAAGATGTGCCACAATAGTTTTAGTTTCATAACCATGGAAAGGATCAGATTCAACCAAAGTAATCAACTCTGGGTCGACAGAGAATTCATAATCCTTATCATCAATAAAGATAGGTGAAATAGCAAACTTATGATCATATTGCATTCTAGCATTCAGAGATTTTTCTTTATGCTTGCATAAAAATTTCTCTAGATCATCTGTAACCTTACAAGCAAGAATCTCTCTAGTTATCTCTTCATTCATAACATAGCCTTCCGGTACCTTAGGCAATTCAAATCTAGGAGGGCTAGTTCTAGAAGGTGTTTCAAGATTTTCAGTTTCAAGCTCATCATCATATTTAACAACATCATGTTGAATTACTAAAGCAATTTGTTCATCAAGAAAATCACCAAGTGGCACATCATTATCATCAAGCAAGGTACTAGAATCATCATAAGTATCATTCATAGCAGAAGTAGCATCATCAATAACTTGTGACATATCAAGATTAATAGCATGTGGTGGTGTTGCAAGTTTACTTATAACAGAAGGTGAACCTAAAGCATAACTGGATGGCAGTTCCTTACCTCCCCTTGTCTTAGAGGGATAAATCTTGGTCTTAGCATCCTTCAAATTCTTCATAGTGATAAATTGATAATAATCCCAAGTGACTCAACAAATATAGCTATGCTCCCAGGCAACTATGCCAAAAAAGGTCTTGATAACCCACAAGTATAGGGGATCGCAACAGTTTTCGAGGGTAGAGTATTCAACCCAAATTTATAGATTCGACACAAGGGGAGCCAAAGCATATTTGCAAGTATTAGCAGCCGAGTTGTCAATTCAACCACACCTAGAGATTAAATATCTGCAGCAACTTGATCAGTAGCAAAGTAATGTGATAGTTTTGATAATAGTGACAACATCAATAGTAACGATAACAGTGATGGCAGTATTTTGTAGCAAGTGCAATAGTAACAATAGTAGTAGTAACTTAGCAGAAACAATATAAGATAAATTCGTAGACATTGGATCAGTGACTTGTTGGATGATATTCATCATGAGACAGCTATAACCTAGGGCTATACGGCACTAGCTCTAGTTCATCAATATAATGCAGTCATGTATTATGTAAATAGTCATACGTGCTTATGGAAAGAACTTCCATGGCATCTTTTGTCCTACCCTCCCGTGGCAGCGGTATCCAATTGGAAACTAAGGGATATTAAGGCCTCCTTTTAATACAGAACCCAAACAAAGCATTAACACATGGTGAATACATGAACTCCTCAAACTAAGGTCATCACCGAGAGTGGTCCCAACCATTGTCACTCCGAGGTTGCCGGATCATAACACATAGTAGGTGACTATAACTTGCAAGATCGGATCTAGAACATGGATATAGTGGTGATAACATAAACGGTTCAGATCTGAAATCATGGCACCCGGGCCCAAAGTGACAAGCATTAAGCATGGCAAAGTCATAGAAACATCAATCTTACAACATAGTGATTACTAGGGATCAAGCCCTAATAGAACTAACTTTATTACATGATGAATCTCATCCAACTCCTCACCGACCAGCGAGCCTATGAAGGAATTACTCACTGCCGGTGGGGAGCATCATGGAATTGGCGATGGAGAAGGGTTAGTGATGATGAAGAACGAAGACACCCCTCTCCGAAGCCCCAAACAGACTCCAGATCTGGCCTCCCAATGTAGAATAGGAGGTGACGGCGGCTCCATCTCATGGATCACGATAATTCTTTCTCCCTCATTTTTTCTGGAAAACTAGGATTTTATAGAGTAGGTTTCAGGGTCTACGGGGCCACCAGGTGGGGACAACCCACCTGGGCGCGCCAGGAGGGGGCGTGCCCTGGTGGGTTGTGCCCTCCCAGGTGCCCCCTCCGGTGGATCTTGGCTCTAGAAATTCTCTTTATTGATATAAAAATCCTCGCAAAGTTTCGTTCCATTCTGAGAACTTTTATTTCTGCACAAAAATAACAACATGGTAGTTTTGCTGAAAACAGCATCTGTCCAGGGTTAGTTTCATTCAAATCATGCAAATTAGCGTCCAAAACAAGAGGAAAGTATTAGGAAAAGTAGATACGTTGGAGATGTATCACTCATCTGGAGTTGTGTCATCATCTCGTTCTATTACTTATTCTTCCTCTTTGATATCCACCACCTCGACCTTCTCCTCAAGGTCTTTCTTCTCCGAACGCACTTCCTCCTTGAGGCTTAGCTTCCTAAAGTCTTCTCATCCTGAGGGCATGACATCATCCAAGTTGGGGAAGGTGATGATGTAAGCACAGGTGCATGAGGTCCTGTTGCTCATGGCAGCGCCCCGCGTGTGATCTGTAACTAGAAGCTTTTTGGTGGAGATGGGAAGAAAAGGAGATGTGACATTAGATGGTTTAGGCCTTAATGATGTGCCCCTTCCCTCTTTATAAAGGCTAAACTTGCAGGTAAGCATGAGGTCAAGGATAAAGAGTTAGTTAGAAAGAAGCCAAAACGAAATCGGGAAAGAATCACGAAAACTGACCAAAGGACGGCCTTCCATACGTGCTCTCACGGTCGTATGGCTGGTCATTTGGTATGCCACCGAGATCCTCTCTCTTATTTTTGATACCTGTTACGGCGATAGATCCATGCGAGCGCTCACGGTCGCTGGGAACGCCATCGTTTGCTCTGTGGTTGTCATCTTCATCGAGGACTACTCAAATGTTGGCTCAAATGGGTGCTCGCGTCCTCATGAAGCACCGTCATTCGCTCTCGAATACTGGCCACTTTCATCTGACGTCCGCACGACCGCCCAAATAGGCGCATCCGGTTGTTTGAAACACCGTCTTTCTCCCTATTAGCCATCACTTCAAATTTTTTCCTTAGAAATTTAACATCTTGAAAGGTCAGTGACAAAGTCTCCAACTATATATGAAAATCCCAACTATTCAGATTTAAGTTTAACAGGCCTAACAAAAATAGAAGTCTAATTTCTACTCCTGTATTTGCATCCATTCCGCAGAGGTATTATTTCATACCTTCCAATCCCTCCGAAGGGCTTCGACTTGCTCAATGGTGAGAAAACTTACCTCTTTTACCTCTCGTTCTTCCTTTTGTTCATCTGCGAGGTACAACTTCAAGCCTTGCCCATTCATGATCTAGGGTCCATGTTTTCCTCCTTTTAGCCAAAAAACTCTGGAGTTATACACCTCTTCTATTTCGTACGGTCTTTCCTAACAGGACCTGAGCTTCCCTAGAAACAACTTGAGATGAGAATTAAATAGGAGGACTTTGTCCCTTGTAGTGAAAGTTCTTTTCAGTATCTTATGAGCATGCCACATCTTAACCTTCCCTTTAAATAACATGGCACTATCGTAAGCACTGTTGTAAAGCTCTCGTAGAGCATGTATCTAGCAATCTTTTCTCTCTAGCTTCCTTAAGATTAAAATTACTATTCTTGATTGCCCCAAAAGCCTTATGCTCAAGCTCTAAAGGTAAAAGACAAGCCTTACCATACACCATTTTGTATGGTGACATCCCCATGGATTCTCATAGGTGTTGCGGTAGGCCCATAGTGTTTCGTTTAGTTTGCCCGTCGAGTCTTTTCTGGACTTCTGCACCGTCTTCTGCAATATAGTCTTTATCTCCTAGTTGGAGAGTTCCACTTGACCACTATTTTTTGGATGGTATGGCGAAGCTATTTGATAAGTCACCCCATACTTACGGAGTACTCTATCGAAAACCCAGGTATAAAATGAGATTCACCATCAGTGATAAGAATTTTAGGAACTCTGAACCTGTGTAAAATGATGTCCTTTATCATCTTCAATGAAGTAGATGCATCTGCATGTTTGGTTGGTAAGGCTTCAACCCACTTGGTAATATAATCTACAGCCACAAGAATATGAGTGTACCCATCTGAAACAGGGAAAGGTCCTGAATAGTCCAACCCCCAAACATCAAAAGGTTCACAGACTAGACTATAATTCATGGGAATTTCCTGCCTCCTTCCTATATTACCTGTGCATTGACACACATCACAATTTTTAACAAACATGTGAGCATCTCTGAAGAGAGTTGGCCAACAGAATCCCGACTTAAGAACCTTAGCAGTGGTTCTGTCACTAGCATGATGTCCAACATAAGGGTTGTTGTGTCAACCTGCAAGTATGGCATTCATCTCATGCTCTGGGACACAACGCCTAATAATGTCATCTGGTCCATGACGATAAAGAAAAGGATCATCCTAAAAATAATAATTCAGGTCACTGGGAAATTTTTCCTCTGATGATAATTCATATCTGGCAACATATATTTTCCTACAAAAAAAATTAGCATAATTTTCAAACCAAGGTTCTATATTTTTTATCATAGCAAAACTCTCACCTAGAAGGATTCATTTATTGGGACTGGGTCATAAGGTATCATTTCCATATGTGCCAGGTGATCTGCTACTGAATTGTCTTCTCCATTGTGGTCTACTACCTGCAAATCAAATTCCTGAAGCAGTAATGACCATCGAATCAACCGAGGCTTAGCATCCTTCTTTGCAAGAAGGTATCGCAAGGCACAATGATCTGTATGAACTATCACTTTTGAGTTAATGATATAAGGACGGAATTTATCATAAGCAAAGACATAGCAAGCAATTCTTTCTTAGTGGTAGTTAGATGTATTTGATCTTCATCCAAGCTCCTGCTAGCATAAAATACCACATTGAGTTTTATCATCTCGCTGCCCTAAGACAGCTCCGACAGGATAACGGCTAATGCCACACATAATCTCAAAGGGTTCATCCCATCACGGAGGTTGGATGATAGGATCTGTGATTAAAACATCCCTCAACTTTTCATAGGCCTGCACACAAATTTTGCCAAAAGAATAAGGCACATACTTGTGCAAAAGGTCAAACAAAGGATTTGATATTTTGGATAAATCTTTGATAAACCTTCTATAGAAACTAGTGTGTCCCATAAAAGTTTGCATACCTTTTATATCCTGGGAGTAAGGCTGATTTTCTATTACCTCAGTCCTATCTTGATCTATCTGGTTTCTAAGACTCTGTACCCCTACACTACCCCTTATGTGACCATGAAGTGTCTCTTCTCCCAATTCAACACGAGACCTGTTTCTTCACATCTCTGCAAAAAAATTGTAAGATTATAGAGACAATTATCGAAGGATGTACCATGGACAGAAATTTTTTCCATAAATACCTCGACAATATTTTCAACAAAGTCAGGGAAAATTTTAGAAATGCATTTTAGAAATGCGGGAGGTCCATTCCATATATGAAATGGCATCCTACGGTATGCATATGTATGGTACGGGCAGGTGAATGTAGTATTTTCTGGGTCCTCGAGCCAGATAGGTATTTGCGAGAATCCAGAATAACCATTAAGATAGCAAAAATAAAGTTGGCCAATCTCTCCAATATCTCATTTATGAACGGTAACAGGTAGTGATCCTTCTTACTCCACTTATTTAGTTTCTTGAAATCAACACACATTCCATTTCCAATAACAACCTTAGTAGGGACTAGGTCATTATTTTCATTAGTTACTAAGGAAACTCCTCCTTTCTTAGGAATCCAATGAACCGGACTTACCCATTTACTATCAGATATAGGGTAGATTATCCTTGCATCAAGGAGACGTATTACCTCTTTTCTTACAATATTTTTGGAGGTAGATGAAGTCTCCCTTGGCTTTCAATTACTTGTTTAGCTCCTCCCTCAATAGGGATAGCATGAGAATAAATGGATGGATGTATCCCCTTTATATCCTTCATTGAGTAGACTAATGCATTACAATGCTTACTCAATACCACTAATAGTTTCTCTTTTTCTTTCCCTAAAAGGTCAACATTAACGATAACAGGAAATCTTTTTGTATTATCCATAAAATCATACCTCAACCCTTTGGGTAAGGGTTTCAAAGAAGGAGGAGGTAGTTCCTCATATCCTTTTCTTTCAAGCACCTCATAGACTTTATTCAAGCACGAACAAACTATTGGAGTAGCGTCCATTATAATTTCAATTTCCTCCTTCTCTTAATCTTCAAATAAGGATTCAGGTCTCACTAATGCCCGATCAACTTCATCTTCTGGTGTTTTAAGATGAATATCAGGTAGTTGATTTAATTTATGCCCTTCTTTATCTTGAGCTTCTTATTCATATGGCTTGCATAATATTGAGGAAAATGGGAATTTAACACATCTCCCCACTTCATGGAGATGGACTTCTTGATGTGTGCTCCTGCAACATTTAGCAAAGTGGTTCGAAAGACAATAGGGAAATATTTGTCCTTAGAGTCATTAGTACATAAATATCAATGGGATAAATGAGTGAGCCTATTATAATATGGACATCTTTAAGGATGCCCCAAGGTTTCTTGTCGGTTTTATCGGCAAGCTTAATGACAATATCAGTGGGCTCAAGAGTACACAGAGAAATCTCGTCATAGATTTTTGCATAAGACTGTAAGGAATAATATTGAGTGGGGAACTAGGGCCGCATAATACAAAATCGGACTTCCACCCAAAGGAACATGATAAAATTTGTTTACATGCATCCTTACCATCGGTACGACCTTAAAAAAAGTTGTATCTTTGTCTAGGTGGACTTCTTTGTCCACCACTGGTCTAGGTGTAGCAAGTTCTTTTACTATATCAACATAAGGTGGAATCCCCCATTGTTCTACCTTGACGCTCTTGTTCGCCTTAACTAAAGGTGTTCCCTCTGGCTTTCTACCATTTGGCTTATGATATGCTTCTTTTTGCCTCTTGGGCAGAGTAATCTTCTTATTTATAGCCTCCACCGTGCGAATAGATTTATACTCCATGTTGTATTTCAAGTACTTTTTCTCTAGAAATTTCAAGAACTTAGATAAGTCTTTCAAAACATTAAACATGGGGCCAGTTCCAATGTTTAACTCACAACGTAAGTATTTTACTTTTGCAGTTCTAAACAATTAATACTAGCATAAACATGATCAACCCTACTATTTTCCTTTGAACAAAGGTACCAGTTCTCAGCATTATACCTCATCCTGTCAAGTAAACTCGAAGCCTATGGTATCGCGGTTCCTAGAAAAGAACCTTTAGAAGCAAGATCTAAAGCTTGTTTACTTTGTAATTTAAGTCCACCATGAAAGACGTTAACTATTAAGTAATCAGGATAATGATTTTCAAGACATGCAAAGAGTATTTCATGATACCTTATATATGCATCTATCAATTTCTCACTTTATCATTGCCCAAAGCTGTTGATCTCCTTTCTTATTGCATATAATTTTCCTTGAGGATAATAATGAGTAAAGAACACTTTTAACAATTCTGACCAGTTCCTCAAGATGTTCACGGGCTGGCATTTCAACTATTTGGTAGCTCCTCAATCTAATTTTGGCCTTTATTTCATCATTAGTAAGGTCTTGCAACTGAAAATTTCCACATGCAAGGTCAAATTTTGTAATATGCACATACAGGCACTCATTTGCATAACCTTGGAATATATTTTCTTTCACCATAGCAATCAAAGAGGGTTTATCTCATATGTTTTGCCAGGTAGGTCATGACCAACTGATATAACATTCTCTCCTCGAGATGGTCCTGCAACCAATTCCACTCCTACCTGAAAAAATTGCTCTTGAAGGAACATGGCTACTTTTTATCTGCAAAAATTGTTAGGACACAAAATAATCCAAAACTTAAGGCAAGCCCAAAAAGCACTCAGCTCCCTGATAACAGTGTCAGAAAAAGCTTGATGACCTGCAAGTGCACATGGTTTATTTCTAGCATTTTCGAAGTAAGAGTATCGATCCCATAGGGAGCATAGGAGTCAGACTTTTGCCTGTTGTGGATAATTATGTATTTCTTTTCCTGCAGATAATTGTAAACTCAAAGCAGAGTGAGGGTGGATATAAATTATTTTTAGTAGTGTTGTGACTTGTAACTGAATAAAGTAAAAGTAAATGGAGTGCATGGATTGTAATGACTAGTGAAACAATATAATAAAAAGGCATTCTCAGGAAGTCCGGAATTCCCATTGTTATGGAGTGCATGGATTGTCATGACTAGTGAAACAATATGCATAAGCGTTGTATAGACTGGATACTTGAGTCACTGTTGAGGATTATGCTGGGCGAAGCCGAATACAGTACACGTTCTACTCACAGTAGACTTCATGCCATTCATGCCACCATCATAGTCTTCCCTAGATGGACACAACTCATTATAATTAAGGGTTTCATCATGGACGTGGCCTCTCAAGGGTTCTCTGCAATTCCCCGGTCAATTGCAAAGTCCAGGATCAGTAGGCTTTTACTATCAGCTTGAATTACCTTCGCGTCCTAAATCTTTACAATGACAGTGATATACCCCCAACTATAGGGGATCCCGACAGTCTTCGAGGGTAGTATTTCACCCAAATTTATTGATTTGACACAAGGGGAGCCAAAGAATATTTATTAGCCTTAGCAGTTGAGTTGTCAATTGAACCACACCTAGGAAATTATATTTTTGTAGCAAAGTTTTTAGTAGCACAGTAACAATAGTAAGAGGAACAATAATAGTAGCAATTTATAGTGATTGTAACCGTAGAAACAACAAAAGTAACTTAGTGAGAACCAATATGAGAAAACCGTAGGCATTGGATCAGTGATGGATATTTGTGTTGGATGACATTCATCATATAACATTTACTACCTAGAGCGATACACAATGGCTCCAATTCATCAATGTAATGTAGGCATGCATTTCGTATATAGTCATACATGCTTATAATAAGAACTTGCATGACATATTTTATCGTACATTCCTGTGGCAGCGGGGTCCATAAGGAAATCTAAGGGATATTAAGGCCTCCTTTTAATAGAGAACTGGAACAAAGCATTAACACATAGTGAATACATGAACTCCTCATACTATGATAATCACTCAAAGAATCCCAATTATTGTCACCTTGGGGTATGAGGATCATAACACGTAGTAGGTGCATACAACCTGCAATATAGGATCAAGAAAATCAAATATATTCATGAAACTATAAAGGGTTCAGATCTAAATCATGGCACTCGGGCCCTAGTGACAAGCATTAAGCATAGCAAAGTCACAACAGCATCAATCTCAGAACATAGTGGGTACTAGGGATCAAGCCCTAACAAATTGACTAGATTGCATGACAAATCTCATCCAACTCCATCACTATCAAGCAAGTCTATGAAGGAATTACTCACTCCTGGTGGTGAGAATCATGGAATTGTTGATGGAGAAGTGTTGATGATGATGACAACGACAAATTCCACCCTCCGGAGCACCGAACGGACTCCAGATCAGCCCTCCTGATAAAGAATGGGTGGTGGTGGCATCTCCATTCCATAAAACATGATGATTCCTTCTCTCTAATTTTTCCATATGAGACGGTACTTATGGAGTTGGACTTAGGGTTGCCGGAGGCTCCAGGGGCCCCCAAGCTCACCAGGCATGCCCTGGGGGTGGACGCCCCCTGAGCTTGTGGCACCTTGGTGGCCCCACTCCCGTAGTTGTCTTTGCCAATGTTTTTTATATATTCTGGAAATAATTTTCATAATTTATTAGCCCAATTTGAGAACTTTTATATTTGCACAAAAATAACACCATGGCAATTCTGCTGAAAATAACGTTAGTCTGGGTTAGTTCCATGCAAACCATGCAAATTAGAGTCCAAAACATGAGCAAAAGTGATTGAAAAAGTAGATCTGTTTGGGACGTATCAACTCCCACAAGCTTAACTCATTGCTTGTCCTCAAGCAATTCACTTGACAAAAATGGTAGTGATAAAGAAAAACTTTTACAAACTCTTTGTTCTTGTTGTTGTATATGTGCTTGATAACCCACAAGTATAGGGGACCACAACAGTTTTCGAGGGTAGAGTATTCAACCCAAATTTACTGATTCGACAGAAGGGGAGCCAAAGAATATTTGCAACTATTAGCAACTGAGTTGTCAATTCAACCACACCTAGAGATTAATTATCTACGGCAAAGTGATTAGTAGCAAAGTAATGTGATGGTTTCAATAGTAGTAGCAACAACAATAGTAGCGGTAACAATGATAGCAATGATTTTGTAGCAAGTGTAACGGTAACAATAGCAGTAGTAACTTAGCAAGAACAATATAAGAGAAATTCGTAGGCATTGGATCAGTGGATTTGTTAGATGATATTCATCATATAACAGTCATAACCTAGGGCAATCCAAAACTAGCTCCAGTTCATAAATGTAATTTAGGCATGTATTCCGTAAATAGTCATATGTGCTTATGGAAAGAACTTGAATGACATCTTTTGTCCTACCCTCCCATGGCAGTGGGGTCCATATGGAAACTAAGGGATATTAAGGCCTCCTTTTAAGAGAGAACCAGAACAAAGCATTAACACATAGTGAATACATGAACTCCTCAAACTACGGTCATCATCGGAAAGTATCCTGAAAACTGTCACTCCGGGGTTTACGGATCATAACACGTAATAGGTGAATATAACTTGCAAGATCGAATCTAGAACATAGATATAATGGTGATAACATAAATTGTTCAGATCTGAAATCATGGCACTCTGGCCCAACGTGACAAGCATTAAGCATGGCAAAGTCATATCAACATCAATCTCAGACATAGTGGATAATAGGGATCAAGCCCTAACAAAATCTAACTCAATGACATGATGAATCTCATCCAACTCCTCACCGACCAGCGAGCCTATGAAGAAACTACTCACTCCCGGTGGGGAGCATCATGGAATTAGCGATGAAGGAGGGTTGCTGATGACAAAGATCGAAGATACCCCTCTCCGGGGCCCAAAACGGACTCCAGATCTGGCTTCCCGATGAAGAACAGGAGGTGGCGGCGGCCCCGTATCGTGAAATGAGATAATTCTTCTTCTCCGTTTTTTTCTAGAAAATAGGTATTTATGGACTTGGACTAAGGGTCTGCGGGGCCACCAGGTGGGCACAATCCACCTAGGCGCGGTTGAGGCGGGGGGCACCCTGGTGGGTTGTGCTCACCCAGGGGCCCCTCTTCAGTGGTTCTTGGATCCAATATTTTTCTTTTATTGTATAAAAATTCTCCAAAAAGTTTCATTCCAATCCGAGAACTTTTATTTCTGCACAAAAACAACACCATGGTACTTCTACTAAAAACGACGTCAGTCCAAGTAAGTTTCATTTGAATCATGCAAATTAGAGTCCAAAATAAGAGGAAAAGTGTTAGGAAAAGTAGATACGACGGAGACATATCAACTCCCCCAAGCTTAAACCTTTGCTTGTCCTCAAGCAATTCAGTTGATAAACTGAGAGTGGAAAAGAAAAACTTTTACAAACTCTTTTGCTCTTGTTTACATAAATAAGCTTAACTAGCACCCAGGTTTTCAGCAAAGATTATAACTAACCATGTCAACAATAACTCTTAAAAATTATATTAACTCATATCAATGACATAATCAACTAGCAAGAAATTATAAAATATCTCAAATGATAACACCTTGTCAAAACAATCATGATATAATAAGACAATAGTGGTACCTCGCTAGCCCTTTCTGAGACCGCAAAACATAAATGCAGAGCACCTCCAAAGTTCAAGCAGCGACTAAACATTGTAATTCATGGTAGAAAATATCCAGTCATGATGCATCCAACATTAACTATACACAATGCATGAGGATGACAATAGTGCTCTCAGAATCAGGCGCTTATTTGAGAAGGTGATGACTCAACATAAAATTAAATAGATAGTCCCTTTGCAGAGGAAAGCGGGGATTAGCAGCGGTGCTAGAGCTCAGTTTTTAAAACAGAGGCAAATGAAATTGTGAGAAATGCACCCTTCCTGCTTACTTCACGACCATTAGTTATCGATATCTTCCATTCTAAACACATTAGTGGCGGTTCCCAAGTGATAAAAGTAAAGGTTTACTCCCCCTCTACCAACAATCACACTCCACGGCTAGCCGAATCCTCGGGTACCATCCATACCAACATCAGTCCTGGGGTAGTTTTGTTTAATTATTTGCAATTTGATTTCGGGACTGGGAATTCCTATTACCACCCCTCTCGTGCAAGGATGAGTGAATAAACACTCATCATAAGAATAACCCACTTAGCATGGAAGATATCGACTACCTCATGTCGCTCTATGAACAATATCCAGGCACACAAAAAAGGGTATTTATTTGATGTTTTTAGAGGTGGCAAATGCAAATTTACTTAGAACGGCAGGGTAATACCGCATATACGTAGATATGGTGGACTTGTCTGGAATAACTTGTGTTTTAGGATTTTTTTGCACAAGCAGTAATCCCACTTAGTACAGGCGAAGGCTAGCAAATAGGTTGGGAAGTGACACGCTAGAGAGAAAAAATAAAAATGGTCATGAACATGCATTGTGCATAATGAACATTGGATACTAGCATGAGTAGGATATGAACACCATGAACATAAATATCATATATGCTATGTTGGTTTTTATTCAACTACATGTATGAACATGTGCCAAGTCAAGCCACTCGAAACATTCAGAGGAGGATACTATATCATCATACTACATCACAATCATATTAACACAATGTTGACATCCAAGATAAATCATTATCCACTCCTAGCTACTTAAGCATGGTATGAGAAACTATAATCTCTAATTGTCATTGCAAACATGTTTGATCACAATATGCTGAATCATGGATACTATGCTAAACATATTTACAAAAATAGAGCAAGTTGAGTTCATACCTGATATGTCCATTTTGCATCATGATTTTATATTGATATTTATTGCATTATGGGCTGTTATTACACGATTATATCACAATATTATGCCTATTCTCTCTTATTTTGTAAGGTTTACATGAAGAGGGAAAATGCCGGCAGCTCGAATTCTGGACTTGAAAAGGAGCAAATATTAGAGACCTATTCCGCACAACTCCAAATGTCTTGAAACTTCACAGAGCTTATTTTTCGAATATATAAAAAATATTGGGCGAAGAAAGTACCAAAGGGGGGCCACCAGCTAGCCACAAGGGTGGAGTGCGTGCCCTACCCCCTAGGCGCGCCCCCGACCTTGTGGGCCCCCTGGTTGGCCTCTAGTGCCCATCTTTGGCTATATGGTGTGCTTTGACCTGGAAAAAATCATAAGGAAGCTTTCGAGACGGAGTGCCACCATCTCAAGGCGGAACCTGGGCAGAACCAATCTAGGGCTCCATCGGAGCTATTCTGCCGGGGAAACATCCCTCCAGGAGGGGGAAATCATTGCCATGGTCATCACCATCGATCCTCTCATTGAGAGGGGGTCAATCTCCATCAACATCTTCACCAGCACCATCTCCCCTCAAACCATAGACCATCTCTTGTATTCGATCTTGGTCCCAAAACCTCAGATTGGTACCTGTGGGTTGCTAGTAGTGTTGATTACTCCTTGTAGTTAATGCTAGTTGGTTTATTTGGTGGAAGATTATATTTTCATATCCTTAATGATAATTAATACTCCTATGATTATGATTATGAATATGCTTTGTGAGCAGTTACGTTTGTTCCTGAGGACATGGGAGAAGTCTTGTTATAAGTAATCACGTGAATTTGGTATTCGTTCGATATTTAGATGAGATGTATGTTGTCTCTCCTCTAGTGGTGTTATGTGAACGTCAACTACATGACACTTCGCCATTATCTGGGCCTAGGGGAAAGCATTGGGTGTTGGGGAACGTAGTAATTTCAAAAAAAAAATCCTACGCACACGCAAGATCATGGTGATGCATAGCAACGAGAGGGGAAGATTGTAGTCCATGTACCCTCGTAGACCGTAAGCGGGAGCTTTATGACAACGCGGTTGATGTAGTCGTATGTCTTCACGATCGACCGATCCTAGTACCGAAAGTACAGAACCTCTGCAATCTGCACACGTTCGGTTCGGTGACTTCCCACGAACTCTTGATCCAGCTGAGTGTCGAGGGAGAGCTTCGTCAGCACGACGGCGTGATGACGGTGATGATGATGCTACCGTCGCAGGGCTTTGCCTAAGCACTACGATGATATGACCGAGGTGGATTATGGTGGACGGGGCACCGCACACGGCTAAGGGATCAATGATCAACTTGTGTGACTATGGGGTGCCCCCTGTCCACGTATATAAAGGATGGAGGGAGGAGGACGCCGGCCCTCATAGGGCGCACCCAAAGTGTGGAGTCCTACTAGGACTCCCTAATCCTAGTAGGATTCCACCTCCCACATGGAATAGGAAAAAGGGAAGCGAGAAGGAGAAGGAAGGAAGGGGGAGCCCCCTTTCCCTAGACCAATTTGGACCAGTCCATGGGGAAGGGGCACGGCCACCCTTGATGACTTTCTCTCCTTTCCCGTATGGCCCATTAAGGCCCAATACGAATTCCCGTAACTGTCCGATTCTCCAAAAAATACCCAAATCACTCGGAACCTTTCCAATGTTCGAATATAGCCTTCCAATATATTGATCTTTACGTCTCGACCATTTCGAGACTCCTCGTCATGTCCCCGATCTCATTCGGGACTCCTAACAAATTTCGGTCATCAAATCACGTAACTCATAATACAAATCGTCACAGAACGTTCAGCATGCGGACCCTACGGGTTCGAGAACTATGTAGACATGACCAAGACTAATCTCTGGTCAATAACCAATAGCGGAACCTGGATGCTCATATTGGTTCCTACATATTCTATGAAGATCTTTATCGGTCAAAACTGCATAACAACATACATTGTTCCCTTTGTCATCGGTATGTTACTTGCCTGAGATTCGATCGTAGGTATCTCAATGCCTAGTTCAATCTCGTTACCGGCAAGTCTCTTTACTCGTTCCGTAATTCATCATCCCACAACTAACTCATTAATCACATTGTTTGCAAGGCTTATAGTGATGTGCATTACCGAGAGGGCCCAGAGATACCTCTCCGATAGACGGAGTGACAAATCCTAATCTCGATAAATGCCAACTCAACAAACACCATCGGAGACACCTGTAGAGCATCTTTATAATCACCTAGTTACGATGCGACGTTTGATAGCACACAAGGTGTTCCTCCGGTATTCGGGAGTTGCATAATCTCATAGTCAGAGGAACATGTATAAGTCATGAAGAAAGGAGTAGCAATAAAATTGAACGATCATTATGCTAAGCTAATGGATGGGTCTTGTCCATCACATCATTCTCTAATGACGTGATCCCGTTCATCAAATGACAACACATGTCCATGGCTAGGAAACTTTAACCATGTTTGATTAACGAGCTAATCAAGTAGAGGCATACCAGGGACACTCTGTTTGTCTACGTATTCACACATGTACTAAGTTTCTAGTTAATACAATTCTAGCCTGAATAATAAACATTTATCATGATATAAGGAAATATAAATAACAACTTTATTATTGCCTCTAGGGCATATTTCCTTCAGTCTCCCACCTGCACTAGAGTCAATAATCTAGTTCACATCATCATGTGATTTAACACCAATAGTTCACATCTTTATGTGATTAGTTCACATCTCCATGTGACTAACACCCATAGGGTTTACTAGAGTCAATAATCTAGTTCACATCGCTATGTGATTAACACCCAAAGAGTGATCATGTTTTGCTTGTGAGAGAAACTTAGTCAACGGGTCTGCCATATTCAGAGCCGTATGTATTTTGCAAATTTTCTATGTCTACAATGCTTTGCACGGAGCTACTCTAGCTAATTGCTCCCACTTTCAATATGTATCTAGATCGAGACTTAGAGTCATCCAGATCGGTGTCAAAGCTTGCATCGACGTACCTCTTTACGACGAACTCTTTGTCACCTCCATAACCGAGAAACATTTCCTTATTCCACTAAGGATATTTTTTACCACTATCCAGTGATCCACTCCTGGATCACTATTGTACCGTCTTGCCAAACTTATGGTGAGGTACACAATAGGTCTGGTACACAGCATAGCATACTTTGTAGAACCTATGACTGAGGCATAGGGAATGACTTTTCATTCTCTTTATATTTTCTGCCGTGGTCGGGTTTTGAGTCTTTACTCAACTTCAACATAGGCAAGAACTGCTTCTTTGACTATTCCATTTTGAACTACTTCAAAATCTTGTCAAGGTATGCACTCATTGAAAATATATCAAGCGTCTTGATGTATCTCTATAGATCTTGATGCTCAATATGTAAGTAGCTTCACCAAGGTCTTTCTTTGAAAAACTCCTTTCAAACATTCCTTTATGCTTTCCAGAAAATTCTACAATATTTCCGATCAACAATATTGCATTCACATATACTTATAAGAAATCTTGTAGTGCTCCCACTCACTTTCTTGTAAATACAGGCTTCACCGCAAGTCTGTATAAAACCATATGCTTTGATCAACTCATCAAAGTGTATATTCCAACTCTGAGATGCTTGCACCAGTCCATAGATGGATCGCTGGAGCTTGCACACTTTGTTAGCACCTTTAGAATTGGCTAAACTTTCTTGTGGTATCATATACAACTCTTCTTTAAGAAATCCATTAAGGAATGCAAGACATCCATTTGCCAGATTTCATAAAATGTGGCAATTGCTAACATGATTCAGACGGATTTAAGCATCGCTACGAGTGAGAAAATCTCATCGTAGTCAACACCTTGAACTTGTCGAAAACCTTTTTGCGACAATTGGAGTTTTGTAGATAGTAACACTACTATCATCGTCTGTCTTCCTCTTGAAGATCCATTTATTCTCTATGGCTTGCCGATCATTGGGCAAGTCAACCAAAGTCCACACTTTAGTCTCATACATGGATCCTATCTCAGATTTCATGGGCTCAAGCTATTTCGCGGAATTTGGGCTCATCATCGCTTCCTCATAGTTCGTAGGTTTGTCATGGTCTAGTAACATGATTTCCAGAACAGGATTACCGTACCACTTTGGTGCGGAACGTATTCTGGTTGACCTACGAGGTTCGGTAGTGACTTGATCTGAAGTTTCTTGATAATTATCATTAACTTCCTCACTAATCGGTGTAGGCATCACTAGAACTGACTTATGTGATGAACTACTTTCCAATTCGAGAGAAGGTACAATTACCTTATCAAGTTCTACTTTCCTCCTACTCACTTCTTTTGAGAGAAACTCCTTCTCTAGAAAGGATCCATTCTTAGCAACGAATATCTTGCCTTCGGATCTGTGGTAGAAGGTGTACCCAACAGTTACTTTTGGGTATCCTATGAAGGCGCACTTCTCCGATTCGGCTTTGAGCTTATCAAGATGAAACTTTTTCATATAAGCATCGCAATCCCAAACTTTAAGAAATGACAGCTTAGGTTTCCTGCTAAACCACAGTTCATACGGTGTCGTCTCAATAGATTTAGATGGTGCCCTTTTTAACGTGAATGTAGCTGTCTCTACTGCATAACCACAAAAACGATGGTGGTACATCTGTAAGAGACATCATAGATTGCAATATATCCAATAAAGTACAGTTATGATGTTCGGACACACCATTATGCTGTGGTGTTCCAGGTGGCACGAATTTGTGAAACTTAATTGAAGACCAAACTCGTAACTCAAATATTCGTCTCCACGATCAGATTGTAGAAACTTTATTTTCTTGTCACGATGATTTTCCACTTCACTCTGAAATTCTTTGAACTTTTCAAATGTTTCAAACTTATGTTTCATCAAGTAGATATACCCATATCTGCTCAAATCATCTGTGAAGGTCAGAAAATAACGATACCCGCCGCAAGCCTCAACACTCATCGGACCACATACATCAGTATGTATTATTTCCAATAAGTCAGTTGCTCACTCCATTGTTCCGGAGAACGGAGTCCTACTCATCTTGCCCATGAGGCATGGTTCGCAAGCATCAAGTGATTCCAAAAGCCCATCAGCATGGAGTTTCTTCATGCGCTTTACACCAATATGACCTAAACAGTAGTGCCACAAATAAGTTGCACTATCATTACTAACTTTGCATCTTTTGGTTTCAATATTATGAATATGTGTATCACTACGATCGAGATTCAATAAACCATTTATATTGAGTGTATGACCATAGAAGGTTTTATTCATGTAAATAGAACAACAATTATTCTTTGACTTAAATGAATAACCGTATTGCAATAAACATGATCCAATCATATTCATGCTCAACGTAAACACCAAATAACATTTATTTTAGGTTCAACACTAATCCCGAAGGTAAAGGGAGTGTGTGATGGTGACCTTATCAACCTTGGAATCACTTCCAACACACATTATCACCTTGCCCTTAACTAGTCTCTGTTTATTTTGCAACTCTCATTTCGAGTTCCTACTCTTAGAAACTGAACTAGTATCAAATACCGAGGGGTTTCTATAAACACTAGTAAAGTACACATCAATAACATGCATATCCAATATACCTTTGTTCAGTATGTCATCCTTCTTATCCGCCAAGTATCTAGGGCAGTTCCACTTTCAATGACCATTTCCTTTGCAGTAGAAGCACTCAATTTCAGGCTTGGGTCTAGCTTTGGGCTTCTTCATGGGAGTTCCAACTTTCTTGCAATTCTTCTTGAAATTCCCTTTCTTTCCTTTGCCCTTTTACTTGAAACTAGTGGTCTTGTCAACCATCAACACTTGATGCTTTTCTTTATTTCTACCTTCACTGATTTCAGCATCGCGAAGAGCTTGGGAATTACTTTCATCATCCCTTGCATATTATAGTTCATCATGAAGTTCTAGTAACTTGGTGATAGTGACAAGAGAACTCTATCAATCACTTATTTTATTTGGAAGATTAACTCCCACGATTCAAGCAATTGTAGTACCCAGACAATCTGAGCACATGCTCACTGGTTGAGCTATTCTCCTCCATCTTGCAGGCAAAGTACTGTCAGAGGTCTCATACCTCTTGACACGGGCATGAGCATGAAATACCAATTTCAACTCTTGGAACATCTCATATGGTCCATGTCGTTCAAAGCCGTAAAGCATGGTGCACTAAACTATCAAGTAGTCATCATACCGAGCTTGTCAAATAATGTCTGCATCTATTCCCGCAACAGTTCTGTCACCTAGTGGTGCATCAAGGACATAATACTTATGTGCAGCATTGAGGATAATCCTCAGATCATGGAGCTAGTCCGCATCATTGCTACTAACATCTCTCAACTTATTTTTCTCTGGGAACATATCAAAAATAAACGGGGAGCTACATCGCGAGCTATTGATCTACAACATAGTAACGCAAATACTATCAGGACTAAGTTCATGATAAGTTAAAGTTCAATTAATCAAATTAGTTAAGAACTCCCACTTAGATAGACATCTCTCTAATCATCTAAGTGATCACGTGATCCATATCAACTAAACCATGTCCGATCATCATGTGAGATGGAGTAGTTTTCAATGGTGAACATCACTATGTTGATCATATCTACTATATGATTCACGCTCGGCCTTTCGGTCTCCAGTGTTCCAAGGCCATATCTGCATATGCTAGGCTCGTCAAGTTTAACCCGAGTATTCTGCGTGTGCAAAACTGTCTTGCACCCGTTGTATGTGAACGTAGAGCTTATCACACCCGATCATCATGTGGTGTCTCAGCACAACGAACTATAGCAATGGTGCATACTCAGGGAGAACACTTATACCTTGAAATTTAGTGAGAGATCATCTTATAATGCTACTATCGAACTAAGCAAAATAAGATGCATAAAGGATAAACATCACATGCAATCAATATAAGTGATATGATATGGCCATCATCATCTTGTGCCTTTGATCTCCATCTCCAAAGCACCATCATGATCACCATCGTCACCGGCTTGACACCTTGATCTCCATCGAAGCATCAGTGTCGTCTCGCCTACTATTTCTTCTACGACTATCACTACCGCTTAGTGATAAAGTAAAGCAATTACATGGCGATTGCCTTTCATACAATAAAGAGACAACCATATGGCTCCTGCCAGTTGCCGATAAAAGTGATACAAAACATGATCATCTCATACAGTAAAGTTTAGCATCATGTCTTAACCATGTCACATCACAACATGCCCTGCAAAAACAAGTTAGACGTCCTCTACTTTGTTGTTACAAGTTTTACGTGGCTGCTATGGGCTGAGCAAGAACCGTTCTTACCTATGCATCAAAAACCACAACGCGGTATAGTGATTGCTTTTTGATCTTCAGAAAGAACCCTATTCATTGAATCCGATTCAACTAAAGCTGGAGAAACATACACCCACTAGCCACATGTGTGTGAAGCACGTCGGTAGAACCAGTCTCGCGTAAGCGTACGCATAATGTCGGTCTGGGCCGCTTCATCCAAAAATGCCGCTGAATCAAGAATCAACTAGTGACGGCAAGCAATATGTATATACCCACGCCCACAACTCCTTTGTGTTCTACTCGTGCATATAACATCTACGCATAAACCTGGCTCGGATGCCACTGTTGGGGAACGTAGTAATTTCAAAAAAATCCTACGCACATGCAAGATCATGGTGATGCATAGCAACGAGAGGGGAAGAGTGTTGTCAATGTACCCTCGTAGACCGTAAGCGGAAGCATTATGACAACTGGGGTTGATGTAGTCATACGTCTTCACGATTGACCGATCCTAGTACTGAAAGTACGACACCTCCACCATCTGAACACGTTCGGCTCGGTGACATCCCACGAACTCTAGATCCAGCTGCGTGTCGAGGAAGAGCTTTGTCAGCACGATGGCGTGATGAAGGTGATGATGATGCTACCGTCGCAGGGCTTCGCCTAAGCACTACGATGATATGACTGAGGTGGATTATGGTGGAGGGGGGCACTGCACATGGCTAAGGGATCAATGATCAACTTGTGTGTCTATGGGGTGCCCCCTGGCCACGTATATATAGGATGGAGGGAGGAGGAGGCCGGCCCTCATAGGGCACGCCCAAAGTGTGGAGTCCTACTAGGACTCCCTAGTCCTAGTAGTATTCCACCTCACACATGGAATAGGAAAAAGGGAAGGGAGAAGGAGAAGGAAGGAAGGGGGCGCCCCCTTTCCCTAGTCCAATTTGGACCAGTCCATGGGGAAGGGGCATGGCCACCCTTGAGGCCTTTCTCTCCTTTCCCTTATGGCCCATTAAGGCCCAACACGAATTCCCATAACTGTCCGGTACTCCAAAAAATACCCGAACAACTCGGAACCTTTCCGATGTCCGAATATAGCCTTCCAATATATCGATATTTACGTCTCGACCATTTCGAGACTCCTTGTCATGTCCCAGATCTCATTCGGGACTCTGAACAAACTTCGGTCATCAAATCACATAACTCATAATACAAATCGTCATAGAACGTTAAGCGTGCAGACCCTATGGGTTCGAGAACTATGTAGACATGACCGAGACACATCTCCGGTCAATAACCAATAGCGGAACCTGGATGCTCATATTGGTTCCTTCATATTCTACGAAGATCTTTATCGGTCAAACCGCATAACAACATACGTTGTTCCCTTTGTCATCGGTATGTTACTTGCCCGAGATTCGATCGTCGGTATCTCAATACCTAGTTCAATCTCGTTACCGGCAAGTCTCTTTACTCGTTCCGTAATGCATCATCCCACAACTAACTCCTTAGTCACATTGCTTGGAAGGCTTATAGTGATGTGCATTACCGAGAGGGCCCAGAGATACCTCTCCGATAGACTGAGTGACAAATCCTAATCTCGATCTATGCCAACTCAACAAACACCATTGGAGACATATGTAGAGCATCTTTATAATCACCCAGTTACGTTGTGACATTTGATAGCACACAAAGGTGTTCCTCCGGTATTCGGGAGTTGCATAATCTCATAGTCAGAGGAACATGTATAAGTCATGAAGAAAGAAGTAGCAATAAAACTGAACGATCATTATGCTAAGCTAACGGATGGGTCTTGTCCATCAGATCATTCTCTAATGATGTGATCCCATTCATCAAATGACAACACATGTCCATGGCTAGGAAACTTTAACCATCTAAGATTAACGAGCTAGTCAAGTAGAGGTGTACTAGGGTCACTCTGTTTGTCTATGTATTCACACATGTACTAAGTTTCCAGTTAATACAATTCTAGCATGAATACTAAACATTTATCATGATATAAGGAAATATAAATAACAACTTTATTATTGCCTCTAGGGCATATTTCCTTCATTGGGAAGTAACAAGTAGATGATGGGTTGCTAGAGTGACAGAAGCTTAAACCCTAGTTTATGTGTTGCTTCATAAGGGGCTGATTTGGATCCATATGCTTCATGGCATGGTTAGGTTTACCTTAATACTTCTTTCTTAGTTGTGGATGCTTGCGAGGGGGGTTAATCATAAGTGGGAGGCTTGTCTAAGGAAGGGCAGCACTCAAGCACTGGTCCACCCACATATCAAATTATCAAAGTAACGAACGCGAATCACATGAGCATGATG
Source organism: Triticum urartu (assembly GCF_056163025.1). Lineage (NCBI taxonomy): Eukaryota > Viridiplantae > Streptophyta > Magnoliopsida > Poales > Poaceae > Triticum > Triticum urartu. The sequence goes on along the minus strand of NC_141879.1, from coordinate 345,428,697 downwards.
AAAACTAGCTTGACCACAATTCCCATGTGTCCTCGGGAGCGTTTTTCTTTATATAAGAGTTTGTCCAGGCTTGTCCTTTGCTACAAAAAGGATTGGTCCACCTTGTTGCACCTTGTTTACTTTTATTACTTATTACCTGTTACGATTTATCTTATCACAAAACTATCTGTTACCGATAATTTTAGTGCTTGCAGAGAATACCTTGCTAAAAACCGCTTGTCATTTCCTTCTGCTCCTCGTTGGGTTCGACACTCTTACTTATCGAAAGGACTATGATAGACCCCCTATACTTGTGGGTCATCAAGACTCTTTTTTGGCGCCATTGCCGGGGAGTGAATCGCCTTTGGTAAGTGGAATTTGGTAAGGAAACATTTATATAGTGTGCTAAAATTTATTATCACTTGTTACTATAGGAAATAATCCTTTGAGGGGTTTGTTTGGGGTATCTTCACCTCGACCGGAACCACAATTAGTTTCCCCTCAACCCACTAAACCTACTGACAATATTTATTATGAAATTCTTTCGGGTATGATAGAGAAACTGCTAGCTAATCATTTTGCAGGAGATGGAACATTAAATCCCAATATGCACCTGATCTATGTGGATGAAATTTGTGGATTATTTAAGTTTGCAGGTATGCTCGAGGATGTTGTCAAGAAGAAGGTCTTCCCTTTATTTTTGAAGGGAAAGGCATTGACATGGTATAGGTTATTGGATGATATTGGATCATGGAACTACAACCGATTGAAATTGGAATTTCATCGGAAGTCTTATCCTATGCATCTGGTTCATCGTGATCGGAATTATATATATATAATTTTTGGCCTTGTGAAGGAGAAAGTATCGCTCAAGATTGGGTGAGGCTTAAGTAAATGTTATATTCATGCCCCAATCATGAGCTCTCAAGAGAAATTCTTATTCAAAAAAATTATGCTCGGCTTTCTCATAATGATCGATCCATGCTCAATACTTCTTGTACTGGCTCCTATATGAAGAAGGATATTGAATTCAAATGAGATTTACTGGAAAGAATTAAACACAACTCTGAATATTGGGAACTCGACGAAGGTAAAGAGTAAGGTATAAACCTTAAGTTGGTTTGTGTTAAATCTTTTATGTACACCGATGCTTTCGTGATTTTAGCACTAAATATGGACTTGACTCTGAGATAGTAGCTTCTTTTTGTGAATCTTTTGCTACTCATGTTGATCTTCCAAAGGAGAAGTGGTTTAAATATCATCCTCCCACTGAAGTTAAAGTAGTTGAACCTATTAAAGCTGAAGAAGAAACTATTACTTATAATGTTGATTCTATTGTTCCTACTGCTTATATTGAGAAACCACCATTCCATGTTAGAGTAAAGGATCATGATAAAGCTTCAACTGTGGTCAACAAAAGTAATATAAGAACACCTAAACCCCCTGAGCAAATTCAAGTTGAACCTAGTATTGCTATCGTTAAAGATCTCTTGGTCGATAATATTGATGGGCATATTATTTATTTCAGTGATGAAGCTGCTAGAATTGCTAAACCCGATATGAAAGATCAACATAGACCTGTTGTTCGCATGCATGTTGTTTCTATTAAAATAGGAGATCATTGTTATCATGGCTTATATGATGTGGGTGCTAGTGTGAGTGCAATTCCTTATGCCTTATATAAAGAGATTATGAATGATATTGCACCTGCTGGGATAGAAGATATTGATGTTATTATTAAGCTTGCTAATAGAGATACTATATCATCAATTGGGATTGTTAGAGATGTCGAAGTCTTGTGTGGGAAAATTAAATATCCTACTGACTTTCTTATTCTTGGTTCCCCACAAGATAATTTTTGTCCCATTATATTTGGTAGACCTTTCTTGAATACTATTAATGCTAAGATAGACTACGAGAAGGATATTGTTACAATTGGTTTAGGGGATATATCCCATGATTTTAATTTCTCTAAATTTCATAGACAACCCCATGATAAAGAATTTCCTAGTAAGGATGAAATTATTGGTATTGTTTCTATTGTCGTGCCTCCACCTGATCCTATAGAACAATATTTGCTAGACCATGAAAATGATATGTTTATGAATGAAAGAAGGGAAATAGATGAAGTATTATTTAATCAAGGACCTATTTTGAAACACAATTTTCCTGTTGAAATCCTTGGCGACCCTCCTCCACCTAAGGGTGATCCCGTGTTTGAGCTTAAACAATTACCCGATACTCTGCAATATGCTTATCTTGATGAAAAGAAGATATATCTTGTTATTATTAGTGCTAATCTTTCAGAGCATGCGGCGCACCGCAAGCAGAAGAACCGGATCTTCGAGTTGTAGGTGGGGGGCACCTCCGTCTCCGACCCTGCCGCACTTGCTGAAGCTGCCTACCACCATTCACCAGCATCCTTGCAGCGACGGAGCCATGGTCTTTCTCCATAGACCTCTCAGCGGTCCATGTTGGGCCCTTGGACCTCTCCGGCCTCGACGCGCCTTTCTCTGAAGACGAGATTTGGGCTGCAGTCAAAAGCTTGCCGCTCGGGAAGGCGCCAGGCCCCGATGGATTTACCGCTGAATTTCCGTGGAGTGCTTGGGACGTGATCAAGCATGACATATACGCCGTCTTCGACAAACTCTATGCGCTCAATGGGCATGGTTTCCAGCGGCTTAATGAGGCGCTCCTCACCCTTCTTCCAAAGAAGCAAGATGCGGCGTCTCTCTTTTACTATCGCCCCATTAGTCTCATTCATCTCATCGCGAAGCTGTTCGCGAAGGTGCTCTCTCTACGGCTGGCACCCCATTTGGGCAAGATGGTTTCCATGAATCAAAGTGCATTCATTGCCGTCCAAAGCATCCACAACAACTTCCTCCTTGTCCAACAAACGGCTAGACTTCTTCATAACATCAAGAAGTCGTAGATGCTTCTCAAGCTTGACATCACGAGGGCATTCGACTCGGTGGTGTGGCCTTTTCTGCTTGACATGCTGCGGCACCTAGGCTTTGGAAACCGATGGTGCTACTGGATCTCCATCCTACTATCTACCGCGTCAACGCGTGTGCTCGTCAATGGTGTCCCCGGGCTGCCAATTCTCCATGCGTGCGGGCTGTGGCAAGGAGACTCCATTTCCCCAATGCTCTTCGTCATTGTCATCGACGTGCTCAACGCTTCTTTAGCAAGCCGTCGAGCAAGGCCTCCTTCAGCGGCTGACCGCGAGGCACCTGCCATCGAGTGTTTCCGCAGATGATTTCATCATCTTCAGCCACCCTGACACCCGTGACATCTGCACCATCCGCCGCTTGCTTGACATCTTTGGCAAGGCTTTCGGGCTCCGCACAAACTTTGCCAAGTGCTCGGCCTCGCCCATCCGCTTCGCCGAGGAGCACATCACCATGATCGCAGCTGAGATGGCATGCCCGATTGCCCATTTCCCGGTGAAGTACCTCGGACTCCCGCTCTACATCCGCAAGCCCTCGACGATTAACCTCATGCCACTCGTCGACAAGCTTGAGAAGAAGCTCTCCACTTGGCTTGGGTCCTTGCTATCCATAGGGGATAGCCTCGTGCTTTGTTGACATGTCCTCTGTGCCATGCCCATCCACATCCTCGCCGCCATCACCGTCAATAAATCCATCCTTGCTCGGTCAACCGGATCATTCGAGGCTTCCTTTAGGTTGGCCGCAAGGACGCGCGTGGAGGACAATGCCATGTGAATTGGGATCGAGTGTGTCGCCCCACCTTCCTCGGCGGCATGGGGATTCACGACCTACAGCACGCTGGCGTCGCCCTGCGCACCCGATGGCTCTGGCTCCAGCGTACCGATGCTTCGCGCCCCTGTAGTCAGCTGCACCTTCCCCATGATCCTGCGGCCTCACAGATTTATAGAGCCTCCACTGCCTAGGAGGTGCGTGATGGCTGTACCTGCAAGTTCTGGACTGACCCCTGGATTGAGGGCAAGGCCATCCCTGAGCTAGCTCCGCTCGTGTTCTCTTTGGTATCTAGACGTCACCGCCGCGATCGAACGGTGGCCTAGGGCCTACCTGGGCGTTCTTCAGTGTGTGACATTCCCGGCACGCTCGGCCTGGCTGCCCTACTTCAGTATGCCGACATTTGGCGTGCGCTGCAAAATGCAACCACCACGGCTGGGCCGGATGTGCTGCGCTAGAAGTGGATGGAGTCTGGCGTCTACTTCGCCAAGTCCTGCTACCTCGCTGATACGTATCCAATGTATCTATAATTTTTTTTATTGTTCTTGTCGGATGTGGGGTTCCAACAAACCCTTAAGGTTCGAACACTGGGGTGCGCGCGAAGTCTTGGCCTCCTACCGATCTACGCTCTAGCTTGCTAAGATCTTGCGGACGAACTCGACGAACTCACAACACAGAAAGACACGGGGTTTATACTGGTTCGAGCCACCGTTGTGGTGTAATACCCTACTCCAGTGTGGTGGTGGTGGATTGCCTCTTGGGCTTATGGTGAATAGTACAAAAGGAAGAACAGCCTCCTGAGGTTGTTCTTGTGCGTATCAACTTGGGGGGTCTAGATTCCCTCAAGCTAAGATGAGATCCCCCTCAAGCTCCGATGAGATGCCCCAAAGCTTAGATGAGATGCCCCAAGCTTAGATGATATCCCCCTACTATGGTGTTGGCTAGTCCTATTTATAGAGGCCCTGGTCCTCTTCCCAAATATTGAGCGAGAAGGGAGCCAACAATGGCGGGCTAATTTGAAGGGGGACAGCTAGTACAAGCTATCCTGACAAAAGTTAGTCTGCGCCTGTGAAAGGCTCTGGGGTGACACCGTCTTGGGCTCCACAATGTCCTTCGCCTTGCCGACCGCCTGGTCTTGGTCTTGTTGCACCGAAATGGCAACCTTTGCCTGAGGCCTTGGTACTCTGCGGCTACGATGGCCTCCTTTGCACCAAAAGGGGAAACAAGGATGCTGCGTGCACTAGCGCCCACCTGGTGTCGATCGCCATGGCTCATGTCACGAGAGCCTCGTGAGGTTCGCCTCGCCTTGATATCTCCGCTCCTCGTGAGCCTGCCTAGCTAGGCCACTCTAGAGGAGGTCTTGCGTCGTCCGCCTTGCGAGGCTTGGCCCCTCGCGAGGGTCTTGGATGCTTTGTTGGTGAAGATGGGTCATACGGCCTGCTGCTTGGCCACTCCGCGGGTCGCAGGCAGGCAAGTCTGGGGACCCCCGTTCCCAGAACGCCGACAGTAGCCCCCGGGCCCAAGGTGCGCTCGGGCTTGGCTTCGCGGCGAAGCCAAGGGTCATGTTCGGAGCGGGCCCCCAAAGCCTGCGGCCTCGGTTGACGTGTGGCGGTTGATTGAACGTGGGCGTCTCCACTTCCCCATGCTGCCTCGACAACTGCAAGACTTGACAAGTCCCTGCAACATGCAAGGGAAACCATCATCACCTGTGATCGTGGGAGGTGCCGGTTGGCCTCCTTCCGCTATAAATGGAGAGGGGCGGAGCCCCCGTCGCCCATCTCCTCCTCGCTTGCTTGCTTCTTCCTCCTTGCTCCCCTGCTTGCTCCAATGGCGCCTATCAGAAGGTTCCCCGCCGAAGAGAAGGGGAAAGCTCCCCGTGACGATCCGGGGCCTCTTCCACCGAAGAACAGGTCGATCCATCGCCGTGACGAAGCGGCGATGCAAGTGGTGACGAGGGCTTGGTGCGGGCGGCCTCCTCCGGGGTATCTGCTACCCTCGTACGCCCAAGCCGAGGGCTCGGGAGGACGAAGTGACGAGCAACGCCGCATCCGGGGTCGCCGTGCCACGGCGACGCGTGCCGTCCACGCTGCGGACTCCTCGCGTGAGTTGGTGTTGTGGGCGCCGATGCCTCCGAGCTCCTGGATCCGCTTCCCGCAATTCTTCTCTGATGTGATGTCGCCGAGGGGGCCGCTCGAGCTCTGGCTGCAGCATGCTGACTGCAGTGCTCCGGCGACCGGAACGGAGATCAAAGTGGTCCCACCTCAAGATCTTCATGACTCGCGACTGGGGCGAGGTCGCACGGATTTGTCGTGCGAGGGGCACCTTCGCGATCCACTTTGAGTACGATGGCGCCTCCACGCTCTTCTTCAAGGTTGTCGACGCCGAGGGCCGCCGCCTGGAGTGCTGCTCCGGGAGGAGCGCGTGGCTGATGCGTGCCCGCGACCGCTCCAGCAGCAGTAGCCCTTGGGAGTCCAGCAGCTCTCCTGAGCTCTATGAGACTCCAGAGATGAGCGACGACAGCGACGTGCCCCCGAGCTCTCACAGCACTCGGAGCAGGGCTGAGGCATCCGGCCGCCGCCGCCGCTGATCTGGATGGGGTTGGCGCCGGCCTCCCGTGGCCCACTGTTAATGATGGCGTCCGCCACGGAAGGATATAGATACGATTCCCCTTAGCATCAGCTTTTGTTTCCTGCGAATAATCATGAATCACCCCGTGGGGCATGTAAGGATCTGCAATGCCTTTGTACTTATTTCCCTTGTTATGAAGATTTGATGAACGCGTGTCTCGTTAAGGCTCGGTCCCCCTTTCTTTCCTCGCGATAGCTTATTGCTGTATGCTGACGGGTCCCGGTCCCAAGGCGGCTATAGCCGTTGCAGGTATGCCAGGTCGCGATGCCGTGGTCAAGGCCAGGAGGTGCGCGGCCCGAGGTCCAGTAAGAGCCCCTGAGGCGCGATGCTCAGGAGGTCCCCCTTAGCGCCCAAGCGGCTATGGTAAAGAAAGAAAGGAAGATGACTTGGCCGGAACGGGGTTGCGGCATGGTGTGAGCGACTACTAGGCCCAAATATTTAGCCGATCCCAGGGCGAGACTTATCTTGCTGACTTCGCGGTGATTCCTGATGTTGCGCTAGGGCTGGGCGCCAACTTACGCGACATAGCTAGGCCAGTCCGTACGAGTTTTCCTTCTCCCGATCTCTTCTTAGCGCTCTACATCCTCAGGTCTCGGCCCTCGAGGGAGCTCAGCCGCGACTGGTATGCCAGGTCGCGATGCCGTGGTCAAGGCCAGGGGGTGAGGGATGGAGAGCCAGTAAGAGCTCCTGATTCGTGATGCTCAAGAGCCCCCATTTAACATGCAAGAGAATCGCACGAGTGAAAAGGATACTCGCGGTGCCGCCTGCTATCCTTCCCGTGGGGTCCCTGTGGACAGGCACAAGAAGAAACACGGTTTGCCGTTATTGCCGCCTGCCTGCCGCTGGTTGGTCCGGATGAAGTGAAGGCACTGAGGGCCTGGTGAGGTGACGTGCACGGCGCATGCCGGGATCCAGAGCTCAACCACTCAGATTTGTCGGTCATGGCAGGGACGGACCCATGCACCAGCGCCGTGCCTATGTAGAGGCCCCGAGGGAGGCGATGATCGAGCAGGTGATAGCAGTTGGCAGGTTAAGCATGAAGGGCAGATGAACTTGGATAAATGCAGGAAGATACATGCCACTGGGTCTAGCCCGAGCGGCTTAGGGATGATGCAGCCCGAGGGGCGCCCCTAGGAAGGTAAGCTAAAGACTTAAGAAAAAGGGATACATGCCACAGGGACGGAACCGTGTGGCCTGGGAATAATGCAGCCCGAGGGGCTCTCCCAGCTTAAATGAACTTGGAAGATGTCTCATGGTTCTGTAGACGAAGTAGAGTTGGTGCAGCTGAAGCCACGCGTTGAAGGAATGGCTCCTCATGAACCACCGAGACCCTGAGCCTCGGGAGGATCTGGGGGCTCAGGAGGTTTCCTGAAGACCGTCCCCATCTCCTCCTGAACGGCGTGGAACCTGGCCTCCTGAGCCGCCAGGACTTGCCGCATGTTGCGCTGATAGTCCGACGCCACGCTCGGCAAGCTGAAGGGCATGCGAACGTAGCTGTGTGGTGGACCCTCACAGCGGCACGCACGTGATGGCCAGAAGTGCTCCTGAGATGCGGCCCTGTTGAGCCCTGGGATGTCGATGCAAACGCGCAGTTCAGCACCCTCGCCTGGATGGTGAGCCGCGCTCGGTAAGCGGTTGTCGCCGCGCATGGCTCTCGCATCTTGTAGCTCTTGGGTGGTCTTGGTGATGAACTCCTAGGTGGTGGGCACTCCTCGCCCTGTGCTCTCCTGAGGAAAGTGTGTCATGAAGCACGCTTCCAAGTGGTGCCCAAGCGCCTCCCTCGTGAGGTTGGAAAGGTCTGAGGCTCTCCAGAAGAGAGCCCCCGAGCCCTGCCCGAGGAGGGCCCCGGGCGCGCTTTCCTATGAGGTGGAGGGAGGCGCCCCTAGAGCGGGCGCTGATCCTGACGAGGCTCCGGATGCGACGCCATCTTCTTGGGGTCCTGCGCGGGGTGGCTGCTTCTTCTTGGGGGTGGTCTCCGGAGGGCCTTCACTTCTGCTGTCAGGGTTGTCTATTGCTGCGGCTTGGAAGGCGCGCTCAAGGGAGCACACCGCATCCCTTTCTTCACATGGGACCGTGATGATTTCCCCGCTTCCTGGCATCTTGAGGACGTTATAGCCATGGTGAGTGACTGCTAGGAACTTGGCCAGGGTTGGATACCTGAGGATGGCATTGTACGGCAGGCGGATGTGCGCGACGTCGAAGTCGATGAGCTCGGTGCGGTAGTTCTTGCGCTCCCCGAAGGTGACAGGTAGGCGGACTTGCCCTATCGGTGTGGTGGAACCGTCAGTCAGTCCTGAGAAAGGCTTGGTTGGCTGGAGCTGCTCATAGGGCACTTGGAGGTTGTTGAACATGTCGACGAATAGGACGTTGAGCCCTGTGCCACCGTCGATGAGAGTCTTGGTGACTTGCGCATTGCTGATGACTAAGGAGCACAGCATAGGGAGTGCGCCAGCGGTGGCTGCGCACTTGAGCTGGTCGGCCGAGTTGAAGGTGATGGCACATTGGGACCACCTGAGCGGGCGCGTGGCCTCAAGCTTGGGGAGCGCCGCGTTCACCTCGCGAGCGAACTGTTTGAAGATGCGCTGAGAGGCTAGGGCCTGAGCACCGCCCAAGATGCAAGCGATCGCATGCGGCTCCTGGAAGGCCCCAGCCCCCTCGTCCTGGTGGTGGTAGTCATTCCTTCTTGGTGGCGGCAACGGGAGAACACCGGCGTTGCCCTCGGGGCGATCCTCACGAGGCGGATCCCTCAAGGCGCCCTCGCGAGGTTGGTCCTGCCAGCGGTCCTCACGAGGCCGGTCGCGCCACTCCTGGCGCGGGCCACGGTCATCCCAGCGTCCGCCTCCACATCCTCCACAGCCGTAGCCCCGGTCGTTGCGCTCGGGGCATCGACCGAAGCGTCCTTCCAATATGGCTCTGAGCTCTTAACAGTCGCTGGTGTTGTGGGTGTTCACATTGTGGAAGGCGCAGAACGTACGACCGTTCTTGGACGACTCAGGCAGATCTCTGCCTCGCTTGGTGTCGGGCTCCGCTGCGAGCACCACTGCCTCTTTGCGCTTCACGTCCTTGGCCTTGGCCTTCTTCTCCTCCACTCCTGCAGCTGGCAGCTCAAGGAGAGTGAGGCGCCCCTCCTCAGCTCTTGCGCACTTGGTCACCAGGTTGTATAGGTCCTGAGATGTGCAAAGCTCCTCATGGATAGCCAGCTCTTCCTTCATCTTGATGTCGCGGACGCCGTTGGAAAACGCGGAGATGATGGCCCCGTCCGTGACCTTGGGGATCTTGAGGCGTGTGTTGTTGAAGCGCTAGACGTACTTCTGGAGGGTCTCTCCTGGCTTTTGCTTGATGCAGCGTAGATCGCCCGTGGCCGGTGGGCGATCGCGAGTGCCCTGGAAGTTGGCGACGAAGCGGTCACGCATCTCGTCCCAGGAGGAGATCGAGCCGTGCTGCAGGTTCAGGAGCCAGGAGCGGGCCCCATCCTTGAGAGCCATGGGAAACCAGTTCTCCATGACTTTTTCATCACCGTTGGTCGCTTCGATGCTCAACTCATAGAGCTGCAGGAACTCTGTGGGGTTGGTGGTGCCGTCGTATCGAGGAGGTAGATCTGGCTTGAACTTGCCTGGCCAAGTGACGCTACGCAGTTCGGGGGTGAAGGCATGGCAGCCAGCCATGGTCGCCGGGGCCCGCTTCGGAGACGGAGCTTGGTCTTGGCGAGGTCCGTGCTGCGCCACTGCAGGCGGCACACGGTCTTGACGAGGTGGCGCGGGGAGCGCCGGTGTAGCTTCTCGCGGCCGCGGGATTTCTTGGAAGCTTCTTTCTTCACGCGCGGGCGCCGGGCACGGTGGATCACGCCGCGGAGGCGCGCGCCCTGGTGCCAAGGCACTGTCTTGGGGTCGAGGCGGCAGAGGCACGCCATGAGCCCCGTCGCCCGCGGCTGGTTGAGGGGGAGGTAGATAGTTGGACGGCGTCGGAGAGCCCCCTGCGGCACGAACAAGCTCGGCGACGCGGTCGAGCCACTCCTCATAGAGGTCATCGACGGGGCGGTAACGCAGGAGCCCGTTCGCCGCGATGAGCGCGGCCCGTGCCTCCATGGGAGCGCAGTGCGCGTGAGACGAAGAACCAGCAGGGGTGAGTGATGGAGTAGTGGTGCGGCCGTCCTGCCGCACCGAAGGATGCTGCAAGGACGCCTGCTGCTCGTTCCCCACCAGGTCGGTGGCAGCGTTAGCGGCAGGGACGGAGAACGACGAGGTGGCCCACCGATGGGAGCCGTTTGAGCGACGCGGGCGGCGAGGGCAGCCCGACACTTAGCTCGAGCACGGCGAGCGTCTGACATGGAGACAACGGAGTGACGGAGTGATGGACTGACGGAAAGGAAGCTACGGTGCACCCCTACCTAGCGTGCCAAATGTCGGATGTGGAGTTCCGGCAAACCCTTAAGGTTCGAACACTAGGGTGCGCGCGAAGTCTTGCCCTCCTACCGATCTACTCTCTAGCTCGCTATGATCTTGTGGACGAACTTGACGAACTCACAACACAGAAAGACACGGGGTTTATACTGGTTCGGGCCACCGTTGTGGTGTAATACCCTACTCCAGTGTGGTGGTGGTGGATTGCCTCTTGGGCTGATGATGAACAGTACAAGGGGAAGAACAGCCTCCTGAGGTTTTTCTTGTGCGTATCAACTTGTGGGGTGTAGATTCACTCAAGCTAAGATGAGATCCCCCTCAAGCTCCGATGAGATGCCCCAAAGCTTAGATGAGATGCCCCAAGCTTAGATGATATCCCCCTACTAAGGTGGTGGCTAGTCCTATTTATAGAGGCCCTAGTCCTCTTCCCAAATATTGAGCGGGAAGGGAGCCAACAATGGCGGGCTAATTTGAAGGGGGACAGCTAATACAAGCTATCCTGACAAAAGGTAGTCTGCGCCTGTGAAAGGCCCTGGGGTGATGCCGTCTTGGGCTTCACAATAACCTCCGCCTTGCCGTCCGCCTGGTCTTGGTCTTGTTGCACCGAAATGGCAACCTTTGCCTGAGGCCTCGGTACTCCGCGGCTGCGCTTGCCTCCTTTGCACCAAAGGGGAAACAAGGACGCTGCGGGCGTTGGCGCCCGCCTGGTGTCGATCGTCATCGCTCACGTCACGAGAGCCTCGTGAGGTTCGCCTCGCCTTGATATCTCCGCTCCTCGTGAGCCTGCCTAGCTAGGACACTCGAGAGGAGGTCTTGCGTCGTCCACCTCGCAAGTCTTGGCCCCTCGCAAGGGACTTGGATGCTTTGTTGGTGAAGATGGGACGTACGGCCTGCTGCTTGGCCACGCCGCGGGCCACAGGCAGGCAAGTCTGGGGACCCCCGCTCCCAGAACGCCGATAGTTCCATGCTATTATATTATCCATCTAGGATGTTTTATATGCATTTATGTGCTGTTTTATATGATTTTTGGGACTAACCTATTAACCTAGAGCCCAGTGCCAATTTCTGTTTTTTCCTTGTTTTTGAGTATCGCAGAAAAGGAAAACTAAATGGAGTCCAATTGAGCTGAAAATTCACGGAGATTATTTTTGGACCAGAAGAAGCCCACGGAGTACCGAAGATGGGCCAGAAGAGTCCCGAGGGTGGGGGGCACGCCCTACCCCCTGGGCGCCCTACCCCCTGGGCGCGCCCCTTACCTCGTGGCCGCCTTAGGGATCCCCTGACTTGTTCCCGACTCGAACACCTCTTATATATACCCAAAGTTCCAGAAAGAAACCTAGATCGGGAGTTCCGCCGCCGCAAGCCTCTCTAGCCACCGAAAACCAATCTAGACCCGTTCTGGCACCCTGCCGGAGGGGGGAATCCCTCTCAAGTGGCCATCTTTATCATCCTGGCACTCTCCATGACGAGGAGGGAGTAGTTCACCCTCGGGGCTGGGGGTATGTACCAGTATCTATGTGTTTGATCTCTCTCTCTCATGTTCTTGATTCGCACGATCTTGATGTATCGCCAGCTTTGCTATTATAGTTGGATCTTATGGTGTTTCTCCCCCTCTACTCTCTTGTAATGGATTGAGTTTTCCATGTGAAGTTATCTTATCGGATTGAGTCTTTAAGGATTTGAGAACACTTGATGTATGTCTTGCACGTGTTTATCTGTGGTGACAGTGGGATATCATGTGATCCACTTGATGTATGTTTTGGTGATCAACTTGCGGGTTCAGTGACCTTGTGAACTTATGCATAGGGGTTGGCACACGTTTTCGTCTTGACCCTCCAGTAGAGACTTTGGGGAACTCTTTGAAGTTCTTTGTGTTGGTTGAATATATGAATCTAAGATTGTGTGATGCATATCGTATAATCATACCCCACGGATACTTGAGGTGACATTGGAGTATATAGTTGACATTAGGGTTTTGGTTGATTTGTGTCTTAAGGTGTTATTCTAGTACGAACTCTAGGATAGATTGAACGGAAAGAATAGCTTCGTGTTATTTTACTACGGGCTCTTGAATAGATCGATCAGAAAGGATAACTTTGAGGTGGTTTCGTACCCTACAATAATCTCTTCATTTTTTCTCCGCTATTATTGACTGTGGAGTGACTCTTTGTTGCATATTAAGGGATAGTTATATGATCCAATTATGTTATTATTGTTGAGAGAACTTGCACTAGTGAAAGTCTGAACCCTGGGCCTTCTTTCCTTGCATTGCAATACCGTTTTCGCTCACTTTTATCATTAGTTAGCTTGCTGTTTTTATATTTTTAGATTACAAAAACCTATATCTACCATCCATATTGCACTTGTATCACCATCTCTTCGCCGAACTAGTGCACCTATACAATTTACCATTGTATTGGGTATGTTGGGGACACAAGAGACTCTTTGATATTTGGTTGCAGGGTTGTTTGAGAGAGACCATCTTCATCCTACGCCTCCCACGGATTGATAAACCTTAGGTCATCCACTTGAGGGAAATTTGCTACTGTCCTACAAACCTCTGCACTTGGAGGCCCAACAATGTCTACAAGAATAAGGTTGTGTAGTAGAGATCACTCGTGCTCCTTCATGGTTATACGACCGACGCTGCATGGAGGGTTACCCGAAAGACATTGGCCCCTCTACGCATCAAGGTCTTCATCTAGCTTGCCTTACAGGATCGGTACTGGACGGCCGACCGCCTCGCCCGGCGAGGTCTTCCCCACAATGACAAATGTGTGATGTGTGACCAGACCACCGAGGACATGCACCACCTATTCACTGCCTACCCCTTCTACCACCAAATTTGCACGAGGTCCTCTCTTAGTGCCGATCGACTGCTACGATCCCAAGTCCGGACACACCATTCACAAAATGGTGGATGGACACCTGCTCTTCATCACCCACGGCTCTAGGGAAGGGACCCAGCTCCATCATTGCTCTCACCGCATGGGCTATCTGGAAGCACCGGAATGGATGCGTGTTTGATCAATTGCAACCCTCCATCACAAGTGTACTTCAATGCATCCGAGAAGACGCTTGCTTATGGGCTAGCGCGGGCACCAACGGCTTGGCAAACTTGATCCCTGAGAGATGAGCAGCCCCTCCCCTAACTGGTCCGGCCACTCGAGCCTACGCCGGCTTGTGTATGTGTGGCCAATGTAGGCACACCTTTTTGTATTTTTCACCCCCTCCTATCAATGCAATGATACTTAATCTTTGCGTATTCACAAAAAAACAGAGCATGAAGAAAAGAAATTATTGTAAACTCTGAAGAAGCACAGTGCTGCTATTGGATATACTCTCGATGATCTTAAGGGCATTAGCCCCACTCCATGTCAGCACAAAATTAACTTGGAGAAAGATGCTAAACCAGTTGTTGATCATCAACGACGGTTAAATCCTAAGATGAAAGAAGTGGTAAGAGATGAAATACTAAAGCTTCTGGAGGTAGGTATAATTTATCCTATTGCTGATAGTCAATGGGTAAGTCTTGTTCATTGTGTCGCTAAGAAGGGAGGTATTACTATTGTTCCTAATGATAAGAACGAATTGATTCCTCAAAGAATTGTTACAGGTTATAGAATGGTAATTGATTTCCGCAAATTAAATAAAGCTACTAGGAAAGATTATTACCCTCTACCTTTTATTGATCAAATGCTAGAAAGAATATCCAAACATAATCATTTTTGCTTTCTAGATGGTTATTCTGCTTTCTCTCAAATACATGTGTTAAAAGATGATCAAGAGAAAACCACTTTTACTTGCCCTTTCGGTACCTTTGCTTATAGACGTATGCCTTTTGGTCTATGCAATGCACCTACTACCTTTCAAAGATGTATGACTGCTATGTTCTCTGACTTATTTGAAAAGATTGTTGAGGTTTTCATGGATGATTTCTTCGTTTACGAACTTCTTTTGATGATTGCTTAAGCAACCTTGACCGAGTTTCGTAGAGATGTGAAGAAACTAATCTTGTCCTGAATTGGGAAAAGGGTCACTTTATGGTTAATGAAGGTATTGTATTGGGGCATAAAGTTTCTGAAAGAGGTATTGAAGTTAATAAAGCTAAAGTAGATGCTATTGAAAAGATGTTGTGTCCTAAAGATATCAAAGGTATAAGAAGTTTCCTTGGTCACGCTGGTTTCTATAGGAGGTTTATTAAAGACTTCTCTAAAATTTCTAGGCCCCTCACTAATCTCTTACAAAAATATGTTCCTTTTGTTTTTGATGATGATTGTGTAGAAGCATTTGAAATACTTAAGAAAACCTTGATTTCTGCACCTATTATTCAGCCACCTGATTGGAATTCACCCTTTGAGATTATGTGTGATGCTAGTGATTATGTTGTTGGTGTTGTTCTAGGACAAAGAGGTGATAAGAAATTAAATGTTATCCAGTATGCTAGTAAAACTCTAGACAGTGCCTAGAGAAATTATGCTACCACTGGAAAGGAATTTTTAGCAGTTGTATTTGCATGTGAAAAGTTCAGACCTTATATTGTTGATTCCAAAGTAACTGTTCACACTGATCATACTGCTATTAAATATCTTATGGAAAAGAAAGATGCTAAACCTAGACTTATTAGATGGGTTCTCTTGCTGCAAGAATTTGATTTCCATATTATTGATAGAAAGGGAGCTGAGAAACCCGTTGCAAACAACTTGTCTAGGTTAGAGAATGTTCTTGATGACCCACTCCCTATTGATGAGAGATTTCCTAATGAATAATTTAATGTAATAAATTCCTCTCATAATACTCCATGGTATGCTGATTATGCTAATTATATTGTTGCTAAATTTATACCACCTAGTTTTACATACCAGCAAAAGAAAAGGTTTTTCTATGATTTAAGACATTACTTCTAGGATGACCCACACCTTTATAAAGAAGGAGTAGATGGTGTTATTAGACGTTGTGTACCTGAGCATGAACAGGAACAGATCCTATGCAAGTGCCACTCCAAGTCTTACGGAGGTCACCACGCTAGAGATAGAACTGCACATAAGGTATTGCAATCCGTTTTCTATTGGCGCACTCTCTTTACGGATGCTCATAAGTTTGTCTTGTCTTGTGATCAATGTCAAAGAATTGGTAATATTGGTAGACGTCAGGAAATGCCTATGAATTATTCACTTGTTATTGAACCATTTGATGTTTGGGGATTTGATTATATGGGACATTTTCCTTCCTCTAATGGATATACACATATTTTAGTTGTTGTTGATTATGTTACTAAGTGGGTAGAAGCTATTCCAACTAGTAGTGATGATCATAAGACTTCTATTAAGATGCTTAAAGAAGTTATTTTTTCGACGTTTGGAGTCCCTAGATATTTAATGACTGATGGTGGTTCACATTTTATTCATGGTGCTTTCCGTAGAATGCTTGCTAAATATGGTGTTAACCATACAATCACATCTCCATACCATCCTCAGTCTAGTGGTCAAGTAGAATTAAGCAATACAGAGCTTAACTTAATTTTGTAAAAGACTGTTAATAGATCTAGAAAGAATTGGTCTAAGAAACTTGATGATGCGTTGTGGGCTTATATAACTGCTTATAAGAATCCTATGGGTATGTCTCCGTATAAAATGGTTTATGGAAAAGCATGTCACTTACCTCCTAAATTAGAACATAAGGCATATTGTGCTATCAAAGAGCTCAATTATGATTTCAAACTTGCTGGTGAGAAAAGGTTAATTCACATTAGCTCACTTGATGAATGGAGAACCCAAGCCTATGAGAATGCCAGGTTGTTTAAATAAAAAGTTAAAAGATGGCATGATAAAAGGATACAAAAGCATGAGTTTAATTAGGTGATCATGTTTTGCTATACAACTCTCGCTAAAGATTTTTTGCAGGAAAGCTTCTCTCTAAATGGGAAGGTCCACACCTTATAGAGGAAGTCTATCGTTCGGGTGCCATAAAAATCAACAATGCCGAAGGCACAAATCCGAAGGTGGTAAATGGTCAAAGAATCAAACATTACATCTCAGGTACTCCCATAAATGTTGAGACCAATATAATTAATACCGTAACACCGGAGGAGTACATAAAGGATACTTTCCAGAATGTTTCAGACTCCGAAAAAGAATAGGTATGTGGTATGGTAAGTAAACTGACTCCAAAACGTTTCCAATGTTAATTTTTCTCCATTTTGGAATATTTAAAAAATAGGAAAATTAAAAGTAGTCTGAAAGAGACACGAGGCCACCACAAGGGTGGAGGGCGCGCCCCCCATCCTTGTGGTGGCCTTTCGGGCTCCGATTTCTTGCATGATACTTCTTATGGTCGGTAAAAATTCATTATATAATCTCCCGAAGGTTTTGACCACCGTACCACGCAATTATATCCTATTTTTATTTCGAGTTGTTTTCTGCTAGAGTTTTCAAGGCCAGGCATCATGTCGTCCCCCTCCTCGAACAAGACGGGCGACGATGCTTGGCTAATGAATATAGAGATGAAGAGAGAAGGACTAGGGGAGATCAACAAGGGTGATAAGATCAAGAAGGCCATGGAGGATCAACTTCCAGCAGCAGAAGAAGAAGACATCCTTCAACCTTACTACAATCATCTTACCCCTACTGAAATTGAAGCTTTAAAATGATCGAAATAGTTCGGGTGCAAAACAAGTATCTCACTCGTGAAAATATTTTGTTGCAAGAGTACATCACCGCACTCAAAGGCGTTATTCACAAATTGGAGAATATCCTATGCTCGATGTGTGACACAACTTCATCAACAACTCCATCATCACCACCTCCGAAGAAAGAGATCTAAATACATGGGTATGGGCACTCCCCTTGGCACCATCACATCTTTATCTTTATCATTTTTCTTAGTTCGATCCTTTTGGTTATATCTTAATGTAGTAGAATAAAGATTTAAGTATGATCTAGCCTTGAGTTTTTCTTTATGTTCCATCTATGTAATCAAGTTCGTGAGATGTATAATAAAGAGTAGTTTTGAGTTAAGGGCTTTGCTTTCTTACTATGATCTTGAGGGAATTAAATAAAAGAAAGAACAAAAAGAAATAAAAAGATCATATATGGATCTTATGGAGAGTAATGACTTCACATATAAAGAGTATGATGAATAAAGGTTGTTGAGAGTTGACAAACATAGTTTTGGTCATTTTTACAATTAATAGGAAGTAATAAAGAAAGAGAGGCTTCACATATAAATATACTATCTTGGACATCTTTTGTAATTGTGAGCACTCATTAAAATATGACATGCTAAAAAGTTGATATTGGACAAGGAAGACAACCTAATAGGTTATGTTTTCTTATATCCAAATAGAAGTTATATTGTCATGGATCATCCAACATGTTGAGCTTGCCTTCCCCCCTCACGCTAGCCAAAGTATTTGCACCAAGTAGAGATACTACTTGTGCTTCCAAACATCCTTAAACCTAGTTTTATCATAAGAGTCCACCATACCTACCTATGGATTGAGTAAGATCCTTCAAGTAAGTTGTCATCGGTGCAAGCAATAAAAATTTCTCTCTAAATATGTATGATCTACTAGTGTGAAGAAAATAAGCTTTGTACAAACTTGTGATATGGAAGAAATAAAAGAGACGGACTGCATAATCAAGGTCCTTATCACAAGCGGCAATATAAAGTGAAATTCTATTGTACTAAGATTTTATACATCTAGCCATAAAAGCGCATGGCAACCTCTGCTTCCCTCTGTGAAGGGCGTGTCTTTTACTTTTATCTTCTACCCTTATATAAGAGTCATGGTGATCATCGCCTCTCCTTTTTATACTTTTTCCTTTTGCAAGCCCTATGTGTTGGAGAGATCCGGATATATATATATCCACTCGGATGTAGGTTTTCATAAAGTATTATGGCTGACATTACCCTTGAGGTAAAAGGTTGGGAGGCGAAACTATAAGCCCCTATCTTTCTCTGTGTCCGATCGAAACTTCGTACCCATAAGTACCGCGTGAGTGTTGGCAATTGTGAAAGATTATATGATAGTTGAGTATGTGGACTTGCTGAAAAGCTCTTTAATTGACTCTTTCTGATGTTATGATAAATTGCAATTGCTTCAATGACTGAGATCTTAGTTTGTTAGTCTGCAATGAAGTTTCTGATTCATACTTCGCTTTGTGAATGAATTGTTCTTTAGCATAAGACATTATATGACAATATATGTTGATGTTCTAAAGATGATCATGAAGCCCTCATGTCCGTATTTTATTTTATCGACACCTCTATCTCTAAACATGTGGACATATTTATCGATATCGGCTTTCGCTTGAGGATAAGCGAGGTCTAAGCTTGGGGGAGTTGATACGTCCATTTTGCATCATGCTTTTATAGTGATATTTATTGCATTATGGGTTGTTATTACATGACTATATCACAATACTTATGTCTATTCTCTCTTATTTTATAAGGTTTACATGAAGAGGGAAAATGCTGGCAGCTGGAATTCTGGACTAGAAAAGGAGAAAATATTAGAGACCTATTCTACACAACTTGAAAAGTCCTGAAACTTCACGGAGCTTATTTTTGGAATATATAAAAAATATTGGGTGAAGAAAGTACCAGAGGGGGACCACCAGCTAGCCACAAGGGTGGAGGGTGCGCCCTACCCCTTGGGCGCGCCCCGACCTTGTGGGGCCCCTGGCGAGCCTCCAGTCCCCATCTTTGTCTATATGGTGTGTTTTGACCTGGAAAAAATCAGAAGGAAGCTCTCGGGACGAAGCGTCGCCGTCTCGAGGTGGAACCTGGGAAGAACCAATCCAGGGCTCCGATGGAGCTGTTCTGTCGGAGAAACATCCCTCCGGGAGGGGGAAATCATTGCCATCGTCATCACCATTGATCCTCTCATCGAGAGGGGGTCAATCTCCATCAATATCTTCACCAACACCATCTCCTCTCAAACCCTAGTTCATCTCTTCTATTCAATCTTGGTCCCAAAACCTCAGATTGGTACCTGTGGGTTGCTAGTAGTGTTGATTACTCCTTGTAGTTGATGCTAGTTGGTTTATTCGGTGGAAGATTATATTTTCAGATCCTTAATGATAATTAATACTCCTCTGATTATTATTATGAATATGCTCTGTGAGTAGTTACATTTGTTCCTGAGGACATGGGAGAAGTCTTGTTATACGTAATCATGTGAATTTGGTATTCGTTCCATATTTTGATGAGATGTATGTTTTCTCTCCTCTAGTGGTGTTATGTGAACGTCGACTACATGACACTTCACCATTATTCGGGCCTAGGGCAAGGCATTGGGAAGTAATAAGTAGATGATGGGTTGCTAGAGCGACAGAAGCTTAAACCCTAGTTTATGAGTTGCTCCGTAAGGGGCTGATTTGGATCCATATGTTTCATGCTATGGTTAGGTTTACCTTAATACTTCTTTCGTAGTTGCGGATGCTTGCGAGGGGGGTTAATCATAAGTGGGAGGATTGTCCAAGGAAGGGCAACACCCAAGCACCGGTCCACCCACATATCAAATTATCAAAGTAACAAACACGAATCACATGAGCATGATGAAAACTAGCTTGACAACAATTCCCATTAGTCCTCGGGGGAGTTTTGATTTATATAAGAGTTTGTACAGAATTGTCCTTTGCTAAAAAAAGGATTGGGCCACCTTGCTTCAGCTTGTTTACTTTTATTACTTGTTACCCGTTACGATTTATCTTATCACAAAACTATCTGTTACCGATAATTTCAGTGCTTGCAGAGAATACCTTGCTGAAAACTGCTTGTCATTTCCTTATGCTCCTCGTTGGGTTTGACACTCTTAATTATTGAAAGGACTACGATAGATCCCCTATACTTGTGGTTCATCAATACCCTTTCTCTCTGCCACAGCAAGTTCACCAAATATCGTCATTATTGCCTTTCACTTGCACGGCCGAACGATTTGAAAATAATAATAGTGCAAGAGTGTTGTGGACTAAGCTATAATTTGCAAACATTTTATTCAAAAGGAGAAGACAAAGTAATTTGGGCTCTTTGTTAGATCAACAATAATGCATATGAGAGCCACTGAACATTTCATCGTGGTCTTCTCCTTGGTATGACTCAATAATCAGAAAAGAAATTCGGAGAAACACACTAAAATATTTTTTAGTTTTTGGTTTTTCTAGAAGAAAACAAATAAAAGAAGGAAAAACAAAAAAGAAGCAGGAAATATATTTGGATTTTTTCAAAGTTTTTCAAAAACACAAGAATAAAACGAGAAAATTAATCTAGAATTTATAATACAATGAAAAAGTGTGGACACCGACAACTGGAATGAAGTTTGTGAACATGAATGTAATGTCAATGGAAATACATACTCCCCAAAGCTTAGGCTTTTGGCCTAGCTTGGTGGAGACTCTTGGTGCAGCCTCCTCAGCCCGTCGAGCAGCCACAACCTCTGCGTTGTGTGCGCAGGCCTCGCTGTCAAGAACATAATACCTTCCCTTGCTGTGATAATCAAAGAGAGCAGGAGCAGGCAAAAAGGTGTGCAAACATGGAAGCTTTATTAAACAGCGGGTTATAAATATAATCATTGGTCTCGCCCTTAAGGAACTTATGGCTCTTGATGGCCTCAAAGTCTAAGTACTGAGTGGGTAGGATAGGATCATTAGTCCAAGGTGATACGCCCAGCTCCCTTGCTAGACGTGAGGCATAAATCCCACCATAAAAGTATCCACTACCAACATTGTGTTGCAGTCTGCGTGCCACAATCACTCCAATGTTATAACATTTATTACCGGTGAGAGTAGTGTGTAAAAGGCTCAAGTCAAGAGCACAATGTGTGCTGCAATCCTGCTTGCCTATGATGCATTTGCCATTAAAGAGTGCAAAGTATTGAATCGATGGGAAATGAATGCTCTTTATTATACCTTGTGTCACTCCTCTAGTTTCACTATAGCAAAGGATAGTCAAGAATGTGTCCTACTCAGATCTTGGAGGTTCGTCCAGCGAACCCCAAAATGAAATTTTGCAGTAGTTAGCAAATCTCTCTAAAGGTGTGGTAAATGGATTGTCATATAGTTTAAATGACACTCTAGACTGACGAGGATGAAATTTAAAATTTTAATAAATGATTCTGTGAGGCTGAGATGTTGGTTCACTTATTTTCCATGTAGAGACCGATCTCGGTGTTGTGAACATATTGCTCAATTTCTTCTTTAATACCTGCCCTCACCATAAAATTGTTGCATAGCCATAGGCAGGATTTGGTAGCTGCTTCCCGTATCGAACTTGCGCTTGGTTCAACATCAGACCGACGCACCGAGCCACTACTAGATGATGCCTTTGAAGAACTCCTCCCCCAAGAGCTCCTAAAGAAACTCATCTTATTCCTATGAATAAAATTCTGAAATTTTTAGTCCACAAACCTTTTGTCAACAAAACATCACAAGATTGATAGCAACTACTCATAAGCATGCATGGAGGCTATATTGAGCATTCAAACTACTTAGAAATCCAAGAATTCAATATGCAAGCTCATCTACAGCAGCACCAAGAGTAGATAATTATTCAAAATATAATCCACTAAAGAAAAAAAATTAATTGGACCAATGGATGAGTCACATACCAAGTAGCAATACCCCAAAACAGTTTTGGAAACTGAGCTTCGAGCAAAGAGATCGAAATCCACGGGTTTGAGAGCAAGAACACGAGAGAGAGAGAGAGAGCAATGATGAATTTTTTCTCGTGGTAGGTGATGACATGGGCTACAAAGAGAAGTGAGGGGGCCCACGTGGGGACCACAACCCACCAGGGCGCGCCTGGGGCTGCTGGCACACCAAGGTGGGTTGTGCCCACCTAGTGCAGCCCCCTCTGATGTTATTTGCACTAAATATTCACAAATATTCAAAAAAATCATATTAAATTTTCAGGACATTCTAAGAACTTCTATTTTGGGTATTTTTTATTGCACGGAAAATCCAGAAAACGGGATAAACATGGCATTTTATTTCATTTAACTAAGAAAAACAGAAAATAAAAGGTAAGTACATAAGGTAGTGACTACTAAATTCATCAACTTCAGACCTCTTGAAAATGATCCATTAATAAGGTTGATCAAGTCTTATTAACAACCACCTTCGATTAGCATGAAACCGAAGAACTTCTGTAAAATGCTAAGTTACCTCAACGGGGATATGCATGTCCCCCATAATAAGTATATCATATTTCTTTTTGGCAGTAGGTAGAGGTAGTTGAAAACTTCCAATAGCGAGTGTCGGAGATTTCTCAATAACATTTATACCATTCACAAGGAATTGTTTCTTCGGAAAGTGCACCGTATGCTCATTACAGTTGATATGAAAAGTGATATTGCTTTTATTACAATCAATAACAGCCCCTACAGTATTCGAAAATGGTCTACCAAGGATAATCAACATGTTGTCATCCCCGGGCTTCTCAAGTATAACAAAGTCAGTTAATATGGTAACATTTGCAACAACAACGGGCACATCCTCACAAATACCGATAGGTATAGCGGTTGATTTATCAGCCATTTGCAAAGATATTTTAGTAGGTGTGAGTTTACTCAAGTCAAGTCTTTTATATAAGGAGAAAGGCATAACAGTAACACCAGCTCCTAAATCACACAAAGCAGTTTTCACATAGTTTCTTTTGATGGAGCAAGGTATAGTTGGTATTCTCGGATCTCCAAGTTTTTAGGTACTCCATCCTTAAAAGAATAATTAGCAAGCATGGTGGAGATTTCAGCTTCAGGTATTTTCCTTTTATTAGTGATGATGTCTTTCATATATTTTTGCATAAGGGGCCATCTTTAAAATATCAATCAAGCGAGTACGTAAAAAGACTGGCCTAATCATTTGAGCAAAGCGTTCAAATTCTTCAGCATCTTTCTTGCTAGTTTATTTGGGTGGAAAGGGCATGGGTTTTTGATCCCATGGTTCTTTTTCCCCTTCCATGTTTCCTAGCCACAAAGTCTCTTTTATAGTATATTTTATTTTTAGGCTGTGGGTTATCAAGATCAACAGCTGGTTCTATTTCAACATCATTGTCTGGTTCTTTATCATTGTTTGGTTGAGTGTCTTCATGAACATCATCATTATATTTTTCATTATCACTAGGTGAACATTCATTACCAGATTGAGTTTCGGCATCAGAAAGAGAAACATCATTATTAGCTTTAGGAGGTTTTTCTATCTCAGGTTCACTAGAGGTATGCAAAGTCCAATCATTTTTCTTTCTCTTCTTCTTTTTAGAAGGACTAGCTACATCAGTGTTAATTCTTTTAGAGTCTTGCTCAATTCTTTTTGGGTGTCCCTTGGGATAAAGTGGTTCCTGAGTCATTCTACCTCCTCTAGTCATTACTCTAACAGCCTGATCATTGATATTATTATTCGTTTCATCAAGCAATTCTCTTTGAGATTTAGCAACTTGTTCTAGTTGAGTTTGAACCATAGAGGCATGTTTTCCTACACCTCTAACATCATTGGTAATTCAGAACAACAAGTCACTCAAGCGAGCAATCATATCAGATTTGTATTTCAATTGTTTCATAACATTTGCATTGAAATGGTCTTATTTTCTAATATAGTTATCAAACTCATAAAGGCATTGACACTACTAGGGAAAAGCCTAGCAGCGGCGCACGTATTTTGCCTATCAGTAGCGCGGGATGTCGTGCTACTGATAAGGCGCTACAGCTAACATGTAGCAGTAGCGTGTGTCATCCAATGCTACTGCTATACATGGCTAGCAGTAGCAAGCTTTAGTGCAAAGCGCAGCTGCTAATATATGCAGTGCTTTTTAGCAGGAAGCGCTACTGGTAAGGGACCGCTACTGCTAACTTCATTCCCCTCGCTACTACTAGTTTTATTAGTTTCTGTTTTTTCTACATATTTGTTTTGTATTTGTACAGGCTTTATACAATAATCTTTATCATATCATACACATACAAATGTAATCATAGCATATACATAAAAATAGTCTCATCAAATCATGTCATCATCATAATCATCATCCAACACAAAGTGGTCTCTCATAATCATCTCAAAAATAGCGATACAAGTCTCGATTACTTGCAACTACATTGTCATCGATGATATAGACGAGAAGAGTTATCACAATGAGTGAGAGCACAACCATATAGTACATGAGTTCGTATCCCTCTCTCGCATTAGCGTGAACCTAAACTAACTATTGGCTGTCGCTCGGAAACCGGAAATCGGTACACCTGGGCCTGACACTCCGGCCACTCATCATATACTCCTGGAATAGCACTTCTTTGCCATCGATGATCTATGCACCTGCATCATCACATGAGTCGATGATATGCGACATATATAGTTGAGCAACAGAAAGAGATAGACTTGGCAAAAATAGAAGCAACATATCATAAGCATAAATAACAAAGTTCATCGTACCCAAAATGCCCTAACTGGAGTGATCTTCACTAGTTGAGGAGGACAGTTTAATTACATCACAAATAAAGTTTCGTCGTGCATAACTCAAAGTTTCGTCATACAGAAAGTATGGACTAAATGGACACATTGTCATATATCGACAATCACTCCAACATGTCGTGCCATCCATCCAAGTCAGGGAGATAGTCCCCAAGCTTAGTGAAAGGCTTCAGGTCGAGACGCTGAGCGGCTACGCATGTTCAGACGTCTTCCCGCGACATTTGTCCTTCTTCGTAGAACATCCCTGTTTTTCGACGACATCCTTCATGATGATTTGGGCAAGTTCGTGCTGGATGTGACAGAACTCAGCTCGAAGTTGATGATCCTCGATATCTCCTAAGTTCTTTGTCCATTGCAGAATATGGGCATCGCTGGATCTAGGTGACATGCAAAGGTTCTAGTGATCCTGTCTGTACTCCAGCATGTGGTGTAGGACATAGAATCCATCATTAAGAGAATCACTCGGTTGCTGGATGCAGCAGAAGTCGGTGTTATGGCTGAAGGCGGGCCTACCATCCCTTTTCTTCTTGTCCTTGACCTCTCCACCCCGTGCACCATAGTAAAACATAGCACCGTCGAGAACAGACTTGATGTGGGTGTAATCCTTTTTGTTAATGTTCTTCGACGAGTCCAAGTAAAGAGCATGGGAGTATCAGGGGTAGAGGATGATGAGGATGGTGCCCCCGCCGCTGCGCAAAATAAGTACACCTCAAATTAATTAGCCTCCACTGTGCAAATGAATGATTGAAATCGAAGGAAGGATATCCACGTGGATGACTTACCGGGGATGATAAGGCACGAGAATTTCCTCCTTGTCCTTATTGGCGAGCATGAAATTGGCGATGTATCCCCTCGCGTATTCATGGTGCTCTGCGCAGACTCCCAAGAAGCCCTCTAGCATGAAGTGCGGGTCAACGACACAGATATGAGGTATCTTCTCAACCTCGATGAGGTAGTTCATGTGCAAGACATAAAGCCGGACAAACGTAAAATCCAGCTTCTTCAAGTGAAACATGTCGAAGATGTAATCGAATCGAAGGAAGAACTTCTCCGTGGGGAATGTATCAACGTACGACAATTGCCCTGGCACGTTAACCACGTAGACTGGGTATCCTGGATTTTTTGAGGCGATGAGGCCTTTCTCTATCTGCAACACATCATCATGAAGTCTCCTTAGATCGCCGAATCTGGCCCCTAGCACTGCTTTAGGTAGGATTGGTTCACCAGGGATATGCCATTTTTCCGCACTGGGGATATCTATACGGTGTTGAACCCGAGGCTGCTGAGGCGGCTGGATCATAGAAGCAGCTTTGCCTTTCCCCGATCTCTTCCTAGGCTTCTTTGCTACCGAAAGGTCGTCTATAATACGTTCAGCCTCCGGAGGCGGCAATTCAGGCACAGACTCATGACGCTCAAACCCTGAGTAGGCGCCAGTATTGAGATACTGTTGAGTGTCATCATCGTCCTCATCCTCATCTATGGCGACATCACCAGCGACTAATGGAGCCTCTTCCTCACCCCATCCGCTATCACCCAGCACGACAGCCGACGGTAATTGGGTAGGTGGAGTGTTGAAGTTCATACCGAAATGTGTGCTCGTGGGTGTGCTCCCGGCCACCTCCAAACGAAGCAGACTCTTTGGCCACAACATGACCCACCCATTGCAATCACCAAGCCGCCGCGGGGTCTCGTCGTCATCCCCCCTAGTACCGGAGGAGCCAAATTCTCGTGGCCCGGTTTGACACTGGCCACGGGAACCTTGAAGACATCCGGGGGGTCGGTCGGCCGTGGAACAATGGTTCCTTCGGCTGCATTATCGTCGCCTTCCCCACATCCACCTTCTAGTCGCCGATGTTGTACAATATGGTGGACGGGGTTACGTCGCCCTGCAAAGACATGTCTGCAACGTGAGACATCCGAAAGGCAACAGAAACGAGAGATTATACATTTATTGAAGAGGTCCGGTGTGACAGATACCATGAGGGCGTCGAGCTCAGCCAAATATGAAGCACCGCCGAGCACGTCCGGTGTCGGAGCAGGTGTGGGAGCCGGTGCGGGAGCAAGTGCAGGTGCAGGAGCAGGTGCAGGTGCTGGTGCAACGCTAGTCGAGCTGCTCCCGAAGAAGTCAGCAAGGGGAAAGTCTGCTACATTTTTTTCTGGATTTTGCCTGCTCTAATTGAAAACGGCCGGAACCAAGACAGTAGACATATCTGCAACCACCTGTTTTGCGGCAGCTACCTCTATTGCGACTGTCTCAGATGATTTCTTCCCAACCGCAATCTGAACCTTCTTGTCGATGTTTTCTTCAGTTAACCTTAGTCTTTCCTTTCTCTCCTCCGTGGTCTAACGGTAGTCCTTCTTCCACGTGGCGCCGTCTCCGACACCGTGCTCGCGTCCATATGACGGCCGAATTTCCACCGGGAGTCCTTTCAATATGTTCAGCGCCCGGTTGAATGGAGTGTCCCACTTGGTCCTCGCCAACACCTCAGACGACGAATCACTTTCGGCCGCAATCATGTGCTGCTCTCTCTGCAAAAGGAACAAGGATCGTTTACAAATATGACTAACGTGCAGTCAAATTGATCAAAAACTAAAATTACCAGTAGTCTCATGAACTCCATCGTGACCGGGTCCATCTCGAAAACCTTGTTGACTGAGTCCCAATGTTGCCATGCCCTAAGGATTTCACGCTCCTGCGGGACAGTGAAGTCCGCCAAGGGGTCAGGGATACCCAGACTCTCGCGTTCCGCGTCCTCCATGGCCCATATGGACCTCTTCCAGCCGTAACCACGGCTTCCGAGGTGGTGGCACCCCATGTTCCTCTGTTGAAGCCCCTTCATGTACTTCGACTTTTTTTGGCAGCTTCAGCCTCGCAAACCCCCTTGAATATTTCAATGTGCTTTTCCATGATTGTCGGATTATCCTTTACAATCTCAGAGTAGGGTTCCTTTTTTTGACGATCCGATGTTTCACCCTTGTTTTCCAGGAGGCCAACGCGTCGCTAAACTTGGTCATGGCGTGTTTGTTTGTCTTCTTCATTGTCGGGTCCTTATCTGGATCTTTATAATCCTTTTAATTCCGGCTCGGGAACAAGAATATCTGGTGCAGCTTCTTTAGGAGGGAGGGCCTCATATTATCTATCTTCTGTAGTTTCTCATCGTTGATGGTGGCGGTTGTCCGTACAATGCAGCCTATTTGATAGCCGTAGCACGATCGTGCTTCCTCAGGCGCTATTGGCTAAAAAATGCCGTCGTCCATCTCCATGACCACCAGTCTCGTAGTCATGAGCTGGTTTGGGCGCCGTGGCCTCTCTGCTTTCGGTTCTAGACCAGCTCCGCTAGTCTAGGCGCCAGTCTCAGTCTCATTGGTGGTCTGCATGTCGGTATCAGTCCCCGATGCGACAAGTGGGCCCAGCAACAACATCCGTTCATCATCGGCAAGGCTCAAAAATTCATCTGCAGCCATGTAGACGTCGTCGCAAGCACCAGAACCCTGTCCTTCATCATTGCTAGCCATGTTTCCTAAGATTAAATCTAGTCAATTAATTCTAGACCTGATAAAATGAATAATGACATAAAAAAGGCCTATGTTTTGCAGGAACGTTGACTCCTTCCCGGTGCGGCAAATCCCGGGCACTCGATATGTCCTAGTTTGTAGCACAAGTCATGCCGAAATTCATGGAAAATTTCGGCATGACCTTTGCAAAAAGTGGACAAATAAAGCACCTGAAATTTGCCGGAATGGAAATGAATCAACATTCCGGCCAAACATAGGCCACTCAACTTCATTCCCTGGAAACAACAAAAGGCCACTTGGGCACAATCAAACCACTTCAATGAAAAGATATAACATGACCACTTCAATGAAAAGATATAATCAACAATAAAAGTGTCACACCCACGATGCACCTATATCTCCCACGTGCCGGGGCACGACTTAGAGGCATAACCGCATGGTAGGCATGTTGCAAGAGGGGTAATCTTTACACATCCCATGTACTAAAAAGAAAGGGGGTAAAAAGTTGGCTTATAATTGCCACTTCACACAATTACAATTTAAACATACAACATCCAGAATACAATCAAGGTCTGGCTACGGAACCAAAATAAAAGAAGACAACCCCAATGCTAGATCCCCGATCGCCCCAACTGGGCTCCACTACTGATCAATAGGAAACGAAACAAAACTATGATAAAGGTCTTTATCGAGCTGCCACTTGAGCTGGGTTGCGTCACCTGCAATGGTATCATCGGCACCTGCAACTGTTTGGAAGTATCTGTGAGCCACGAGGACTCTGCAATCTCACACCTGCTATATCAAGACTATTTAAGGTTATGGGTAGGAAAGGGTAGTGAGGTGGAGCTGCAGCAAGCACTAGCATATATGGTGGCTAACATACGCAAAAGAGAGCGAGAAGAGAAGCAGCACAAACGGTCGTGAACCAGAAGTGATCCAGAATCTACTTACGCACAACAGTAACACAAGAACCGTGTTCACTTCCCGGACTCCGCCGAGAAGAGACCATCACGGCTACACACACGGTTGATACATTTTAATGAAGTTAAGTGTTAAGTTCTCTACAACCGGACATTAACAAATTCCCATCTCCCATAACCGCGGGCATGGCTTTCCCAAGTTCAAACCCTGTAGGGGTTTCCCAACTTAGCCCATCACAAGCTCTCACGGTCAACAAAGGATATTCCTTCTCCCAGGAAGACCTGATCAGACTCGGAATCCCGGTTACAAGACATTTCGACAATGGTAAAACAAGACTAGCAAAGCCACCCGATGTGCCGACAATCCCGATAGGAGTCGCACGTATCTCGTTCTCAGGGCAACACCGGATGAGACTAGCTACAAGTAAAACCAAACCTCAAGTTTCCCCAAGGTGGCCCCGCAGGCAGCTCGGTTCAGACCAACACTTAGACAAGCACTGGCCCGGGGGGTTTAAAATAAAGATGACCCTCGGGTTGGCCGACCCGAGGGAAGGGTAGGTGGTGGGTTGGCAAATGGTAAAACCAAGGTTGGGCCTTGCTGGAGGAGTTTTATTCAAAGCAAACTGTCAAGGGGTCCCCATAACACCCAACCGTGTAACGAACGCAAAATCAAGGAACATAACACCGGTATGAAGAAAACTAGGGCGGCAAGAGTGGAACAAAACACCAGGCATAAGGCCGAGCCTTCCACCCTTTACCAAGTATATAGATGCATTAAATTAAATATGAGATATTGTGATATCCCAACATATCCATGTTCCAACATGAAACAAACTTCAGCTTCACCTGTAACTAGCAACGCTATAAGAGGGGCTGAGCAAAGCAGTAACATAGCCAAACAACGGTTTGCTAGGAAAGGAGGGTTAGAGGCTTGACATGGCAATATGGGAGGCATGATATAGCAAGTGGTAGGTATCGTAGCATAGCAATAGATCGAGCAACTAGCAAGAAAAGATAGAACTGATTTTGAGGGTATGGTCATCTTGCCTGAGATCCTGCAAGGAAGAAGAACGAGTCCACGAAGAAGACAAACGGATGTAGTCGAACGGATCCTCACAACTCCGGAACGGAACCGAAGCTAACGAGGGAGGCAACCTGGGAAGAAGCAAACAACATCGTAACAACCATCACATAACATGGCATGATGCGCACACAATTATGATGCATGTCCGGTTTAAAGAGGCATGGCATGGCAAAGTGGACAAGCAAAACTACAAGTTAATTGGAGCTCAATATGCAACGAGTTGCATATTGACGGAACACCACATGAATTATTTAGTTCTCTCCCGTTTAGGTACCCAACAATACTAAATGTTGTTAAACATGGCAAGAGGTGGAGCATAAGAAAACCACCTATCTAGGAAAGTTTTGAGGCCGGAACAACAAGCAACAAGTCCGGAAAATCCTCATATGCATATTTTTGGATTAGGTATTGTTCTGCCCTAAACCATATTTTAGAGTTGTTAAACATGCAAGAAGAGTGCACCATGTTAAACTAGGCATTGTTCTACCACATTTACATATAAAGTTTATGTAAAACCGAGCTACGGTTATTAAGTTATGAATTAAAACATTTTAGCATGGCATAGGAGCAAATATATAAGCAAACAACATTTTTAACATTTCAAACATGGATGAAAGTGGCATATTATGAAACTAGACGAAATTCTAAGTATTTTACATATAGAGATCATTTTAATATGATGCATGGTTGGTGAGTTATATTATGCATGAACTAGGATGACTTTTCTGTAAAACTGCACTCTCTGGAATAAAGTCTAAAATCGTAAAACTGGAAAAAAACATGGTGGGCTGAAACCGGAGCAGGTGGGCCAATCAGAGAAAGAAATAAAGAGAAAAAAGGAGGCGCTGGGCCTCACGATAGGCTTTGGCCCAAGGCGGTGGAGAGGAAGCCCGGTTGGCCGGGAGAGGGGAGGTGCTTGGGCTGGCCTTGCTACGTGTCCTGGCGCGTAGCGCTTGAGCGGGGGCGCGGCCAATGGGCGCTCGTCGTCTCTATACGAACAGGAGGAGGTCGAGGCAAGGGCCGCGGGGAGGTGGAGTTCGCTGGCGCTGGTGGACTTAGGGGGACGCAGACGGGCGCGAGACAGGGCCTGCTGGATCCAGGGAGGAGGTCGGGGATGGGGCGAGGCGAGGCTGGAGCTGTTGTCGTTCGACCCGGTGCTCGACGGAAGGAAGTAGACGGCATTTGGCGCACAGCGAGGCTGACGGAGGCCGGCCGGACCTGGCCGTTCAGAGGTCAGGCGGCGGAGCTTGCCTCCTGCAGGAGCAAGGCAGTGGCGACGCTGCTCCTGCGGCTTGGATGGCTGCACATCAAAATGGGACAGAGAGAGTGTGTATGAGGGAGAAGAGCACGGGCAGCAGGGAAAAGAAAGAAAGAAGGAACGGGAGAGGAGGCACGAGGTTGACTCCAGTGCTGCTGGTGGTGGCCGGCGGAGATGTCTCGGTGGTCGGCCTGCGCAAGGGAGACGAGGTGAGGAGGAGGCACTCGGCTGTAGTCTCGATCCCATCTGGATTGAGCGCTAGGAGACGGCGCGCTGTGGGGTTGGCTCGGGGCTCGGGCAGGATTGGTGGGGATCGACGGATGGAAGGATCGGTGGTGGCTGGTTGGTTCGGCGAAGAAAACGAGGGAGATGGAGGGGAGATCCCGAGGGAAAACTCGGTGGAGTGGCGGCGCGGAATAGGAAAGATGGGCCATCTCCCTAGGATTTAGGGTTTGACTATATATATATGTAGGGATTAGGGTAGGGCTATCTCGTCCCTACGATTATAATCGGATGGCCAAGAAAAAAATATGTTAGCAAGTCCAATTAACAAAACGGAGATGTTTTGTAGATGTTTGTGGATGATCTGGACCCAGCGGTGACGACTGCCCGGGTCGGGTCCGGGACAGCTTTCGGACGCGGGCGAGGGGTTGATGCACTGAGAAAAGAGGGGTTAGGCGAACGAGGTCAAATGTGTGGTTGGCCTGATAAGAGAGAGGAGGAATGCAACCCGGCAATCGTTTCCGGAGATCGAAAACGTCCGACGTTTGACCGACTATATTGTCGCTATAGTTATCCGTTGGAGCGTCAAACGGACTCCGAATGCGATGAAACTTGGCAGGCGGCCTACCGGCAACAAAACAACACTGCACGCCAACTTTCAACCCACACCGAGAACATTTTCCGGCCACTTATAAAATAATATTTTGGACGTGCCGCGGGCGCGTGCAAGTGTGTCTGAGCTCAGAACGGACAACAGAAGGAACTGAGAGACCCGGACGGATGCAAGTTTTGAAAACATGATGATGCAATGCACATGATGACAAGGAAAGAAGCAACACGCAAGCGAAAGACATGGCAACGACGATGAATAACTGGAAGACACCAGGCGCATCGGTCTCGGGGCGTCACAAAAAGTCTAGGAAGGGATCATCTTTAAAATAAAACTTGCCTAAATTCTTTTCCTAGAAAAATAGTGGTCTTTTCAAAAATCAAAAACGGCCTAGCTATTCCTCTCTCTCTAGCTATTCCTCTCTCCCTCTCTCTCACACACACACACACCTTATTTTCTCTAACCCTTCTGACCTAATGCTCTAAAATAAATTTTTCCTCTAACCTAGCGAACCTAGTTAACCTAGCTTGTTAACCTGACGAACCTAATTAACCTAGCTATTTAACCTAGCTAGTTAGTTAACCTAGCCTGTTAACCTAGTTTACCTAGATAATTAACCTTATTAAACTGGTTAACCTAGCTAGTTCTCTGTCAAAGCCCTAAATAAATTTTTTCACTAGCCTAGATAATTAACCTAATTAAACTAGTTAACCTAGCTAGTTAGTATGTCCAATTTTTGTGCTATGCATGAGAGAGAGAGAGAGGAGCGGTGCTTACGGAGGATTGTCCGGTGGTAGCGAGGGAAGCAATGGTGGCGAGGGAGGCAGGGGCGTCTCCGGTGATGGCGAGGGAGGTAGTTGTGGCAAGGGAGGCAGGGTCGTCGAGGGCGGCTCCGGTGGCGTTGGGGCGGCTCTGGTAGCGTCGACGGCGCGTGGCTCTGGTGGCTCCGGGGGCGTCTTCAGCGGCAGGAGACGGCGACGAAGTGGGGCGACGGTGAATTGGGGACACCGTGGCGAAGTGGGGTGAGGGATTTGGGGGAGAAGTGGTGGCCGGGGGGAGGGAAAACCGTTGGTTAAGCGAAACATAGCGGTAATGTGTTACCGAAAACGCGCTACTTCTAATTTAGCTATAGCGCATTTCACATAACGCGCTACTACTAAGCCTTTCTCCTTTTTTCCTTTCTCATTTATTTTTCTTTACATTTTATTTTTTTCCTTTCTCCTTTTTCTATTTCTTTCATTTACATTTACTTTTCTATTTGTTTTTCGATATATTTTCTTTTCGTTAGCAATAGCGCCTATCTACATAAACGCGCTGCTACAATAAAATTAGCAGTAGCGCGGTTTCTATAAGAAGGCTACTAATATGTGTAGCCTATCGTCTTAATAGTGAGATCTTTAGTAATAGCGCGTTTAAAGTTAGACGCGCTACTACTTCGTTTGTATCTGTAGTGCGTTTATCCAGCACACGCTACTGCTATTTAGCACTAGCACCCTTTTTTAACAAGCGCTACTGCTAAAGTTATGTGTATAAGGTTTTCCCTAGTAGTGTGACTAGGATGCATATTATAAGGATTGTCCTTTTCATTAAATTTAATTAAAGAATTTACATCTACCACCTTTGGTGGTTGTAACGCCCCGGATGTAACTCGCCATATTTGTACTCCAACTCTTGCCATTTTCGGCTTTAAGTTATGAGATTCCCTTCGTGGTTGGGTTCTTGTCTTCGTTTTGCATTTTCTTCATGTCATGCATTTCATATCATGTCATCATGTGCATCTCATTTGCATACGTGTTCGTCTCATGCATCCGAGCATTTTCCCTGTTGTCCGTTTTGCTATCCGACACTCCCAGGTCCTCCGGCGCCCCCTTTTGTCTCTTTTCATGAGCGGGTGTTAAACGTTCCCGGAATGGACCGAGATTTGCCAAGAGGTCTTGGTACACCACCGGTAGACCGCCTGTCAAATTTCGTGTCATTTGGAGTCTGTTTGATACTCCAACGGTTAACCGGGGAACCATAAAGGCCTCGTGTGTGTTGCAGCCCAACACCCCTCCAAAATGGCCCAATAACCCTTCCAAACCCCTTCCATGTCCTCCGTCGTTGGATCACGATCGTCTGGCCGAAAACCGCACTCCATTTGGACACTCCTACCTCCTCCTACCTATATATATGTGCACCCTCCTCAAATTCGCGGTCAAACACTAGCATTTTTTCCCTCTCCGCCGCCGGGCACATCTCCTCCCACCACCGGACATGTCCTCGCCGCCGCCCCGGGCCAATCCCATCTCGCCACGTCACCGCCGCGAAACCCTCTCTCTCCTCCGCTCCGCCGGCCCACGGAGCCCATCGCGGGCCCGCCCGGGCCCAAGATGCCGCCGCCGAGGCCCGGTTCCACGCCGCCGGAGCACGCTCTAGCCCCGCTGCAGTCCGCCGCCGGTGTCGGCGCCGCTCCCCGTCGGCTACGTCCACCGCGCGCCCCGCTCGCCCCCGGCCGCCACCGCCGCCCTTGCGCCGCCGCGCCGACCACCGCGCCCGGTGCCCGCGCCAGATCCGGCCTCCCCGGCCCCGGATCCGGCGAGCCTCTCCTTCCCCGGCAAGTACCACTACTCCGGCCACCGCAGCGCCAACTCCGGCGAGATTTCCGTCCAACCTCGATCCCCGTGCCTGACGAACCGTAGATCTGGAGGTCCAAATTCTCTCTAAGTCCTTTCTCTGTAACATTTGCAGGCCCTGTTCATCGCATCATAACTTTGTGTGTGCTGCTCCGTTTCGTGCGTGTGATATATCAAAATATTCATCATGATGTGCTCTTCATTTTGTTCCATTGTGGCATGCTTGTTTGAGTTCATCTTGATGCCCTAATCACTGATGCAAGAGTGCTATAAATTTTTAGGTGCTGATTCTTATTAGATGATGATGTTTTTGTCATTTTTGCTACATGTGTTGTGTGCATCATATGGGCAAGAGCTCTACATGTGTTTTGGTCTATGCCATGCCATCTTTACAAGGGTGTATGCCATGTATTTTTGTGATATTTGTGGTGACTATCACAAGCATGCAAAGTAGCCTTCGTGATATTGTTGATTTCAGGATCTCAGGATTTTGGCTAAGTCTTTGCTCTGCTTTTATTTTTATGCCATGTATTCATGTTGCTACAGTGATATCCATGCTTGTTTTGAGTTGCTTCATTAAGGATGATTTGGACATATGGTTGTGCTCTATCCATGCATTCCCCTATTTGAATCTATGGAGTGCCCTAGCATGACTTAATCTTGCTCTAATTTTGCTATAAAATGTTCCTGGCATATTATTTACATGTTAATCAATTTTTCCATAGTTGTTGTAGTTGATCCATGCATGCTATAACCTTGCTCTTGCCATGGTTAGCTTCTTGAACATGT
This sequence comes from Triticum urartu, assembly GCF_056163025.1. Classification (NCBI taxonomy): domain Eukaryota; kingdom Viridiplantae; phylum Streptophyta; class Magnoliopsida; order Poales; family Poaceae; genus Triticum; species Triticum urartu. The sequence goes on along the minus strand of NC_141879.1, from coordinate 345,392,501 downwards.
ATTCTTGCTATTTCTATTCTTAGATTGTCATGCAATGCCTTGTGGTGAGTGAATCGATCTCGCAAAGACGCCTTCATAATTCTATTTTTGCCATGCTTAGTTTTCTGCTAAGTCTGAATTTGTTAATGAAACTTGCTATGTTTATATGGGTTCCATCATATCTTTTGTGCCTTTTTGGCTCATGGTCAGTAAGGGACTTTTGTTCTATGCATTTAGTAGATTCATGACATGCCTTTGTTTGCTATGATATGCTCCTGTAGCATGTTGTTAGCTTGCTCTAAACATTGCTTCCTGATGTTGTTCCTGGCATGTTAGTATTTTCACTAAGCCTGTGATGCTGATATCTTTTGCACTTTTGCCATGCTTGTTTGAACCTGTTCTAGTGTGTTTTAGCCGCAGCTCAGTGTTCATTTTTGTCAAGCATCTTGAGTAGACCACTGCCATGTGCTTTTTTTGCTATGTTGGAGTACAGTAGCTTAGTTTCTTCTTGCATTCTAGATGGCATCGTATTGTTAATCGCATAATTGTGCCTTTCTTGTTTTGCTTGCCATTTGTAAACCGTGCATCCGTTTCCGGTGATCTTTATATCGATTTCGACCGAAATCAACTCAACTTTCTGGCGGCACACTTGGTTTGCCAAGTTGATGCCTTAATGAATCTTTTCCTTCCGGAGCACGCATATGCATTGCATATCACATCTCACATATCATGCCATGTTTGCATCATGTTGCTTGCACATTGCACCGTGATTGATTGTGGGTCCTTTGCTTGTGTTCTTGCTTTGGGTAGAACCGGGAGACGAGTACGTGATCCAGGAACCCGTTGAGTACGCTTACGAGGATCAAGCTTTCGTCAACTCTGAGAACTTTGCAGGCAAGATGACCATACCCTCGAAATCACTTCTATCATTGCTTGCTAGTAGTTCGCTCTATTGCTATGTCGCGATTCCTACCACTTGCTATATCATGCCTCCCATATTGCCATGTCAAGCCTCTAACCCAGCTATCCTAGCAAACCGTTGTTTGGCTATGTTACCGCTTTGCTCAGCCTCTCTTATAGCGTTGCTAGTTGTAGGTGAAGTTGGAGTTTGTTCCTTGTTGGATCATGGATTTTGTTGGGATATCATTATTATATCTTGTTTACTTTAATGCACCTATATACTTGGTAAAGGGTGGAAGGCTCAGCCTTATGCCTGGTGTTTTGTTCCACTCTTGCCGCCCTAGTTTCCGTTACACTAGTGTTATGTTCCTTGATTTTGCGTTCCTTGCGCGGTTGGGTGTTATGGTAACCCCTTGACAGTTCGCCTTCAATAAAACTCCTCCAGCAAGGCCCAACCTTGGTTTTACCATTTGCCACCGAAGCCTTTTTCCCTTGGGTTCCGCGGACTCAAGGGTCATCTTTATTTTAACCCCCCCCCCCCCGGGGCCAGTGCTCCTCTGAGTGTTAGTCCGAACCGAGTAGACTGCGGGGCCACCTCGGGGCAACTTGAGGTTTGGTTTTACTCGTAGGATGTCTCATCTGGTGTTGCCCTGAGAACGAGATACGTGCGACTCCTATCTGGATTTGACGGCACATCGGGCGGCTTTGCTGGTCTTGTTTTACCATTGTCGAAATGTCTTGTAACTGGGATTCCGAGACTAATCGGGTCTTCCTGGGAGAAGGAATATCATTCGTTGACCGTGAGAGCTTGCGATGGGCTAAGTTGGGACACCCTTGCAGGGTTTTGAACTTTTGAAATCCGTGCTCGCGGTTATGGGCAAATGGGAATTTGTTAATGTCCGGTTGTAGAAAACTTGACACTTAAATTTAATTAAAATGAATCAACCGCGTGTGTAGCCATGATGGTCTCTTTTCGGCGAAGTCCGGGAAGAGAACACGGTCTCGTGTTATGCTTGAACGTAAGTAGTTTCAGGATCACTTCTTCATCATTTTAGCTTCTCGACCGTGTTTTGCTTCTCTTCTCGCTTTCTTTTGCATAAGTTAGCCACCTTACATGCTAGTGCTTGATGCAGCTCCACCTCACTACCTTTCCAACCCATAAGCTTAAATAGTTTTGATCGCGAGGTTGTAAGATTGTTGAGTCCCCGTGGCTCACAGATACTTCCAAACAGATGCAGGTGCCGATGATGCCAGTGCAGGGAACGCTACCGAACTCAAGTGGGAGTTCGACGAGGATTCGGGTCGTTATTATGTTTCTTTTCTTGATGATCAGTAGAGGAGCCGAGTTGGGGAGATCGGGGATCTAGCACTTGGGGTTGTCTTTCTTTTATTTGGTTCCATAGTCGGACCTTGATTGTATTCTGGCTGATGTATGATATATTTATGTATTGTGTGTAGTGGCGATTGTAAGCCAACTATGTATCCCTTTCATATTCAGTACATGGGATGTGTAAAGATTACCCCTCTTGCGACATGCCTACCATGCGGTTATGCCTCTAAGTCGTGCTCCAACACGTGGGAGATATACCCGCATCGTGGGTGTTACAAGTTTGTAATCAGAGCCTTCCCCGACTTAGGATCCCCCCTGCTTGATCGAATCGCTGACGTTGTTGAGTCTAGAACAAAATGTTTTGAGTCTTAGGATTATATATATCGGAGAGCAGGATTCTTTTTACTCCTTAGTCCCCTTCGTCACTCTGGTGAGGCCTCCTGACATAGAATTTTGACTCTTTTCTCCTCAAATTTCACGAAAAAAATTAGGATCACGCGGGTATCTTGGAATCATTTCAATTTGTGACGAGAACATTGTTCCCAGTCTCCTCATCGCTCTGGTAAGGCATCCTGATGTAGAGTTTTGACTCTTCTCTTCTCAAATTTCACTAAAATTTTTTTAGGATCACGCGAGTATCTTGGATTTGTTCCGATGGCTTATGATGAGAATACTGTCTTGGTGCCTCCTGTCAGGGGTTTAGTGGAAGTGTCCCGGGGATTTGAGCTCTGAGGTGTTGTCATCATAATTTTATCGTTGCAATTCTGGAATACTTAAGATATGTTCGCCGACATCAAAAATCTCTTTTATGCAGTTCGTTGGTGAGATAACCTCGACGCCACCCAGTACTGGGGCGGGAGTTCGGGAGTATTGCCATAACTTGTATAACGGATGCTTTTCGAAGGTTGAGGTAGATGGTTTCCGAAGTTTTCTTGGTTATGTGTTGAAGGATGGATACAGCTGGATGTAGGATTTGCTAGTTTGGCTGAGATATTATGCTTCCCCTGTATCCCCAACACCTGATTGCATAACCGGAAAAGTTTGGGAGTTTCATAGGTGGGAATTCTCGTAGCTCTAGTTCTTCTTCCACGGATATTGGTTTGAGATTGGGATTTCTTACCGATTATTCGTTCTCGAGCCGTATCTTGTTGTTTTACTTCTTCTACCTAATTCTACGTGGCTTCGCAATTTATGGATATGTGACCACTTCAAGAGGAATGCATTCGTTCATTTTGTTCGGATGTGAAGACTTTATGTTGCAATTTTCGTTCCGTTGGTTTCAGCTTCATTTATCTGTCTATGTGCTAACGGTGGTCAACCTCTTCAGGATGGCTCCCGCTAAGAGCACCAGTCAGAAACAGAATCAAGATCCGCCACCGCCTCCACCTCCTGCAGAGGCATGGCAAGCTGTGATGGCCGCAACCAATGCAAACACACAGCTGATCATGCAAATTCTCCAAGAGCGCAATCAAGGCAGTCAAGGGAATCAAGGCAGCAATCAGAGTCACTTTGCTACACTCAACCAGTTCCTTGCTAACGGGCCAAAGACTTTCAGGAATTGTGTTGAGGCAACCGATGCTGACGATTGGCTTGTGGATCTGTGTAAGCATTTCAAGTGCAGCAACGTGAGGCCTGAGGACTTTGTCAAGTTCACTTCCTTCCAACTCAAAGATCAAGCTGCAGAATGGTTCCAGCAGTACATGGATTCCAGAGGTGGACGTGTTATCACTTGGGATGATTTCCATCGAGATTTCCGAGCTCATCATATTCCGCAGAGCGTGGTTGAAAGCAAGCGTGAGGAATTCCGCAATCTGAAGCAAGGCTCTTTGTCTTTCTATGACTATAAGAAGTTGTTCCAGAAGCTTGCCCGCTTTGCCAAGCAGGACGTGCCTGATGAGAAGAGCATGATATACCAGTTCAGGGGTGGTCTCAGAGAAGATATTCAGCTCGCTCTTGTCCTCTTCGAGCCCTTGAGATACGATGAGTTCTACAACATGGCACTGAAGCAAGAGGCTGCTCAGTTGAGGTGTGATGCTTCCAGGAAGCGAGTCAGAGATGTTACTCCTTCTTCCTCTACTCAAGTGGCCAAGCAGCAGAAGTTTTGGCTTCCTCCTCCGTTCCGTCAGCCGTATCAGCAGAAGAGCAAAGGTGGCAGTGGTTCTGTCCACCCACCCAACCCTAGCTTTCAGAACAAGACTTCGTCTCAAGCTCCAAGATCGAGTGCTCCGTACCACCGTCCGCTTTCAGAGGTCACATGCAACAAGTGCCAACAGAAGGGTCACTATGCCAACAAGTGTCTAAACCAGAGGCGTCTTCCTCCTCCTCCTCCTATGAGATCGGCAAGTACAGCTGTGGTCAAGCATAACCCCAAGTCCGCCAAGGTCAATTTGATGAATGCAGCTCAGGCAGAGGACTCGTCAGATGTGATCATGGGTAACCTTCCTGTTAATGATATTCCTGCTAAAGTTCTTTTTGACACGGGTGCATCACATTGTTTCATCTCGAGGCCATTTGTTTCTAAGCATGAGTTGCCTTTGCAAGATTTGCCTAGACAGTTATGTGTGGTTTCTCTGAGTAAATTTATGAATGCAAGCGCTATTGCCCAGATGTTTCTATCACATTGGGCGATTACAAGTTTCTCTCTTCTCCGGTGGTTCTTGGTAACTCGGATATTGATCTTATTCTCGGGATGGATTGGCTTTCTAAGCACAAGGCTCAGCTTGATTGTGCAGCCAGACAGATTCAATTGACTCATTCGTCTGAGGATGTAATTGTCTTTGCCGCTCGGGATGATACTATCCGTTTGTTTTCTCTCAATGAGAAGGGTGAATTGGATGCCATCTCGCAAATTCCAGTCGTTTGCAAATATCAAGACGTCTTTCCGGAAGAGCTCCCAGGAATGCCTCCGCACCGGCCAGTTGAATTCGTTATTGAACTTGAGCCTGGCACGGAACTTGTGTGCAAACATCCTTACAAGCTCGGACCTGAAGAGTTGAAGGAGCTGAAGAAGCAACTCGATGAGAAAGAAAGAATGGGTCTCATCCGGCCTAGTTCTTCTCCGTGGGGTTGTGGTGTTCTCTTTGTGAAGAAGAAGGATGGAATGGACCGACTTTGTGTTGATTACCGTCCAGTGAACAAGAAGACCATCAAGAACAAATACCCACTTCCCAACATCAATGAGCTGTTCGAACAACTCAAAGGTGCCCAAGTATTCTCCAAGCTTGATCTCCGTATGGGTTATCACCAGATTCGCATTCGTGAAGAAGATATTCCCAATACAGCATTCAGAACAAGCTTTGGTTCATATGAATACACTGTCATGTCTTTTGGCCTTGCCAATGCTCCTCCGATGTTCTCTCGCATGATGAACTTCATCTTCAACGCCTACACCAATGACTTCGTTTTGGTCTATCTCGACGACATTCTGGTTTTCTCGAAGAACAAGGAAGATCATGCCAAGCATTTGCGTTTGGTTCTCGATAAGCTCAGCGAACATCAGTTCTACGCCAAGTTCTCCAAGTGTGAATTTTGGCTCGATGAGGTTCTTTATCTTGGTCATATCATCTCTGCCAAGGGCATTTCCATGAATCCCGAGAAGGTGTCTGCAATTGTGAATTGGGAACCTCCTCAGAACGTGAAGCAACTCCGCAGTTTTCTCGTTCTCGCAAGCTATTGCCGAAGATTCGTTGAAAACTTTTCTAAGATCGCGAAGCCTCTCTCAAATCTTCTTCAGAAGCACGTCAAGTACGTTTGGTCTCCGGAGTGTGATATTGCTTTCAACACTTTGAAAGAGAAATTGATCACTGCTCCAGTTCTGACTCCACCTGATGAATCCAAGCCGTACGAGGTCTTTTGTGATGCCTCTCTCCAAGGTCTTGGCGCAGTATTGATGCAAGAGAAGAAAGTTGTTGCTTATACATCTCGCCAGTTGAAGCCTAATGAGAAGAACTACCCCACTCATGATCTCGAGTTGGCGGCAATTGTGCATGCTCTTTTGACATGGAGACATCTTCTATTGGGAAGAAAAGTGGACATTTTCACTGATCACAAGAGTCTCAAGTACATCTTCACTCAGCCTAATCTCAACCTCAGGCAAACTCGTTGGGTCGAAATGATTCAAGAGTATAATCCAAGTATTGAGTATACTCCAGGCAAGGCTAATGTGATTGCTGACGCTTTGAGCAGAAAGGCCTACTACAACAGTCTGATTCTCAAGCCTTATCAACCCGAGCTTTGTGAAGCTTTCCGCAAACTTAATCTGCAAGTTGTTCCTCAAGGTTTCCTCGCCAACCTTCAAGTCTCTCCTAACTTAGAAGACCAGATTCGCCAAGCTCAGCTTCTTGATGCTATGGTGAAAAAGGTGAAGATTGGGATTGCCAAGAGTCAGTCCAAGTACAAGTGCTACCGCCTTGATGACAAGGACACTCTCTTCTTAGAGGATCGTATTGTTGTGCCCAAAGGCGAACTTCATAAAGTGATCATGAACGAGGCTCACAATTCTCTCCTCTCCATCCACCCTGGGAGCATGAAGATGTATCAGGACCTTAAGCTAGCTTATTGGTGGACTCGAATGAAGCGCGAGATCGCTCAATTCGTGAATGAATGTGATGTCTGCAGAAGAGTGAAGGCAGAACACCAAAGGCCAACAGGTCTCCTCCAACCTCTTGCCATTCCAGAATGGAAGTTTGACCACATTGAAATGGACTTCGTGACTGGGTTTCCAAAGTCCAAGCGTGGCAATGATGCTATATTCGTTGTCATCGACAAGCTCACCAAAGTGGCTCACTTTCTGCCTATCAAAGAGTCGATCACCGCAGCTCAATTGGCGGAACTCTATACCTCTCGCATTGTCTCTCTACACGGTATTCCTCAAGTGATATCTTCAGACCGTGGCAGCATCTTTACCTCCAAGTTTTGGGATTCTTTCCAGAAGGCCATGGCACCAACATCCGCTTCAGCACAGCTTTCCATCCTCAAACAAGCGGTCAAGTCGAGCGTGTCAACCAGATTCTTGAAGATATGCTCAGGGCTTGTGTGATCTCCTTCGGCATGAAGTGGGAGGATTGTCTTCCTTATGCTGAATTCTCCTATAACAATAGTTTTCAAGAAAGTTCGGGCAAGGCCCCTTTTGAAATACTGTATGGCAGGAAGTGTCGTACCCCTATCAACTGGTCTGAAACCGGTGAACGTTAGCTGTTGGGTAATGACTTAATCACAGAAGCAGAAGAAATGTGCAAATCCATTCGAGATAACCTCAAAGCAGCCCAATCCCGCTAGAAGAGCTACTATGATAGTAAGCACCGTGATTTGTCTTTCGAGATCGGAGATCATGTTTACCTCCGTGTCTCTCCTATGAAAGGTACTCGTCGCTTCGGTATCAAAGGGAAGCTTGCCCCTCGATACGTGGGACCTTTCAAGATTGTCAGCAAGAGAGGCGACCTCGCCTATCAACTCGAGCTTCCTTCAAACTTTGCAAATGTTCATGACGTGTTCCATGTCTCTCAGCTTCGAAAGTGCTTCAAGACTCCTAACCGCACCGTCAACTTCGAGGACATTGAACTCCAAGAAGATCTCTCCTATCGTGAGCACCCAGTTGCTATTCTTGAAGAGACTGAACGCAAGACTCGCAACAAGTCAATCAAATTTCTCAAAGTCAAGTGGTCACACCATTCCGACCGTGAAGCTACCTGGGAACGCGAGGATCACCTCTGTTCTGTGTACCCGGCGTTCTTTCAGTCCTAGATCTCGGGACGAGATCCTTTCATAGTGGTGGAGTGTTGTAACGCCCCAGATATAACTTTCCCAATTTGTACTCCAACTCTTGCCGTTTCCGGCGTTAAGTTATATTTATTTCTCGGGTTCGGGTTTTTGTCTCCGTGTATTGTTTTCATTTTCATGCATCTCATATCATGTCATCATGTGCATTGCATTTGCATACATGTTCATCTCATGCATTCGAGCATTTTCCCCGTTGTCCATTTTGCATTCCGGCGCTTCGTTCTCCTCCGGTGGTCATTTCTAACTTTCTTTCGTGTGTGGGGTTAAACATTTACGGATTGGACCGAGACTTGCCAAGCGGCCTTGGTTTACTACCGGTAGACCGCTTGTCAAGTTTCGTATCATTTGGACTTCGTTTAATACTCCAACGGTTAACCGAGGGACCGAAAAGGCCTCGTGTGTGTTGCAGCCCAACACCCCTCCATTTGGCCCAAAACCTACCAAACTCTGCTCCATGTCCTAGAGCGTTCGATCATGATCGCGTGGCCGAAAACCGCACGTCATTTGGACTCTCCTAGCTCCACTTATGCCTATAAATAGCCCCCCCCCCCCCCCCCCGTTTTCGGATCTCGGATCTCTCCCCGTCCAACCATAAAAAAAAATCTCCGCCGCCGCCGGACAACGTCCGCGCCGAGCTGGACGCGTCTGGATCCGCCGCCGCCTACCAGCCGCTGCCACGTGGCCCGGGCGAGCCCCACTTCGCCGCCGCCGCCCGAGGCCCGCCCGAGCCCACGCGGGGCCCCCGCAGCCCAGCCGGCTCGCCCCGCCGCCCGGCTCCTCCCGCCGCCCGCACATGCCGAGCGCCGCCGCCTCCTTCGCCAACTCCGGTGGCCGGAGCAGCGCCGGCCACCGCAAGCTCGCCCGCGACCGCCCGCCGGCTGCCTACCCCGCCGCGACCGCCGCCTCCCGTGCGCCGACCCCGTGCCCGACGCCGCTCGCCCGCACCGGCAGCTGCCCGCGCCGGCCTGCCTCTCCTCCGGCCGCTGCGAACGCGGGCGACGACGAGCGAACTCCGGCGACCCCGATCCGCTACAGTGCCGCGTCGCCAGATCCGATCCGCGCTACAGTAACCCTAATTTTCGCGAGGTGGTTTTTTCTCTAAGTCGTGAAATTCTTGATCCAAGTTGCTCTGTTCGAGGCCTCGTAACTTTGCATCCGTAGCTCCAATTTGGACATATAGTATATCAAAGTGTTCGCCTCGACGAGTACATCATTTCATTCCATTGCGTCATTTTCATTTGAGTTCATCTTGATTTCCAAAATGCTGTTGGAAGGAGGCTTCGTGAGTTAATTGTCAGATCTGCTAGTTCATCTTAGGCTTTTGTCAATTTTGCCATGATTATTGTGTGCATGCTATGCCTGGGAGTCCTGCATATGTTTTGTTAAGCATTTTGTCTTCTTTCCAGAGGTGCAACCCATGCATTTTTAGGATGTGTGTGGTGACTTGTGCAAGCTTGCAAAGTGAGGCACACGGTAAATCTGTTTTCAGAGACTTAGTTGTTTTCACTAAGTCTGGGATTATTTAGTTCATGATGCCATGTGTTCAGCTTGTTTCCTAGTGATCCGTGCCTCTTTTGAGGATGATCAGTAAAGGAGTTTTGTTAATCATGTTATGCTCTATCCATCCATGTCTTTGTTTGCAATTATGGAGCACCCTAGCTTGAGTCAATCGAGCTCTACTTTTTCTTCGTTGTGAATCTGGGCAGATCGTCAACTCGTTTGCGATTTTGCCGATGTTATTGTAGTTGATCTGCATGCTATGCCATTGTTATTTCCATTTCTAGCTAGCATTTTGTGACTTCTTAATGGATGTATGCCTGCCTTGCCATGACTTGCACCGTGGTGAGTGCATCGAGCTCGTTTACATGCCTTCGTGGGTTATATTTCAGCATGTCTCAGTTTTCACAAAGTCTGAAAACTGATTGTGTTTTAGCTATGTTCGTGTGCCCGTTAGTATATTTTGTGAACTCTTTTGGCCCCAGGTCACTTTGGGTCTTTTGTTAAGTTTGTTGAGTAGCTCCATGCCATGTTCTTACTTGTCTTAATCAGGTCATGTATCATGTTGTTTTGCTGCTCCGAAGAGGGCTTCGTGATCTGAAATTTCAGACAAGTGTTAATTTCACTAAGTCTGGAATCTGTTTTGCATTTGCGTTTTTTCCATGCTTGTTTGAACCTCATAATGGATGAATTGGCCGTGGCTCAGTGCCAGTTTTTTATTAAGCATCTTGTGTGCATCCCTGCCATGCATTTTGTTGTCATGTTTGGTGGCTGTAGCATGTTCATTTCGTTGCATTTAGATGCCTACTTGCTGTAAATCGCAGACCGGTGTCATTCTTAAAACGCTTGCCATTTCCAAACCGTAACTCCGATTCCGGCGTTCTTTATATCGTTTTCAAGCGATTTCATCTCATCTTTCCAGTGGAACCCTTGGAATTCCAAGTTGAGGCCAGTTTCATGCATTTCCTGTCACATCTTGCATTTTGCATCCCGCATCGCATCCCGCATAGCATACCATCATTGCATCTTATTGCTTGGTCTTGCACGTGGTTGATTGTATCCTTGTTGCTTGTTTGTCTTGTTGGGTAGAGCTGGGAGACGAGTTCGCTACCGAGGAGCCCGTTGAGTTTGCTTGTGAGGATCTAGTCAACTCTAACAACTGTGCATGCAAGATGATCATACCCTCGAAATCACTACTATCTTTGCTATGCTAGTTTGCTCGCTCTTGCTATGCCAATGCTACGATGCCTAACTTTTGCTTGCCAGCCTCCCAATTGCCATGTTGAGACTCTAACCCACCATGTCCTAGCAAACCGTTGATTGGCTATGTTACCGCTTTGCTCAGCCCCTCTTATAGCGTTGCTAGTTGCATGTGAAGATTGGAGGCCGTTCCTTGTTGGAACATCATTTATTTACTTGTTGGGATATCATTATATTGCCATGTTATCTTAATGCATCTATATACTTGGTAAAGGGTGGAAGGCTCGGCCTCTCGCCTAGTGTTTTGTTCCGCTCTTGTCGCCCTAGTTTCCGTCATATCGGTGTTATGTTCCCGGATTTTTGCGTTCCTTACGCGGTTGGGTTATAATGGGAACCCCTTGATATTTCGCCTTGATTAAAGCTTGTCCAGCAATGCCCAACCTTGGTTTTACCATTTGCCACCTAGCCTTTTCTTTCCCTTGGGTTCTGCAGACTCAAGGGTCATCTTATTTTAACCCCCCCCCCCCCCGGGCTAGTGCTCCTCTGAGTGTTGGTCATCTGAGTGTGCCCTGAGAAAGAGATATGTGCAGCTCCTATCGGGATTTGTCGGCGCATTCGGGTGGTGTTGCTGGTCTTGTTTTAGCCTGTCGAAGTGTCTTGAGTTACCGAGATACGGAGTCTGATCGGAATGTCTTGGGAGGAGGTCTATTCCTTCGTTGACCGTGAGAGCTTGTCATGGGCTAAGTTGGGACTCCCTTGCAGGGATTGAACTTTCGAAAGCCGTGCCCGCGGTTATGGGCAGATGGGAATTTGTTAATGTCCGGTTGTAGATAACTTGAACCTTAATTAATTAAAATGAATCAACTGAGTGTGTTACCGTGATGGCCTCTTCTCGGCGGAGTCCGGGAAGTGGACACGGTGTTGGAGTAATGTTTGCGCAGGTTGCTCTCTAGTTTCTCGCTCGTGCTTTGCCCCCTCTTCTCGCTCTCTTTTCCGAATAAGTTAGCCACCATATATGCTAGTCGCTTGCTGCAGCTCCACATATATTCTGTCTTACCCTTCCTATAAGCTTAAATAGTCTTGATCGCGAGGGTGCGAGATTGCTGAGTCCCCATGTGATTCCGCTCCAGGTGAAGAGTTCGAGCTCAAGTGGGAGTTCGACGAGGACTCTCAGCATTACTACGTGTCTTTTCCTGATGATCAGTAGTGGTGCCCAGTTGGGGGTGATTGGGACCGTTGTCGCTTGTTGGGTTTTCTTTATTTTGGCGCTGTAGTCGGGCCATGAGTGTTTTGGATGATGTAATGTTATTTATGTTCTTGATTGACGTGGCGAGTGTAAGCCAACTATGTTCTCCCCTTTATTATTCATATTACATGGGATGTTGTGAAGATTTCCTAACTTGCGACACATGCCTTCAATGCGATTATGCCTCTAAGTCGTGCCTCGACACGTGGGAGCTATAGTCGCATCGAGGGTGTTACAATGAAGTTGTTGGTGAGATAACCTCGATGCCACCCAGTACTGGGGTGGGAGTTCGGGAGTGTTGCCATAACTCATATAACGGATGCTTTTCGATGGTTGAGGTAAATGATTTCCGAAGGTTTCTTGGTTATGTGTTGAAGGATGGATATAGCTGGATGTAGGATTTGCTAGTTTTGGGTGAGATATTATGCTTCCCCTGTATCCCCAGCACCTGATTGCATAACCAGAAAGATTTGAGAGTTTATAAGTGGGAATTCAAGTAGCTCCTAAAATATCTTTCCAACAGACACATGATACGATATGGGATCTATCATACGTTTGTTCCGGCTTATTTTGCAAGCCAATCCTTTGTTTTATTCTGAGTTCTGGTATTCGAGTTGCTTCAATGTCAAGTGTTGATTCCATACCTTTCCTAAGCGGTGTTCTCATATTTCTATGTGAATACTAATCCTTCAGGATGATTGAGATTGTCATGTCAATCCTTTTCAACCGGTGTGCTTCTCTTCAAGTGGATCCGGTCATTTCAACATTCGCGAGATCAAATTGTCAGTTCTTTGCAACGGTGTTTGTTTCATCCATCCTCAAACTGCCTTTGTTTTTCCCGCCCTCCTACCCTATTCCTTCAAGGAATATGATGACTTAATAAAGTATCCATCTTATTGAGTGAAGTCTCTCCATATTTTCCGTCAATATTTTTATCCGGTGATTCTCAGGAAGATACTAAGGAAGCCTCAAGTTCGTCACTCTTCACTCATTTTCTTCTCCAGTGGATTCAAGTCAAGCCTTGTCGATCACATCCTTTTCCTCATTTCAAATGCTTTTCCCATGCCAGTGCACCTCATAATCATTCCCTGCTTGCGATTCAATTATTCCGGAGTGCTGAAGATATCTCGAAGATTCATTTTTCCACTCTGGATTCATTCAAGCTTCAAGCCATTTAATTCAACCGGCGCAATCTCTCTTTTAAATCGTTCAACGGTGTATCTTGTGAGTGGGCCCTAACCCATAGGCCTTTTCCCCAGGATCTTACCTGACTCTTCTAATATTCCTGGAGCTATCCTCAAATTCATTCGAAGTTTGACATCAGAATGAATTATCATCAGTCATATGTATTTCTCCAAGATCGGTCAAATTCTTTTCATTTTTGGCTCAACCTCTTCGTTTTTTATTCCCCCGGAGTGTCTAAACAATTCATGGTGGTGTTTCTCGTCATCATTCTCGGATTTGAAGACCGAAGAAGATTTTTCTCTCAATCTTGCACCATTCTCTTCAAGATTCATGGTTCTAGCTTGTTGCCATCCTCTCATAATTGTTTTCCGTTCTGAGAATTCTTTTCACCTATCCGGAGTAATTTAGGAGTTTTTTAGTTTGATTCTCTGGAGGCCATCATCTTAGAATTATTCATTCTCAGCTTTCAGCTCTCTTTCTCTAAATCTTACGGGTGCATTGCTCAAGTATTCTCTAATCATCTCGTGATCTCTTCGTTCTCATGTATCTAAATTCCTTCAAGTATCTTCATTTGTTTTCCAATTCTACCTGGTGAATTGTGCCTGTGCTACATTCATTTTAATTCTTACGGTGGTTCGATCAAGAGTTCTCTTCCTTTGTTATAATATCAATTCATTCTTTCATTTTCAATCCTTCCGGTGGTTCGCAGAACACCTTCCCAAGTTGGCGCTATATCTATCTTAATCCTTTCCACGAGAAAAAGTAGTATGCCAATCCGTTGCTTGTCATCAATTTAATTGATGAAGGATAAGCACAATGTAATTCTTATTCTTGTTTCATCCAAGTGATTAATTCCTTATTCCGGAGGTTCATCAAAATTCTTGATTTCTTTTGTTCATCTTTCTTTTCTGGAGTTCCAAGTTTTTTCTGCATTATCTCATCGCGAAGCTCCATCTAAATCATCGCAAGGCTTCACCTTGTGTTTTCAACTTCTCTTTCCTTTCGTTTGATCATCCTTTTGTTACCGGAGTTCTTCATGGAGGCTCTACATGATGGTTCATAAAGGATTTAATTCTTTCTTGAAGTGTTCATCGAGATTCTTTTTCAGAGGAGTTCAAGCATTCTTCATCTTGCATTCCAAAGTGCAATTCTTTCTACCTTATCTTTTGGGATGGTGATATGCCATTCTTGACAATTTTCTTTCATGTTTCATGATTCACACATTGTTAAGAATGAAATATTTTATACCCATCATTTTCTTCCTTGGAGTTATCTTGGTATAGATTTCACCTAAAGCCTTCCATTGGGAATGTTGCTCCTTGTGGTGGTTACCATGACCCAAGTTCTTCATTTATCCTCCTGGTGAAATAAGTTTCTCATCTCCTTGTTGATATCAATCCTATCTATTGTTTTTCGTTAGTGGCAGAATTTCACCTCAAGATTTCGAGATGTTTTCCATAAACCCACAACAAGCTTACTCTTTTCGTTGTTGGTTTTCCAACAACTCCATTCTAACTTTCTTGGAAGGGTGCTCTCCAAGCTCGTTGGTGGCAGAAGTTAGCATTTTCTTCTACTTTCTTTCATTCCAATGATCTATCTTCTATTCTTTTTTCTGGAGGCATTGTGATGTTGCTCTTTTCACTCATCATCTCGAGGACCGTGTTCTTTTGGTGCTTATCCATTTAACCGGAGTGTTGTGTCCTCTACTCAAGTTCTTTTCATCTTATAAAGTCTTGCATCTCTTTTCAACCGGAGTGCTGTCCGAATCTGTTCTCCTCTTTTCTGACGGAGTGTTTTCAACCTTGTTCATTTTCGTTGTATTCTTTTCTCGAAGATGGTTTAACCTCTAAAGGTTCATTGGTTTCATTCGTTTGTCAAAGAAGCAACTTAGTTTTACCTCTTCTCTTCCTCTTCCTTTTCCCTCCGGTGCCATCCTAGATCTCGGGACGAGATCCTTTCGTAGTGGTGGAGTGTTGTAACGCCCCGGATGTAACTCGCCATATTTGTACTCCAACTCTTGCCGTTTTCGGCTTTAAGTTATGAGATTCCCTTCGTGGTTGGGTTCTTGTCTTCTTTTTGCATTTTCTTCATGTCTTGCATTTCATATCATGTCATCATGTGCATCTCATTTGCATACGTGTTCGTCTCATGCATCCGAGCATTTTCCCCGTTGTCCGTTTTGCTGTCCGACACTCCCACGTCCTCCGGCGCCCCCTTTTGTCTTTTTTCGTGAGCGGGTCTTAAACATTCTCAGAATGGACCGAGATTTGCCAAGATGTCTTGGTACACCACCGGTAGACCGCCTGTCAAATTTCATGTCATTTGGAGTCCGTTTGATACTCCAACGGTTAACTGGGGAACCGTAAAGGCCTCGTGTGTGTTGCAGCCCAACACCCCTCCAAAACGGCCCAATAACCCTTCCAAACCCCTTCCATGTCCTCCGTCGTCAGATCACGATCGCGTGGCCGAAAACCGCACTCCATTTGGACACTCCTACCTCCTCCTACCTATATATATGTGCACCCTCCTCAAATTCGCGGTCAAACCCTAGCATTTTTTCCCTCTCCGCCGTCGGACACATCTCCTCCCACCACCGGACATCTCCGCGCCACCGCCCCGGGCCAATCCCACCTCACCACGTCACCGCCGCCGACCCCTCTCTCTCCTCTGCTCCGCCGGCCCGCGGAGCCCATCGCGGGCCCGCACGGGCCCAAGCCGCCGCCGTCGAGGCTCGATTCCACGCCGCCGGAGCCCGCTCCAGCCCCGCCGCCGTCCGCCACCCTTGTCAGCGCCGATCCTCGCCAGCGACCTCCACCGCGCCGCCCTGCTTACCCCCGGCAGCCGCCGCTGCCTGCGCGCCGCCGCCTCGCGCCTTGCCCCGCCGCCTGCGTGCTCGCCGCCCAGCGCCGGCCACCGCACGTCGCCCCGCCGCCGCTCGGGCTCCCCGCCGCCGCATCCGCCGGCGACCAGCGTTGCCTCGCCTGAGCACCCGCGCTGCCGCCGCCATTGCGCCGCCGCGCCGACCACCGCTCCCGGTGCCCGCGCCAGATCCGGCCTCCCCGGCCCCGTATCCGGCGAGCCTCTCCTTCTCCAGCAAGTACCGCTACTCCGGCCACCACAGCGCCAACTCCGGCGAGATTTCCCTCCAACTTCGATCTCCACGCCCGACAAACCCTAGATCTGGAGGTCAAAATTCTCTCTAAGTCCTTTCTCTGTAACATTTTCAAGCCCTGTTCAACGCATCATAACTTTGTGTGTGCTTCTCCGTTTCGTGCATGTGATATATCAAAATGTTCATCATGATGTGCTCTTCATTTTGTTCCATTGTGGCATGCTTGTTTGAGTTCATCTTGATGACCTAATCACTGATGCAAGAGTGCTATAAATTGTTAGGTGCTGATTCTTATCAGATGATGATGGTTTGTCATTTTTGCTACATTTGTTGTGTGCATCATATAGGCATGAGCTCTACATGTGTTTTGGTCTATGCTATGCCATCTTTACAGGGGTGTATGCCATATATTTTTGAGATATTTGTGGTGACTAGCACAAGCATGCAAAGTAGCCTTCGTGATATTGTTGATTTCAGGATCTCAGGATTTTGGCTAAGTCTTTACTCTGCTGTTATTTTTATGCCATGTATTCATGTTGCTACAGTGATATCCATGCTTGTTTTGAGTTGCTTCAGTAAGGATGATTTGGACATATGGTTGTGCTCTATCCATGCATTCCCCTTTTTGCATTTATGGAGTGCCCTAGCATGACTTAATCTTGCTCTAATTTTGCTATAAAATGTTCCTGGCATATTATTTACATGTTAATCAATTTTGCCATGGTTGTTATAGTTGATCCATGCATGCTATAACCTTTCTCTTGTCATGGTTAGCTTCTTGAACATGTCTGCTTGCTATTTCTATGCTTAGATTGTCATGCAATGCCTTGTGATGAGTGAATCAAGCTCGCAAAGATGCCTTCATAATCTGCTTTTGCCGTGCTCAGTTTTCTGCTAAGTCTGAATTTGTTAATGAAACTTGCTATGTTTATATGGGTTCCATCATATCTTCTGTGCCTTTTTGGCTCATGGTCAGTAAGGGACTTTTGTTCTATGCATTTAGTAGATTCATGCCATGCCTTTGTTTGCTATGATCTGCTCCTGTAGCATGTTGTTAGCTTGCTCTAAACATTGCTTCCTGATGTTGTTCCTGGCATGTTAGTATTTTCACTAAGCCTGTGATGCTGATATCTTTTGCACTTTTTCCATGCTTGTTTGAACCTGTTCTAGTGTGTTTTAGCCGCAGCTCAGTGTTCATTTTTGTCAAGCATCTTGAGTAGACCACTGACATGTGCTTTGTTGCTATGTAGGAGTGCAGTAGCTTAGTTTCTTGTTGCATTCTAGATGGCATCGTGCTATTAATCGCAGAATTGTGCCTTTCTTGTTTTGCTTGCCATTTGCAAACCGTGCATCCGTTTCCGGTGATCTTTATATCGACTTCGTCCAAAATCAACTCATCTTTTGTCAACTCTAAGTGCGTGATCGGGGAACCCGTTGAGTACGCTTACGAGGATCAAGCTTTCGTCAACTATAAGAACTTTGCAGGCAAGATGACCATACCCTCGAAATCACTTCTATCTTTGCTTGCTAGTTGTTCGCCCTATTGCTATGCCACGATTCCTACCACTTGCTATATCATGCCTCCCATATTGCCATTTCAAGCCTCTAACCCACCTTTCCTAGCAAACCGGTGTTTGACTATGTTACCGCTTTTCTCAGCCCCTCTTATAGCGTTGCCAGTTGTAGGTGAATTTGGAGTTTGTTCCTTGTTGGAACATGAATTTTGCTGGGATATCATTATTATATCTCGTTTACTTTAATGCACCTATATACTTGGTGAAGGGTGGAAGGCTCGGCCTTATGCCTGGTGTTTTGTTCAACTCTCGCCGCCCTAGTTTCCGTTATACCAGTGTTATGTTCCTTGATTTTGCATTCCTTACGCGGTTGGGTGTTATGGAAACCCCTTGACATTTCGCCTTGAATAAAACTCCTCTAGCAAGGCTCAACCTTGGTTTTACCATTTGCCACCGAAGCCTTTTTCCCTTTGGTTCCGCGGACTCAAGGGTCATCTTTATTTTAACCCCCCCCCCCCCCCGGGTCAGTGCTCCTCTGAGTGTTGGTCCGAACCGAGTAGACTGCGGGGCCACCTTGGGGCAACTTGAGGTTTGGTTTTACTCGTAGGATGTCTCATCCGGTGTTGCCCCGAGAACGAGATATGTGCGACTCCTATCGGGATTTGTCGGCACATCGGGCGGCTTTGCTGGTCTTGTTTTACCATTGTCGGAATGTCTTGTAACCGGGATTCCGAGTCTGATCGGGTCTTCCTGGGAGAAGGAATATCCGTCGTTGACTGTGAGAGCTTGTGATGGGCTAAGTTGGGACACCCCTGCAGGGTTTTGAACTTTTGAAAGCCGTGCCCGCGGCTATGGGCAGATGGGAATTTGTTAATGTCCGGTTGTAGAAAAATTGACACTTAAATTTAATTAAAATAAATCAACCGCGTGTGTAGCCGTGATGGTCTCTTTTCGGTGGAGTCTGGGAAGAGAACACGGTCTCATGTTATGCTTGAACGTAAATAGTTTGAGGATCACTTCTTGATCATTTTAGCTTCTCGACCGTGTTTTGCTTCTCTTCTCGCTCTCTTTTGCATAAGTTAGCCACCTTACATGCTAGTGCTTGCTGCTCCACCTCACTACCTTTCCAACTCATAAGCTTAAATAGTTTTGATCGCGAGGGTGTAAGATTGCTGAGTCCCCGTGGCTTACAGATACTTCCAAACAGATGCAGGTGATGATGATGCCAGTGCAGGGGATGCTACCGAACTCAAGTGGGAGTTTGACGAGGATTCGGGTCGTTATTATGTTTCTTTTCTGGATGATCAGTAGAGGAGCCCAGTTGGGGCGATCGGGGATCTAGCATTTGGGGTTGTCTTTCTTTTATTTGGTTCCATAGTCGGACCTTGATTGTATTCTGGATGATGTATGATATATTTATGTATTGTGTGTAGTGGCGATTGTAAGCCAACTCTGTATCCTTTTCTTATTCAGTACATGGGATGTGTAAAGATTACCCCTCTTGCGACATGCCTACCATGTGGTTATGCCTCTAAGTCGTGCTCCGACACGTGGGAGATATAGCTCCATCGTGGGTGTTACAACTTGGTAATCAGAGCCTTCCCTGACTTAGGAGCCCCCTGCTTGATCGAATCATTGACGTTGTTGAGTCTAGAACAAAATGTTTTGAGTCTTAGGATTATATATATATCGGAGAGAAGGATTCTTTTTACTCCTTAGTCCCCTTCGTCGCTCTGGTGAATCCTCCTGACATAGAATTTTGACTCTTCTCTCCTCAAATTTCATGAAAAAAAATTAGGATCACGCGGGTATCTTGGAATCGTTTCGATGGTTTTGTGAAGAGAACATTGTTCTTGGTGCCTCCTGACATTTAGGGGTTGTGGTAGTGTCCCGGGGAGTTGAGCTCCGAGGTGTTGTCGTCACAATTTTATTGTTGCGGTTCTAGAATACCTGAGTTCGCCGACATCGAAAATCTCCTTTATGCTGTTGTTGGTGAGATAACCTCGACGCCACCCAGTACTGGGGCAGGAGTTTGGGAGTGTTGCCATAACTCACATAACGGATGCTTTTTGAAGTTTGAGGTAAACGATTTCCGAAGGTTTCTTGGTTATGTGTTGAAGGATGGATACAGCTGGATGTAGGATTTGCTAGTTTTGGGAGAGATATTATGCTTCCCCTGTATCCCCAACACCTGATTGCATAACCAGAATGTTTAGGGAGTTTATAAGTGGGAATTCAAGTAGATCCTAGAATATCTTTCCAACAGACAGATGATACGATATGGGATCTATCATATGTTTGTTCTGGCTTATTTTGCAAGCCAATCCTTTGTTTTGTTCTGAGTTCTGGTATTCGAGTTGCTTCAATGTCCAGTGTTGATTCCATACCTTTCCTAAGCGGTGTTCTCATATTTCTATGTAAATACTAATCCTTCATAATGATCGAGATTGTCATGTCAATCATTTTCAACCGTGTGCTTCTCTTCAAGTGGATCCGATCATTTCAACATTCGCGAGATCAAATTGTCAGTTCTTTGCAACGGTGTTTGTTTCATCCGTCCTCAAATTGCCTTTGTTTTTCCCGCCCTCCCACCCTATTCCTTCAAGGAATATGATGTCTTAATCATGTATCCATCTTATTGAGTGAAGTCTCTCCATTCTTTTCTGCCAATATTCTTATCCGGTGATTCTCACGAAGATACTAAGGAAGCCTCAAGTTCTTCACTCTTCACTCGTTTTCTTCTCCGGTGGATTCAAGTCAAGCCTTGTCGAGCACATCCTTTTCCTCGTTTAAAATGCTTTTCCCATGCCGGTGCACCTCATAATCATTCCCCGCTTTCGATTCAATTATTCCGGAGTGCTGAAGATATCTCGAAGATTCTTTTTTCCACTCTGCATCCGTTCAAGCTTCAAGCCATTTAATTCAACCGGTACAATCTCTCTTTTAAATCGTTCAACGGTGTATCTTTTGAGTGGGACCTAACCCACAGGTCTTTTCCCCAGGATCTTACCTGACTCTTCTAATTTTCCCAGAGCTACCCTAAAATTCTTTTCAAAGTTTGATGTAAGAATGAATTATCATCAGTCATATGTATTTCTCCAAGATCGGTCAAATTCTTTTCATTTTTGGCTCAACCTTGTAACGCCCGGGTAATCAAGCTACAGTAATTCCACGCTAATGGTTCCACGTCACCACGGTTACTGTTGCTAATCTCAGTTAGTTCAAAACCGAGTCAAATTCAAATTTAAAATAAAGTTAAATATTAAAAGTTTTCAAAAGTTAAAACAAAAATGTTCAGTGTGTGTCAAATATTGCTATGGTAATTATAGTGAAGAAAACATAATTTTATAAAGTGCCTAAGTGCTTTAAACTAAACAAAACAGAAAAAGAAATAAAAGAAAAGAAAATACAAAACAGGCAAGAAAAAGAAAAACAAACAAAAGAGAACCCCCCCCCCCCCGGCTGGGCCAAGTGGCCCAGCTAGCCTCCACTGGCCCAACCGGCTGGCCCACTCCCTCTCCTTAACCCCCCGAAACCCTAGCAGTAACCACCCGTCGCCCCACTCGCTTCCCCCGCTCCCCCACGATCCCCTTCTCCTTCCCCATCGATCTGGATCGGGATCGGCCCGATCCCGTTGCCCCCGACACCCGGCACCCGCCCGTCGCCGTCCACCGCTGCCTGGAGCTCCGCGAGCCTCACCGGAGCCACCCCGTCGCCCCCTTGCCGTCACCATCACCTGGACCACGCCGGAGCTGCCCCACCGTCGTCCCCGACCTCCTCCTCGCCTCCCCCCCCCGTGAGCTGCCCCCTCTTCCCCTCTCTGCCCCGCACACGCTCCCGCGCCATCTCGCACGCGCCCGCCCCGTGCTCGCCCGCGACCTGCCGCGCCCGCGACGCGCGCTCGTGGCCTCGCCTTGCCCGCACCTGACCCTGACCGCGTCCGCTCCGGGTCCCACTCATCGCTCGCCCGCATGCGAGGTTCCGCCACGCCGAGCCACGCGATCCCTGTCCCGTCCCCTGCTCCGCTTGCCGCACACCAAACGTCGCTGCGCTAACCGCCTCTGCTCCTCGTGCCGTTGTGCACGCGCGCACCCGTCACGGGCCGCGGCCATGCGCCGCCGTGGCCCTGCTACTGCTCCATCGTGCCCTTCCTCGCATGTCGCCCGCTACCCCGTTGCAGCCTGCCTCACACGCCAGTTGCACGCTTCGCGCGCCATCGACCTCCCCTGGCCGCGCCGCCCGGGGCTCGCCTCCGTCGCCCCTAATCCCACTCCGCCACGCGCTGCCATGCGGACGCAGTCCCGCACCGGTCTGCGCCGCCGCCGCCCGCCGGCGAGTGTGCGCCCTGGCTCGCCGTGCCCCCCTCCCCCATTGGCCATGCCTGAGGCAGCGGACAGGCGCCCGCTGCACCAGTTCGGGTTGCGCTCGACGCCCGCTAGCCCCCCTGGGGCCTATGGCAAACGGGGCCCACCCCCTGAGAACGAAGATGAAGAAAAAAAGGGAGTTTTAAAAAATTAATAAATAAATACTTAATTAAAGAATTAATCAACTTAATTAATCTTGATTAGATTAACCTAATTAACTTAACCTAATTAATCTGTTAATTAAACCAATTAATTAGGTTAGTTAGTTGTCAGTCAATGACATGTGGTGTGACGCCCCGAGACCGTTGCGCCAGGTGTCTTCTAGTTATTCGTTGTCGTTGCCATGTCATTCGCTTGCGTGTTGCATCTTGTCATATCATCATGTGCATTGCATCATCATGTTTTCAAAACTTGCATCCGTCCCGGTCTCCCCGTTCTTTCCGTTGCCCGTTCTGAGCCCAGTCACACTTGCACGCGCCTGCGGCATGTCCGAAATAGTATTTTATAAGTGGCTGGAAAATGTTCTCGGAATGGGTTGAAAGTTGGCGTGTGGTCTTATTTTAGTGTAGGAAGACCGCCTGTCAAATTTCATCGCGTTCGGAGTCCGTTTGATAGCCCAACCGTTAACTATAGCGGCATTATAGCCGGTTTAACGTCGGACGTTTTCGGTCTCCGGAAACAGTCATCGGGCCTCTTCTCTTATCTTCTCTCAGCCTGTGGCCTTCTACACAGTCCTCTACCCACCACCAGGACCAACCTAACCTCTCTCGTCAGCCCGCGACCCTCCCCTCGCGCGCGTCCGAAAGTTGTCCCGAACCCGACCCGGGGAGTCACCACCGTTGGGTCCGGATCATCCCCAAACATCTACAAAACATCTCCATTTTTCCTTTTGGACTCCCCAGCCTATTTTTTTCCTGATTGTCCGATTACGACCGGAGGGTCCAGATAGCCCCTAACCTAATCCACTCGCTATATATTTTTGCCTAACCCGAGACCAAATCCCAAATTTTTAGGGATCCTCCCAGCCGCCGCCGCCCTCATTTCCCACCTCGGGATCCTCTCATTCCCCCTGCACCAACCATCAGCCACACCCAGATCCAATCCATCCATCCCATCGATCCATCTCGAGTCAGCGGCCGCCAACGCTCTAATCCCGCAGGAGCCCGAGCCCCCGCAAGCCCCTGCTCTACCCCTCCATCCTAGCCGTTGGCCCTGGCGGCGGCGCCCCTCGCAGGTCATCCGGTGTGCCCCTGCTCTTCCTTCTTATTCCCCATCTCGTTCTTCTCTCATTGCTCTCTCTATCTCCCGTGTAGGAGGACAGCCATGGGAGCACCTCGAGGAGCAACACCGCAGCAGCCTCGTCCTTACGCCATCACCATCACCATCAAGAATCCGACCTCCTCATGTTCCCCTGCTTCGGATCTGGTGATCCACACCCCTTCCTTGCACTTACGGCCTCCCGCTCGTCGCCATGACTGCACAGGTTCAAGCTCCGCCGCCTGTTGCTGTTCATCGCGCCGTCCCGCGCTCCAACTGCCAGGAACCGGCTGCTCATCGTCAAGACCTCATGGATCCACCCGCCTCCGCCAGTCCCTGACCTCGCCGGAGCCGCTTCTCGCAGTGCCGTCGTCCTCATCGCTGGCAACCACTGCACCCTGAACCTGTCTCTGCTTCCCGCTTGCGTTGACCGCGCCCCTCCTTTGTTCGAACCAACCAGCGTCCTATGCGAGGCCTAGAGCTCTAGTCGGCCTGCTTCCCCTCCAACCTGGGCCGCGGCCCATGGGTGAGAAGCCTCAGCGCCTCATGTTGTTTTTTTCCTTTTCCCTGCTGGTTGGGCCGGCTAGTTTCGGCCAACATCGTTTTTTTCCAGCTCTGAATGTTTTAGTATTTATCCGGAGACTGCAGTTTTTACAGAAAACCCCCCAAGCTTCATGCATTTAATAACTTCAAAACCGTGCATCAGATCGAAATAAATTATATATGAAAGTTGCTTAGAATTTTATCTAGTTTAATAATATTCAACTTTCATGCATGTTTGAAATGTTTAAAATGCTGTTTGGTTAAATTTGCTCCTATGCCATGTTAAAATGCTTTATTTCATAACTAAATAACCGTAGCTCGGTTTTAAATAATCTTTATATGTAAATGGGGTAGAAAAATGCATAGTTTAACATGGTGGCATCCCTTTGCATGTTTAACACCTATAAAATATGGTTTAGGACAGAACAGTACCATAACCAAAAATATGCACATGAGGATTTCCCGGACTTGTTGCTTGTTGTTCCAGCCTCATTTAAACTTGCCTAGATAGGTAGTTTTCATTTGCTTCACACCTTGCCATGTTAAGAACATTTAATATTGTTGGGTTCATAAACATGATCGAACTAAATAAGTCACGTGGTGTTTCGTCAATATGCAACGGAGTTGCATATTGAGCTCCACTTAACTTGTAGGATTGTTTGTGCACTTTGCCATGCCATGCCTCATTAAACCGGACATGCATCATACTTGGTTGTGCATCATGCCATGCTTATGTGGTGGTTGTTTACTTTGTTGTTCGCTTCTTTCCGGTGTTGCTTCTGCGGGTTGGTTCCGGTAACGTCGCATTTGTGAGGATCCGTTCGACTACGTCCATTTGTCTTCTTCATGGACTCGTTCTTCTTCCTTGCGGGATCTCAGGCAAGATGACCATACCCTCGAAATCACTTCTATCTTTGCTTGCTAGTTGCTCGCTCTATTGCTATGCCTATGCCGCGATACCTACCACATGCTTTATCACGCCTCCCATATTGCCATGTCAAACCTCTAACCCACCTTGTCCTAGCAAACCGTTGTTTGGCTATGTTACCACTTTGCTCAGCCCCTCTTATAGCGTTGCTAGTTGCAGGTGAAGATGAAGTTTGTTCCTTGTTGGAACATGGATATTTTGTTGGGATATCACAATATCTCTTATTTACTTAATGCATCTATATACTTGGTAAAGGGTGGAAGGCTCGACCTTATGCCTGGTGTTTTGTTCCACTCTTGCCGCCCTAGTTTCCGTCATACCGCTATTATGTTCCTTGATTTTGTGTTCCTTACGCGGTTGGGTTATAATGGGAACCGCTTGACAGTTCGCCTTGAATAAAACTCCTCCAGCAATGCCCAACATTGGTTTTACCATTCGCCACCTAGCCTTTTCTTTCCCTTGGGTTCTGCAGACTCAAATGTCATCTTTATTTAAACCCCCGGGCTAGTGCTCCTCTGAGTGTTGGTCCAACTTGTCAGCCGCCGATGGCTACCAGGGGCAACTCTGGGCTGGCCTACCGGAAGTTTGGACAATCCGGTGTGCATTGAGAACGAGATATGTGCAGCTCCTATCGGGATTTGTCGGCACATCCGGGTGGCTTTGCTGGTTTAGTTTTTACCATTGTCAAAATGTCTTGTAACCGGGATTCCGAGCCTGATCGGGTCTTCCTGGGAGAAGGAATATCCTTCGTTGACCATGAGAGCTTGTGATGGGCTAAGTTGGGACAGCCCTGCAGGGTTTTGATCTTTCGAAAGTCGTGCCCGCGGTTATGTGGCAGATTGGAATTTTTAATGTCCGGTTGTAGAAAACTTGAAACTTAACTTAAGTAAAACACGTCAACCACGTGTGTAGCCATGATGGTCTCTTTCCAGGGGAGTCCGGGAAGTGAACACGGTGTTGGGGTTATGCTTGAACGTAGGTTGTTCTAGGATCACTTCTTGATCATAGTTCATCGATCGTGCCTTTGACTTCTCTTCTCGCTCTCATTTGCGTATGTTAGCCACCAAATATGCTAGTCGATTGCTGTAGCTCCACCTCATACCTTTTCCCTACCCATAAGCTTAAATAGTCTTGATCGCGTGGGTGTGAGATTGCTAAGTCCCCGTGACTCAGATACTTCCAAAACCAGTTTGCAGGTGCCGATGAAACCGTGCAGGTGATGCAACCGAGCTCAACGGGGAGCCCGATGAAGATCTCGTTCATTTTGTTGTTCCGTTTGTCAGTTGATCAGTAGTGGAGCCCAGTTGGGACGATCAGGGATCTGTGTAGCATTTGGGGTAGTCTTCTTTTATTTTGGTTCCGTAGTCAGACCTTGACTGTATCTAATTGATGTAATGCTTTATTCATGTATTGTGTGAAGTGGCGATTGTAAGCCAACTATGTACCTTTTTTTCCTTGTTCATTACATGGGTTGTGTGAAGATTACCTCACTTGCGACATTGCTTACAATGCGGTTATGCCTCTAAGTCGTGCTTCGACACGTGGGAGATATAGCCGCATCATGGGAGTTACAAGTTCGTATCAGAGCCTTCCCCAACCTTAGGAGCCCCCTGCTTGATCGAATCGCTGGCGTTGTTGAGTCTAGAAAAATGTTTTGAGTCATTTAGGATTATATATATCGGAGAGTAGGATTCTTTTTACTCCTCAGTCCCTTCGTCGCTCTGGTGAGGCATCCTGACCTAGAGTTTTTACTCTTCTCTTCTCAAATTTCACTAAAAAAATTAGGATCGCGCGGGTATCTTGGAATCGTTCCGATGGTTTTGTGACGAGAACATTGTTCTTGGTGCCTCCTGACATTTAGGGGTTGTGGCAGTGTCCCGGGGAGTTGAGCTCCGAGGTGTTGTCGTCACAATTTTATCGTTGCAATTCTGGAATGCCTGAGTTTCGCCGACATCAAAAATCTCTTTTATGCAGTTGTTGGTGAGATGACCTCGACGCCACCCAGTACTGGGGTGGGAGTTCAGGAGTATTGCCATAACTCGTATAACAGATGCTTTTCGAAGGTTGAGGTAAATGAATTCTGAAGGTTGCTTGGTTATGTGTTGAAGGATGGATAGAGCTGGATGTAGGATTTGTTAGTTTTGGGTGAGATATTATGCTTCCCCTGTATCCCCAACACCTAATTGCATAACCGGAAAGTTTCGGGAGTTTATAAGTGGGAATTCGAGTAGCTCTTAGGATATCTTTCCGACAGATGTATGATATGAAATTGGTGTTCGACGTCTAGTGGTCCGTCTATCAACGGTTGGTTTTACAGTGGTCTCGTTGTGTCTTAAAGAGTCCTTGGCTATGCTGACTCGGGGATACTTCGTATGTCATGTGCACTGCCCTGTACATGATGGTGATGTACGATCGAGCCCGTGTAGGCCCCACCACGAAAACTTCGGACGAAATCTCTATCATATGTTTGTTCCGGCTTTCTCTGCAAGACAATCCTTGTTTTGTTTTGAGTTGTCATATTCGAGTTGCTTCAAAGTCAAATGTTGATTTCATACCTTCCCTAAGTGGTGTTCTCATGTTCCTATGTGAATACTAATCCTTCTCGATCATCAAGATTGTCATGTCAATCCGTTTCAATCGGTGTGCTCCTCTTCAACTGATCCTATCATCTTTCAACATCCGCAAGATCAACTCAAGTCTTCTCAGTGTTGTTTATTTCATCCATCTCCATGTTGCCTTTGTTTTTCCCACCCTCCCACCCTTTTTCTTCGAGGACTCAGATTTCTAAATCAACTATCCATTTTATTCATGTGAAGCCTCTTCATCCTTTTCTTTCAAGTTTTTGATCCAGTGATTTATCGTGGAGATTCTAATGGAGCTTCAAGTTCATCATTCGTCATTTATTTTCTTCTCTGGTGGATTCAATCAAAGCTTTGTTGATCATATCATTTCCTCGGTTCAATGCTTTCTCATACCAGTGCACCTCTTAATCGCTCATCTCTCTTTATTCATATCCGAAGTGCTGAAGATATCTCTGAAGATTCAAGTTCCCATTCTCAATTCGTTCAAACTATCTCCAGGTTGTTATCTTATTCAAGCCATTTAACTCAACCGGTGCAATATTTCTTTTAAATCATTTCAATGGTGTTTCTTTCGAGTCGGCCCTAACCCACAGGTATTTTTCCAGGATCTTACCTGACTCTTCTTAATTTACTGGAGCTTTTCTCAAATTCTTTTCCAAGTTTGACATAAGAATGAATCATCATCAGTCAAATGTCTTTCTCAAAGATCTTCCAAACTCTTTTTACCGTTGTCTCAACCTTTAAATTTTTCATCCCGGAGTATCTCAACAATTCATGGTGATGTATATCATCATTCTCAACATTTGAAGACCGAAGAAGAATTTTTCCTCCTTATCTTGATCCATTCTCTTCAAGACTCATGGCTCTAGCTTCGTGCCATCCTCTCATAATTGTTTTCGATTGTGAGAATTCTTTTCACCCACCCGAAGAATTTCATAAGTTGTTTCCATTTCTTTCCTCTGAAGGCCATCTTTTCAAATATCATTCATTCTAGCTTTCAGCTCCTGTTTCTCCAAATCTTACCGGTGCATCGTTCAAGTGATCTCTAATCAGCTCGTGATCTCTTCGTTCTCATGTATCAAATTTTTCACTAAAGTATCTTCATCCGTTCTCTAATTCTTACCGGGGATTCATTCCTTTACTTTGTTCGTTTTTCAATTCTTACGGTGGTTCCCCCAAGATTCTTCTTCCTTCGTGTATCATATCAATTTATTCGTTCTTTCAAATCCTAACGGTGGTTCGTGGAAGACATTCTCAAGTTTATGGTATATCTCTCTTAATCTTTTCTACGAGAATAAGTAATATGCCAAATCCATTGCTTCATCAATCCAAATTGGTGAAGGATAAGCATAATGTAATTCTTATTCTTGTTTCATCGACTAAATTCAATTCCTTATTCTGGAGGTCCATCAAATTCTTGATTCCATTTGTTCATCTTTCTTTTCCGGAGTTCCAAGTTTTCACTTTATCTCATCGCAAAGATTCATCAAAATCATCGCAAGGCCTCACCTTGTGTTCTCTACTTCACTTCCTTTCGTTTGATCATCCTTTTGTTTACCGGAGTTCTTCATGGAGGCTCTACATGATGGTTCATAAAGGATTTAATTCCTTCTCGAAGTTTTCATTGAGATTCTTTTCTAAGGAGCTCAAGTTTTCTTCATCTTGCAATCCCGAGTGCAATTCTTTCTACCGTATCATTGGAGGTGGTGTTATGTCATTCTTGATAATTTTCCTTCGTGTTTCATGATTCACAAGTTATCAAGAATGAGATATTTTAAATCCATCAATCTCGTAATTGGAGTTACCTTGGGTTATATTTCACCTAAAGCTTTCCCTAAGGATTGTTGCTATTTATGGTTCTTATAAATGATCCAAGTTCTTCATTTATCCTCCCGATGAAATAAGTTTCTTGTCTCCTTGTTCATATCAATCCAATCTATCATTTCTGTTAGTGGTGGAATTTCACCTCATAGTTTTGGGATGTCTTCCATAAGTCCACATCAAGCTTATCTTTTCATTGTTGGTCTTCCAACAACTCCGTTCGACTCTTCTCCTAAGGATGCCTTTTCAACCTCTTTTGTGGTATTATGTCATTTTCTTCTCAACTCTTTCCTTTCCAACGTTCAAACTTCTATTCTTTTGTTCCGGAGGCATTGTGATGTTGCTCTCTTCTACCCATCTTCTTGTTTTGTCAGGATAGTGTTCTTTTCTTTGCTTATCCATTCAACTGGAGTGTCGTGTTTTCTTTCGAGCTCTCTCATCTTATCAAATTTTGCATCCCTTCTCAACCGGAGTGCTTTCCAAATTATATCATTCTTATTCCTTCTCTATCTCGTTTTAACCGGAGTGTTGTGGCTATCATTCCTCTTCTAACCGGAGTCTCATCCAAGTGCTTTCATTTTGCCAAGATCATATTCTTTACCTTCCATTTTCCAACCGGAGTGTTGTCGTAAATGATCCTTATCGTTCCTTGTACATCTCGTTTCTACCGGGTGCTTGCATGCACTCCTTGTCCATTGCAACCCTTTTCTTATGTCTTTCAACCTACAAGGTTCTAGTAAGGTTCCCTGTCCCTCTTATCTAACAGAGTGTTTTCAACTTTGTTCATCTCCATTGCATTTTTTCTTTCAATTTGTTCAACCTCACAAGGTTTGTGGTTTCACTCGTTTGTCAAAGAAGCAACT
Organism: Triticum urartu; assembly: GCF_056163025.1. Lineage (NCBI taxonomy): Eukaryota > Viridiplantae > Streptophyta > Magnoliopsida > Poales > Poaceae > Triticum > Triticum urartu. Next base: position 345,362,402 of record NC_141879.1, on the reverse strand, counting down.
TAGTTTTACCACTTCTCTTCCTCTTCCATTTTTCCCTCTGGTGCCATTCTAGATCTCGGACGAGATCCTCTCATAGTGGTGGAGTGTTGTGACGGCCCGAGACCATTGCGCCAGGTGTCTTCCAGTTATTCGCTGTCGTTGCCATGTCATTCGCTTGCGTGTTGCATCTTGTCATGTCATCATGTGCATTGCATCATCATGTTTTCAAAACTTGCATCCGTCCCGGTCTCCCCGTTCTTTCTGTTGCCCGTTCTAAGCCCAGTCACGCTTGCACGCGCCTGCGGCATATCCGAAATAGTATTTTATAAGTGGCCGGAAAATGTTCTCGGAATCGGTTGAAAGTTGGCGTGTGGTCTTATTTTAGTGTAGGTAGACCGCCTGTCAAATTTCATCGCGTTCGGAGTCCGTTTGATAGCCCAACCGTTAACTATAGCGGCATTATAGCCGGTCTAACGTCGGACGTTTTCGGTCTCCGGAAATAGTCGCCGGGCCTCTTCTCTTCTCTCAGCCTGAGGCCTTCTGCACAGTCCTCTACCCACCACCAGGACCAACCTAACCTCTCTCGTCAGCCCGCGACCCTCCCCTCGCGCGCGTCCGGAAGTTGTCCCGAACCCGACCCGGGGAGTCATCATCGTTGGGTCCGGATCATCCCCAAACATCTACAAAACATCTCCATATTTCCTTTTGGACTCCCTAGCCAATTTTTTCCTGATCGTCCGATTTCGACCATTGGGTCCAGATAGCCCCTAACCTAATCTACTCGCTATATATTTTAGCCTAACCCGAGACCAAATCCCTAAATTTTAGGGATCCTTCCAGCCGACGCCGCCCTCATTTCCCACCTCGGGATCCTCTCGTTCCCCCTGCGCTAGCCATCAGCCACACCCAGATCCAATCCATCCATCCCACCGATCCATCTCGAGTCAACGACCGCCGACGCTCTAATCCCGCAGGAGCCCGAGCCCCCGCAAGCCCCTGCTCCGCCCCTCCGTCCTCGCCGTTGGCCCCGGCGGCGCCGCCCCTCGCAGGTCATCCGGTCTGCCCCTTCTCTTCCTTCTTATTCCCCATCCCATTCTTCTCTCAGTGCTCTCTCTCTCTCCCGTGTAGGAGGACAGCCATGGGAGCACCTCGAGGAGCAACACCGCAGCAGCCTCGTCCTTACGCCATCACCATCTTCGGCAAGATTCGACGAGCAGCGACGAATCCGACCTCCTGACGTTCCCCTGCTTCAGATCTGGTGCTCCACACACCTTCCTTGCACCTACGGCCTCCCGCTCCTCGCCATGACCGCATATGTTCAAGCTCCGCCGCCCGTTGCTGTTCATCACGCCGCCACGCGCTCCAACTGCCGGGAACCGGCTCCTCATCGTCAAGACCTCCTGGATCCGCCCGCCACCGCCAGTCCCTGACCACGCCGGAGCCACTTCCCGCAGTGCCGTCGTCCTCATCGCCGGCAAGCACTGCGCCCCGAACCTGTCTCTGCTTCCCGCTTGCGTTGACCGCGCCCCTCCTTCGTTCGATCCAACTAGCGTCCTATGCGAGGCCGAGAGCTCCAGTCGGCCTGCTTCGCCTCCAACCTAGGCCTCGGCCCATGGGTGAGAAGCCCTAGCGCCTCATGTTTTTTTCCTTTTCCCCGCTGGTTGGGCCGGCTAGTTTCGGCCCACATCGTATTTTTTCAGTTCTGAACGTTTTAGTATTTATCCAGAGACTTTAGTTTTTACAGAAAACCCCCCAAGCTTCATGCATTTAATAACTTCACAACCGTGCATCAGATCGAAATAAATTATATACGAAAGTTGCTTAGAATTTTATCTAGTTTAATAATATTCAACTTTCATGCATGTTTGAAATGTCTAAATGTTGTTTGGCTAAATTTTCTCCTATGCCAAGTTAAAATGCTTTATTTCATAACTAAATAACCGTAACTCGGTTTTAAATAATCTTTATATGTAAATGGGGTAGAAAAATGCATAGTTGAACATGGTGGCATCCCTTTGCATGTTTAACAACTATAAAATATGGTTTAGGACAGAACAGTACCATAACCAAATATATGCACATGAGGATTTCCCGAACTTGTTGCTTGTTGTTCCGGCCTCATTTAAACTTGCCTAGATAGGTAGTTTTGATTTGCTTCACCCCTTGCCATGTTAAGAACATTTAATATTGGTGGGTTCATAAACAAGATCGATTTAAATAAGTCACGTGGTGTTTCGTCAATATGCAATGGAGTTGCATATTGAGCTCTACTTAACTTGTAGGATTGTTTGTGCACTTTGCCATGCCATGCCTCATTAAACCGGACATGCATCATACTTGGTTGTGCATCATGCCATGCTTATGTGGTGGTTGTTTACTTTGTTGTTTGCTTCTTTCCGGTGTTGCTTCTTCGTCTTGGTTCCAGTAACGTCGCATTTGTGAGGATCCGTTCAACTACGTCCGTTTGTCTTCTTCATGGACTCGTTCTTCTTCCTTGCGGGATCTCAGGCAAGATGACCATACCCTCGAAATCACTTCTATCTTTGCTTGCTAGTTGCTCGCTCTATTGCTATGCCTATGCCGCGATACCTACCACATGCTTTATCATGCCTCCCATATTGCCATGTCAAACCTCTAACCCACCTTGTCCTAGACCGTTGTTTGGCTATGTTACCGCTTTGCTCAGCCCCTCTTATAGTGTTGCTAGTTACAGGTGAAGATGAAGTTTGTTCCTTGTTGGAACATGGATATTTTGTTGGGATATCACAATATCTCTTATTTACTTAATGCATATATATACTTCGTAAAGGGTAGAAGGCTCGGCCTTATGCCTGGTGTTTTGTTCCACTCTTGCCGCCCTAGTTTCCGTCATACCGATGTTACGTTCCTTGATTTTGCGTTCCTTATGCGGTTGGGTTATAATGGGAACCCCTTGACAGTTCGCCTTGAATAAAACTCCTCCAGCAATGCCCAACATTGGTTTTACCATTCGCCACCTAGCATTTTCTTTCCCTTGGGTTCTGCAGACTCAAGGGTCATCTTTATTTAAACCCCCGGGCTAGTGCTCCTCTGAGTGTTGGTCCAACTTGTCAGCCGCTGGTGGCTACCTGGGGCAACTCTGGGCTGGCCTACCGAAAGTTTGGACAATCCGGTGTGCCCTGAGAACGAGATATGTGTAGCTCCTATCGGGATTTGTCGGCACATTCGGGTGGCTTTGCTGGTTTAGTTTTTACCATTGTCAAAATGTCTTGTAACCGGGATTCCGAGCCTGCTCGGGTCTTCCTGGGAGAAGGAATATCCTTCGTTGACCGTGAGAGCTTGTGATGGGCTAAGTTGGGACACCCCTGCAGGGTTTTGATCTTTCGAAAGTCGTGCCCGCGGTTATGGACAGATGGGAATTTGTTAATGTCCGGTTGTAGAAAACCTGAAACTTAACTTTAGTAAAACGCATCAACCGCGTGTGTAGCCGTGATGGTCTCTTTCCGGTGGAGTCCGGGAAGTGAACACGGTGTTGGAGTTATGCATGAACGTAGGTTGTTCTAGGATCACTTCTTGATCATAGTTCATCGATCGTGCCTTTGACTTCTCTTCTCTCTCTCATTTGCGTATGTTAGCCACCAAATATGCTAGTCGCTTGCTGCAGCTCCTCCTCATACCTTTTCCCTACCCATAAGCTTAAATAGTCTTGATCTCGAGGGTGTGAGATTGCTGAGTCCCCGTGACTCACAGATACTTCCAAAACCAGTTTGGAGTTGCCGATGAAATCGTGCAGGTGACGCAACCGAGCTCAAGGGGGAGCTCGATGAAGATCTCGTTCATTTTGTTGTTCCGTTTGTCAGTTGATCAGTAGTGGAGCCCAGTTGGGATGATCGGGGATCTGTGTAGCATTTGGGGTAGTCTTCTTTTATTTTGGTTCCGTAGTCGGACCTTGACTGTATCTGGTTGATGTAATGCTTTATTCATGTATTGTGTGAAGTGGCGATTGTAAGCCAACTATGTACCTTTTTTCCTTGTTCATTACATGGGTTGTATGAAGATTACCTCACTTGCGACATTGCTTACAATGCGGTTATGCCTCTAAGTCGTGCTTCGACACGTGGGAGATATAGCCGCATCGTGGGCGTTACATGTGGGCCCCCTGTCCAGTTTGACCAGTCAAACTGTTGACTGGGTTGACCCAGTCCATGACAGGTGGCCCTGTTTGACCCTGTTGACCAGTCAACAGTTGACTGGTCAAATGTTGACTAGACCCCCCTACATTCTGTTGGGTACAATTCTATGTAACCATAGCAATTTGAGATTTAATTTTTGAATTAAAACAATTTAGAAAATGATTTAAAACTTTTAAAATTAATATAAAATAAACTGTAGCTCAGATGGAAAAACTTTGTACATGAAAGTTGCTCAGAACGACGAGACGAATCCGGATACCAGCCCGTTCATCCGCCATGCATCCCTAGCATAGCAAACACGCAACTTTCCCCCTCCGGTTCATCTGTCCGAAAACACGAAACACCGGGAATACTTTCTCGGATGTTTTCCCCCTTCACTGGTAAAACCTCGTACCGCGTTAGGGCACACTTGGCATCACGCTTTGTCATGTCATGCATTGTCATGCATTTGTTTGCATTATATTTATTGTTTATTCCCCCTCTTCTCTCGCTAGACACCGAGACCGATGCAGCTGCTACCTAGTACGACTACGGTGTTGACGACCCCTCTCTCTTGCCAAAGCAACCAGGCAAGCCCCCCCCTTGATCACAAGATATCGCCTACTCTTCTCCCTACCGCTTGCATTAGAGTAGTGTAGCTTGTTACTGCTTTCCTTAATCCTATTCTGATGCATAGCCTATCATTGTTGCTACAACTGTTGATACCTTACCTGCAATCCTAAATGCTTAGTATAGGATGCTAGTTTACCATCAGTGGCCCTACATTCTTGTCTGTCTGCCATGCTATACTATCGGGCCGCGATCACTCAGGAGGTGGTCACGGGTATATACTTATACATAATATATGATACTTGTGGTGACAAAAGACAGGTCGTCTTGAGGAGTACACGCGGTTGATTCACGAATTGGGGGCTGGAAGGACATACTTTCCTGACCGCCCTCTATGTGGATCTTTGTGGCGAAGCGACAGGGTAGGTTGAGACCACCTAGGAGAGAGGTGGGCCTGGCCCTAGTCGGCATTCGTGGTTATTTCAAGATAACACGTTTAACGAGATCTTGGTATTTGATCTGAGTCTGGCCACTGGCCTATATGCACTAACCATCTACACGGGGACAGTTATGGGCACTCGACGTCATGGTATCAGCCAAAGCCTTCATGACGTCAGCAACTGAGCGACGCGCGCCGCATTGGACCGTAAGCTCACGCATGTATTAAGGGGGCTCGGTCTTCTTCCGGCCGCGTACGCAACATGCAGGTGTGCAATGGGCGATGGGCCCAGACCCCTGCGCCATAGGACTTAGATCGGCGTGCTGACCTCTCTGTTGTGCTTAGGTAGGGCTGTGACGTGTTGATCTTCCAAGGCCGGGCATGACCCAGAAAAGTGTGTCCGAACAAAGGGGGTCAAGCGTGTTGGGAAATGTGGTGCACCCCTGCAGGGAAGTTAATCTATTCGAATAGCTGTAATCTTCGGTAACAGGACGACTTGGAGTTGTACCTTGACCTTGTGACAACTAGAACCGGATACTTAATAAAACACACCCTTCCAAGTGCCAGATACAACCGTTGATCGCTCTCTCATAGGGCGACGAGGGGAGGACCATCGGTTAGGATTATGCTACACGATGCTACTTGGTGAACTTACCATCTACTCTCTTCTCCTGCTGCAAGATGGAGGTTACCAGAAGCGTAGTCTTCGAAAGGACTAGCTATCCCCCCCTTATTCTGGCACTCTGCAGTTTAGTCCACCTATGATACCCCTTTTCCATTTGATACCATTGCATACATATGTAGTGTAGCTCCTTGCTTGCGAGTACTTTGGATGAGTACTCACGTTTGCTTTGCTTCCCCTTTTCCCCTTTCCTATACCTGATTGCTGCAACCAGACATTGGAGCCCAGGAGCCAGACGCCATTGTCGGTGACGACTACTACTACTCGGGAGGTGCCTACTACTACGTGCAGCCCGCTGATGACGACCAGGAGTAGTTTAGGAGGATCCCAAGCAGGAGGCATGCGCCTCTTTCGATCTGTATCCCAGTTTGTGCTAGCCTTCTTAAGGCAAACTTGTTTAACTTATGTCTATACTCAGATATTGTTGCTTCCGCTGACTCGTCTATGATCGAGCTCTTGTATTCGAGCCCTCGAGGCCCCTGGCTTGTAATATGATGCTTGTATGACTTATTTTTTATTTTTAGAGTTGTGTTGTGATATCTTCCTGTGAGTCCCTGATCTTGATCGTACACGTTTGCGTGTATGATTAGTGTACGATTGAATTGGGGGCTTCACAAACCTCTTCATTATTTATTCTCCCGGAGTGTCTAAACAATTCATGGTGGTGTTTCTCGTCATCATTCTCGGATTTGAAGACCAAAGAAGATTTTTCTCTCAATCTTGCTCCATTCTCTTCAAGATTCATGGTTCTAGCTTGTTGCCATCCTCTCATAATTGTTTTCCTTTGTGAGAATTCTTTTCACCCATCCGGAGTAATTCAGGAGTTTTTTCAGTTTGATTCTCTGGAGTCCATCATCTTAGAATTATTCATTCTCAGCTTTCAGCTCTCTTTCTCTAAATCTTACCGGTGCATTGCTCAAGTATTCTCTAATCATCTTGTGATCTCTTCGTTCTCATGTATCTAAATTCCTTCAAGTATCTTCATTCGTTTTCCAATTCTACCCGGTGAATTGTGCCTATGCTACATTCATTTTAATTCTTACGGTGGTTCGTTCAAGAGTTCTCTTCCTTGGTTATAATATCAATTCATTCTTTCATTTTCAATCCTTCCGGTGGTTCGCAGAAGACCTTCCTAAGTTGGCGCTATATCTATCTTAATCCTTTCTACGAGAATAAGTAGTATGCCAAATCCGTTGCTTGTCATCCATTTAATTGATGAAGGATAAGAACAATGAAATTCTTATACTTGTTTCATCCAAGTGATTAATTCCTTATTCCGGAGGTTGATCAAAATTCTTGATTTCTTTTGTTCATCTTTCTTTTCCGGAGTTCCAAGTTTTTTCCGCATTATCACGTCGCGAAGCTCCATCTAAATCATCGCAAGGCTTCACCTTGTGTTTTCAACTTCTCTTTCCTTTTGTTTAATCATCCTTTTGTTATCGGAGTTCTTCATGGAGGCTCTACATGATTGTTCATAAAGGATTTAATACCTTCTCAAACTATTCATCGAGATTCTTTTTCAGAGGAGTTCAAGCATTCTTCATCTTGCATTCCAAAGTGCAATTCTTTCTACCTTATCTTTTGGGATGCTGATATGCCATTCTTGACAATTTTCTTTCATGTTTCATGAGTCACAAGTTGTTAAGAATGAGATATTTTATACCCAGCATTTTCTTCCTTGGAGTTATCTTGGTATAGATTTCACTAAAGCCTTCCATTGGGAATGTTGCTCCTTGTGGTGGTTACCATGACCCAAGTTCTTCTGTTATCATCCCGGTGAAATAAGTTTCTCATCTCCTTGTTGATATCAGTCCTATCTATTGTTTTTCGTTAGTGGCAGAATTTCACCTCAAGATTTTGAGATGTTTTCCATAAGCCCACAACAAGCTTACTCTTTTCGTTGTTGGTTTTCCAACAACTCCGTTCTAACTTTCTTGGAAGGGTGCTCTCCAAGCTCTTTGGTGACAGAAGTTAGCATTTTCTTCTACTTTCTTTCACTCCATTGATCTATCTTCTATTCTTTTTTCCGGAGGCATTGTGATGTTGCTCTTTTCACTCATCATCTCGAGGACCGTGTTCTTTTGGTGGTTATCCATTTAACCGGAGTGTTGTGTCCTCTGCTCAAGTTCTTTTCATCTTATAAATTCTTGCATCTCTTTTCAACCGGAGTGCTGTCCGAATTTGTTCTCCTCTTTTCTGACGGAGTGTTTTCAACCTTGTTCCTTTTCGTTGTATTCTTTTCTCAAAGATGGTTTAACCTCCAAAGGTTCGTCGGTTTCATTCATTTGTCAAAGAAGCAACTTAGTTTTACCTCTTCTCTTCCTCTTCCTTTTCCCTCCGGTGCCATCCTAGATCTTGGGACGAGATCCTTTCATAGTGGTGGAGTGTTGTAACGCCCCGGATGTAACTCGCCATATTTGTACTCCAACTCTTGCCGTTTTCGGCTTTAAGTTATGAGATTCCCTTCGTGGTTGGGTTCTTGTATTCGTTTTGCATTTTCTTCATGTCATGCATTTCATATCATGTCATCATGTGCATCTCATTTGCATACATGTTCGTCTCATGCATCCGAGCATTTTCCCCGTTGTTCGTTTTGCTATCCGACACTCCCACATCCTCTGGCGCCCCCTTTTGTCTCTTTTCATGAGCGGGTGTTAAACATTCTCGGAATGGACCGAGATTTGCCAAGAGGTCTTGGTACACCACCGGTAGACCGCCTGTCAAATTTCTTGTCATTTGGAGTCCGTTTGATACTCCAACGGATAACCCGGGAACCATAAAGGCCTCGTGTGTGTTGCAGCCCAACACCCCTCCAAAACGGCCCAATAACCCTTCCAAACCCCTTCCATGTCCTCCGTCGTCAGATCACGGTCACGTGACCGAAAACCACACTCCATTTGGACACTCCTACCTCCTCCTACCTATATATATGTGCACCCTCCTCAAATTCGCGGTCAAACCCTAGCATTTTTTCCCTCTCCGCCGCCGGACACATCTCCTCCCACCATCGGACATGTCTGCGCCGCCGCCCCGGGCAAATCCCGCCTCGCCACGTCGCCGCCGCTGACGCCTCTCTCTCTCCTCCGCGCCGCCAGCCCACGGAGCCCATCGCTGGCCCGCACGGGCCCAAGCAGCCGCCGCCGAGGCCCGGTTCCACGCCGTCGGAGCCCAATCCAGCCCCGCCGCCGTCCGCCACCGGTGCCAGTGCCGCTCCCAGCAGGCGACCTCCACCGCGCCGCCCCGCTCGCCCCAGCCGCCGCCGCTGCCTGCGCGCCGCCGCCGTGCGCCTTGCCCAGCCGCCTGCGTGCTCGCCGCCCAGCGCCGGCCATCGCGCGTCGCCCCGCCACCGCTCGGGCTCCCCGCTGCCGCATCCGCCGGCGACCAGCGCCGCCTCGCCTGAGCGCCCGCGCCGCCGCCGCCCTTGCGCCGCCGCGCCGACCACCGCGCCCGGTGCCTGCGCCAGATCCGGCCTCCCCGGCCCCGGATCCGGCAAACCTCTCCTTCTCCGGCAAGTACCGCTACTTCGGCCACCGCAGCACCAACTCCGGCGAGATTTCCGTCCAACCTCGTTCCCCGCGCCCGATGAAGCCTAGATCTAGAGGTCCAAATTCTCTCGTCCTTTCTCTGTAACATTTTCAGGCCCTGTTCATCGCATCATAACTTTGTGTGTGCTGCTCCGTTTCATGCGTGTGATATATCAAAATGTTCATCATGATGTGCTCTTCATTTTGTTACATTTTGGCATGCTTGTTTGAGTTCATATTGATGCCCTAATCACTGATGCAAGAGTGCTATAAATTGTTAGGTGCTGATTTTTATCAGATTATGATGTTTTGTTATTTTTGCTACATTTGTTGTGTGCATCATATGGGCATGAGCTCTACATGTGTTTTGGTCTATGACATGCCATTTTTACAGGGGTTTATGCCATGTATTTTTGTGATCTTTGTGGTGACTAGCACAAGCATGCAAAGTAGCCTTCGTGATATTGTTGATTTCAGGATCTCAGGATTTTGGCTAAGTCTTTGCTCTGGTGTTATTTTTATGCCATGTATTCATGTTTCTACACTGATATACATGCTTGTTTTGAGTTGCTCCAGTAAGGATGATTTGGGCATATGGTTGTGCTTTATCGATCCATGCCCCTGTTTGCATTTATGGAGTGCCCTAGCATGACTTAACCTTGCTCTAATGTTGCTATAAAATGTTCCTGGCAGATTGTTTACATGTTAATAAATTTTGCAATGGTTGTTGTAGTTGATCCATGCACGCTATAACCTTGCTCTTGCCATGGTTATCTTCTTTAACATGTCTTCTTTGTATTGCTATGCTTAGTTTGTCATGCAATGCCTTGTGTTGAGTGAATCGATCTCGCAAAGATGTCTTCATAATTCTGTTTTTGCCATGCTCAGTTTTCTGCTAAGTCTGAATCTGTTAACGAAACTTGCTATGTTTACATGGGTGCCACCATATCTTCTGTGCCTTTTTGGCTCATGGTCAGTAAGGGACTTTTGTTCTATGCATTTAGTAGATTCATGCCATGCCTTTGTTTGCTATGATCTACTCATGTAGCATGTTGTTAGCTTGCTCTAAACATTGCTTCCTGATGTTGTTCCTGGCATGTTAGTATTTTCACTAAGCCTTTGACGCTGATATCTTTTGCACTTTTGCCATGCTTGTTTGAACTTGTTCTAGTGTGTTTTAGCCGTAGCTCAGTCTTCATTTTTGTCAAGCATCTTGAGTAGACCACTGCCATGCGCTTTGTTGCTATGTTGGAGTGCAGTAGCTTAGTTTCTTGTTGCATTCTAGATGGCATCATGTTGTTAATCGCAGAATTGTGCGTTTCTTGTTTTGCTTGCCATTTGCAAACCGTGCATCCGTTTCCGGTGATCTTTATATCGATTTCAACCGAAATAAACTCATCTTTCCAGCAGCACAATTGGTTTGCCAAGTTGATGCCTTGATCAATCTTTTCCTTCCGGAGCACGCATATGCATTGCATATCACATCTCACATATCATGCCATGTTTGCATCATGTTGCTTGCACATTGCATCGTGATTGATTGTGGGTCCTTTGCTTGTGTTCTTGCTTTGGGTAGAGCCGGGAGACGAGTACGTGATCGAGGAACCCATTGAGTATGCTTACGAGGATCAAGCTTTCGTCAACTCTGAAAACTTTGCAGGCAAGATGACCATATATACTTGTTGGAACATGGATTTTGTTGGGATATCATTATTATGTCTTGTTTACTTTAATGCACCTATATACTTGGTAAAGGGTGGAAGGCTCGGCCTTATTCTCGGTGTTTTGTTCCACTCTTGCCACCCTAGTTTCAGTCATACCGGTGTTATGTTCCTTGATTTTGAGTTCCTTACGCGGTTGGGTGTTATGGGAACCCCTTGACAGTTCGCCTTGAATAAAACTCCTCCAGCAAGGTCCAGCCTTGGTTTTATCATTTGCCACCTAAGCCTTTTTTCCTTGGGTTCCGCGGACTCAAGGGTCAACTTTATTTTAACCCCCATGGGCCAGTGCTCCTCTGAGTGTTGTTCCGAACCAAGTAGACTGCGGGGCCACCTCAGGGCAACTAGAGGTTTGGTTTTACTCGTAGGATGTCTCATCCGGTGTTGCCCTGAGAACAAGATACATGCGACTCCTATCGGGATTTGTCGGCACATCGGGCGGCTTTGCTGGTCTTGCTTTACCATTGTCGAAATGTCTTGTAACCGGGATTCCGAGTCTGGTCAGGTCTTCATGGGAGAAGGAATATCCTTCGTTGACTGTGAGAACTTGTGATGGGCTAAGTTGGGATTCCCCTGCAGGGTTTTGAACTTTCGAAAGTCGTGCCCGCAGTTATGGGCAGATGGGAATTTGTTAATGTCCGGTTGTAGAAAACTTGACACTTAAATTTAATTAAAATGAATCAATCGTGTGTGTAGCTATGATGGTCTCTTTTCGGCGGAGTCCGGGAAGAGAACACGGTCTCGTGTTATGCTTGAACGTAAGTAGTTTCAGGATCACTTCTTGATCATTTGAGCTTCTCGACCGTGTTTTGCTTCTCTTCTCCCCTCTTTTGTGTAAGTTAGCCACCTTACATGCTAGTGCTTGCTGCAGCTCCACCTCACTACCTTTCCTACCCATAAGCTTAAATAGTTTTGATCACGTGGTTGTAAGATTGCTGAGTCCCCGTGGCTCACAAATACTTCCAAACAGATAAAGGTGCCGATGATGCCAGTGTAGGGGATGCTACCGAACTCAAGTGGGAGTTCGACGAGGATTCGGGTCATTATTATGTTTCTTTTCCGGATGATCAATAGAGGAGCCCAGTTGGGGCGATCGGGGATCTAGCATTTGGGGTTGTCTTTCTTTTATTTGGTTCCGTAGTCGGACCTTGATTGTATTCTGGATGATGTATGATATATTTATGTATTGTGTGTAGTGGCGATTGTAAGCCAACTTTGTATCCCTTTCTTATTCAGTACATGGGATGTGTAAAGATTACACCTCTTGCGACATGCCTACCATGCGGTTATGCCTCTAAGTCGTGCTCCGACACGTGGGAGATATAGCCGCATCATGGGTGTTACAGTGGTGGTGTATCAAGCCCATGTATTTCTTCAATAGGAGATAAATTTTTGACATCCTCAGATTTAAGACCTTTTTCCTTCATACATTTCTTTGCCTCTTGCATATCTTCAGCACTGTAATATAAGATACCCCTCTTCTTCGGAGTGGGTTTACGCGGTGGTTCAGGAAGAGTCCAATCATCATAATTTTTCAATATTTTATTTAATAATTCTTCAGCTTGCTCAGCGGTTCGTTCCCTGAAAACACAACCAGCACAACTATCTTGGAAATCCCTAGAAGCATCGGTCAATCCATTATAGAAGATATCAAGTATTTCATTTTTCTTCAGAGGATAATCAGGCAAAGCATTCAGGAATTGAAGAAGCCTCCCCCAAGCTTATGGGAGACTCTCTTCTTCAATTTGCACAAAGTTAAATATTTCTTGTAAAGCAGCTTGTTTCTTATGAGCAGGAAAATATTGTTCTTGGTGCCTCCTTAGTCCCCTTCGTCGCTCTGGTGAGGCCTCCTGACATAGAATTTTGACTCTTCTCTCCTCAAATTTCATGAAAAAAAATTAGGATCACGCGGGTATCTTGGAATCGTTTCGATGGTTTTGTGAAGAGAACATTGTTCTTGGTGCCTCCTGACATTTAGGGGTTGTGGTAGTGTCCCGGGGAGTTGAGCTCCGAGGTGTTGTCGTCACAATTTTATTGTTGCGGTTCTAGAATACCTGAGTTCGCCGACATCGAAAATCTCCTTTATGCTGTTGTTGGTGAGATAACCTCGACGCCACCCAGTACTGGGGCAGGAGTTTGGGAGTGTTGCCATAACTCACATAACGGATGCTTTTTGAAGTTTGAGGTAAACGATTTCCGAAGGTTTCTTGGTTATGTGTTGAAGGATGGATACAGCTGGATGTAGGATTTGCTAGTTTTGGGAGAGATATTATGCTTCCCCTGTATCCCCAACACCTGATTGCATAACCAGAATGTTTAGGGAGTTTATAAGTGGGAATTCAAGTAGATCCTAGAATATCTTTCCAACAGACAGATGATACGATATGGGATCTATCATATGTTTGTTCTGGCTTATTTTGCAAGCCAATCCTTTGTTTTGTTCTGAGTTCTGGTATTCGAGTTGCTTCAATGTCCAGTGTTGATTCCATACCTTTCCTAAGCGGTGTTCTCATATTTCTATGTAAATACTAATCCTTCATAATGATCGAGATTGTCATGTCAATCATTTTCAACCGTGTGCTTCTCTTCAAGTGGATCCGATCATTTCAACATTCGCGAGATCAAATTGTCAGTTCTTTGCAACGGTGTTTGTTTCATCCGTCCTCAAATTGCCTTTGTTTTTCCCGCCCTCCCACCCTATTCCTTCAAGGAATATGATGTCTTAATCATGTATCCATCTTATTGAGTGAAGTCTCTCCATTCTTTTCTGCCAATATTCTTATCCGGTGATTCTCACGAAGATACTAAGGAAGCCTCAAGTTCTTCACTCTTCACTCGTTTTCTTCTCCGGTGGATTCAAGTCAAGCCTTGTCGAGCACATCCTTTTCCTCGTTTAAAATGCTTTTCCCATGCCGGTGCACCTCATAATCATTCCCCGCTTGCGATTCAATTATTCCGGAGTGCTGAAGATATCTCGAAGATTCTTTTTTCCACTCTGCATCCGTTCAAGCTTCAAGCCATTTAATTCAACCGGTACAATCTCTCTTTTAAATCGTTCAACGGTGTATCTTTTGAGTGGGACCTAACCCACAGGTCTTTTCCCCAGGATCTTACCTGACTCTTCTAATTTTCCCAGAGCTACCCTAAAATTCTTTTCAAAGTTTGATGTAAGAATGAATTATCATCAGTCATATGTATTTCTCCAAGATCGGTCAAATTCTTTTCATTTTTGGCTCAACCTTGTAACGCCCGGGTAATCAAGCTACAGTAATTCCACGCTAATGGTTCCACGTCACCACGGTTACTGTTGCTAATCTCAGTTAGTTCAAAACCGAGTCAAATTCAAATTTAAAATAAAGTTAAATATTAAAAGTTTTCAAAAGTTAAAACAAAAATGTTCAGTGTGTGTCAAATATTGCTATGGTAATTATAGTGAAGAAAACATAATTTTATAAAGTGCCTAAGTGCTTTAAACTAAACAAAACAGAAAAAGAAATAAAAGAAAAGAAAATACAAAACAGGCAAGAAAAAGAAAAACAAACAAAAGAGAACCCCCCCCCCCCGGCTGGGCCAAGTGGCCCAGCTAGCCTCCACTGGCCCAACCGGCCGGCCCACTCCCTCTCCTTAACCCCCCGAAACCCTAGCAGTAACGACCCGTCGCCCCACTCGCTTCCCCCGCTCCCCCACGATCCCCTTCTCCTTCCCCATCGATCTGGATCGGGATCGGCCCGATCCCGTTGCCCCCGACACCCGGCACCCGCCCGTCGCCGTCCACCGCTGCCTGGAGCTCCGCGAGCCTCACCGGAGCCACCCCGTCGCCCCCTTGCCGTCACCATCACCTGGACCACGCCGGAGCTGCCCCACCGTCGTCCCCGACCTCCTCCTCGCCTCCCCCCCCCCGTGAGCTGCCCCCTCTTCCCCTCTCTGCCCCGCACACGCTCCCGCGCCATCTCGCACGCGCCCGCCCCGTGCTCGCCCGCGACCTGCCGTGCCCGCGACGCGCGCTCGTGGCCTCGCCTTGCCCGCACCTGACCCTGACCGCGTCCGCTCCGGGTCCCACTCATCGCTCGCCCGCATGCGAGGTTCCGCCACGCCGAGCCACGCGATCCCTGTCCCGTCCCCTGCTCCGCTTGCCGCACACCAAACGTCGCTGCGCTAACCGCCTCTGCTCCTCGTGCCGTTGTGCACGCGCGCACCCGTCACGGGCCGCGGCCATGCGCCGCCGTGGCCCTGCTACTGCTCCATCGTGCCCTTCCTCGCATGTCGCCCGCTACCCCGTTGCAGCCTGCCTCACACGCCAGTTGCACGCTTCGCGCGCCATCGACCTCCCCTGGCCGCGCCGCCCGGGGCTCGCCTCCGTCGCCCCTAATCCCACTCCGCCACGCGCTGCCATGCGGACGCAGTCCCGCACCGGTCTGCGCCGCCGCCGCCCGCCGGCGAGTGTGCGCCCTGGCTCGCCGTGCCCCCCTCCCCCATTGGCCGTGCCTGAGGCAGCGGACAGGCGCCCGCTGCACCAGTTCGGGTTGCGCTCGACGCCCGCTAGCCCCCCTGGGGCCTATGGCAAACGGGGCCCACCCCCTGAGAACGAAGATGAAGAAAAAAAGGGAGTTTTAAAAAATTAATAAATAAATACTTAATTAAAGAATTAATCAACTTAATTAATCTTGATTAGATTAACCTAATTAACTTAACCTAATTAATCTGTTAATTAAACCAATTAATTAGGTTAGTTAGTTGTCAGTCAATGACATGTGGTGTGACGCCCCGAGACCGTTGCGCCAGGTGTCTTCTAGTTATTCGTTGTCGTTGCCATGTCATTCGCTTGCGTGTTGCATCTTGTCATATCATCATGTGCATTGCATCATCATGTTATCAAAACTTTCACCCGTCCCGGTCTCCCCGTTCTTTCCGTTGCCCGTTCTGAGCCCAGTCACACTTGCACGCGCCTGCGGCATGTCCGAAATAGTATTTTATAAGTGGCTGGAAAATGTTCTCGGAATGGGTTGAAAGTTGGCGTGTGGTCTTATTTTAGTGTAGGAAGACCGCCTGTCAAATTTCATCGCGTTCGGAGTCCGTTTGATAGCCCAACCGTTAACTATAGCGGCATTATAGCCGGTTTAACGTCGGACGTTTTCGGTCTCCGGAAACAGTCATCGGGCCTCTTCTCTTATCTTCTCTCAGCCTGTGGCCTTCTACACAGTCCTCTACCCACCACCAGGACCAACCTAACCTCTCTCGTCAGCCCGCGACCCTCCCCTCGCGCGCGTCCGAAAGTTGTCCCGAACCCGACCCGGGGAGTCACCACCGTTGGGTCCGGATCATCCCCAAACATCTACAAAACATCTCCATTTTTCCTTTTGGACTCCCCAGCCTATTTTTTTCCTGATTGTCCGATTACGGCCGGAGGGTCCAGATAACCCCTAACCTAATCCACTCGCTATATATTTTTGCCTAACCCGAGACCAAATCCCAAATTTTTAGGGATCCTCCCAGCCGCCGCCGCCCTCATTTCCCACCTCAGGATCCTCTCATTCCCCCTGCACCAACCATCAGCCACACCCAGATCCAATCCATCCATCCCATCGATCCATCTCGAGTCAGCGGCCGCCAACGCTCTAATCCCGCAGGAGCCCGAGCCCCCGCAAGCCCCTGCTCTACCCCTCCATCCTAGCCGTTGGCCCTGGCGGCGGCGCCCCTCGCAGGTCATCCGGTGTGCCCCTGCTCTTCCTTCTTATTCCCCATCTCGTTCTTCTCTCATTGCTCTCTCTATCTCCCGTGTAGGAGGACAGCCATGGGAGCACCTCGAGGAGCAACACCGCAGCAGCCTCGTCCTTACGCCATCACCATCACCATCAAGAATCCGACCTCCTCATGTTCCCCTGCTTCGGATCTGGTGATCCACACCCCTTCCTTGCACTTACGGCCTCCCGCTCGTCGCCATGACTGCACAGGTTCAAGCTCCGCCGCCTGTTGCTGTTCATTGCGCCGTCCCGCGCTCCAACTGCCAGGAACCGGCTGCTCATCGTCAAGACCTCATGGATCCACCCGCCTCCGCCAGTCCCTGACCTCGCCGGAGCCGCTTCTCGCAGTGCCGTCGTCCTCATCGCTGGCAACCACTGCACCCTGAACCTGTCTCTGCTTCCCGCTTGCGTTGACCGCGCCCCTCCTTTGTTCGAACCAACCAGCGTCCTATGCGAGGCCTAGAGCTCTAGTCGGCCTGCTTCCCCTCCAACCTGGGCCGCGGCCCATGGGTGAGAAGCCTCAGCGCCTCATGTTGTTTTTTTCCTTTTCCCTGCTGGTTGGGCCGGCTAGTTTCGGCCAACATCGTTTTTTTCCAGCTCTGAATGTTTTAGTATTTATCCGGAGACTGCAGTTTTTACAGAAAACCCCCCAAGCTTCATGCATTTAATAACTTCAAAACCGTGCATCAGATCGAAATAAATTATATATGAAAGTTGCTTAGAATTTTATCTAGTTTAATAATATTCAACTTTCATGCATGTTTGAAATGTTTAAAATGCTGTTTGGTTAAATTTGCTCCTATGCCATGTTAAAATGCTTTATTTCATAACTAAATAACCGTAGCTCGGTTTTAAATAATCTTTATATGTAAATGGGGTAGAAAAATGCATAGTTTAACATGGTGCCATCCCTTTGCATGTTTAACACCTATAAAATATGGTTTAGGACAGAACAGTACCATAACCAAAAATATGCA